>NC_138768.1:444653886-445253886 GCF_965119305.1 Pelophylax lessonae | reverse complement strand
TCCGAGATTTCCATTATAGTGATCCTACCCATCTTAAATTTTGGGGTGTAGAGAAAGTGGAACCGGTGTGGAGGGGCTCAAACAAGGTTCGTGAAGTATCAAAACGAGAAACACACTGGATCTACCTTACCGATTGCTTGCATCCCAAGGGCTTAAATGTGGATTTGGATATTAACTGCTTTATTAGCAATTATTAACAATATCAGATGCAGTTATTGTCCGGATCCCAATTTTTTTAGCTTATTTCCAAATCATGGGGTATAACATCTTTTTGTGTCCATTCCTGATCTTATTTGTTTTTAATCTGTAACTATGAGGTGTCTAATTTCTTATGTCTGGTTTTAAGCCGACATAGTCGGTTCTTATGGGTTTTAAGTAATGTTTTTTCTTCAGTCTTGGCTTTTAGAAAATTTACATATTATCTTAGATGCAAGACATTTTTGTGTTTTAAAACATTTTAGATATTTATGCATAATTAATGAATCTAAATGGATCTTATATTTGAAGTTTTTTTACCTTTTTTGGGTTGTCCCTAGTGAATGTACATTTATTGTCATATTCCGTATTGCAACTCGATTTTGATGCCGTTTTTAGTATATTTTATGTAAAGTGTAAGGCATTCAGTGTAAAATATGGATGCTTTATATAAATTGTCCGGAATCGCTGATCCATTACATTGCCCCGCTGCTTTGTGCCTTATTGATGTGGTCATTGTTTGTTTACTTCCGGATGACGCCGAGCAGGACGCAGGGGCGCATGCGCCGGCGTCATCATAAATGGAGACAGACCGCGCCGCGCACACAGGCTCTCAGAAGAAGTCGATAAGACGAAACGTCAGAGCTGATGTGCGCGGTCGCTCATTATATTACACAGGACATCTTCCAGGGTTCCTCGGCTTAAAGGAATTGCGAATGGTGGCTATCCAGTGTACATATTTTTAGCTCTATGCCTTCACTACTTTGCCCTCTTGTAAGTAGACATCTGGAGGGGAGAGGGGCTCATTTTGTGTTGTTCTTTTAATAAATCATTTTGCGGAATTACACTATTGTTGCCCCCACTTTGTTCAATTGCATGTGCTTTGAACGGAGGACTATTTGAGGAGGAAGGAGCTAGGTGTTGTCCAGCAGTGAGTCCTACACCCGTCGATTGGTGGATACATTTGAAGGATCTGTTTTCACTGATCTCTGGTGAGTGTTTCACATAGGGGGGGAGCACCGAAGTGTGGTGGAAGCTTGGTGAATAGTCAAGATCTCTCACTCCCCTACCCTGTTTGATGGACTTCGTTTGATCAATTATTGTATGGACTATATGCCTATATATCATATGAGTTCTTAAGGACTTTTGGTTGTACACATTAGTTCTGGTTTTAGCGCTGCTAGTGTTTTAGATTTATTTTACATGATTTAAATACTCTATAACACCTTTTTTACCACAGTATACAAAATATTTCAGGTAGTAATGCTCTTCCAACCTTTTAGCAACAATTAGGCCCTTTTGTGTTCTAGTATGACTGTGCCACTATGCACAAAACCAGGTCCAAAGAAACATGGTTTTATGAGTTTGGTGTGGAGGAAACTTTAATAGACTGCAAAGAAACTTGACCTTAACGTATTTGTAGAGTCACTAATATATGTGACTTTACATGTATCTCCCTGGAGTATGCTGCCATTAACGATAGTGTATGCGTTTTTTTTTAAATGAAAAGGCTAAATACCTCTTCTCACACCGCACCTGTGCGGTCACATGATCCTCCTGTGCTCATCTTCCCTGATCTATAGAGAGAAGCGGTAGGAGCTGAGATTCCCCTGTGACGTCAGACAGCCAGCACAGGGGGATCACGTAACCGCACAGCGGCAGTGTAGGATAAGGTATTTAGCCTTTAGACGTGCACTACCGAAAAATTAGTTTTGTTTTAGTTTTATTCGTTTTTGTTTTTTTTTCCGTTTATCGCATCATTCGGTATGATCGGCGCTCGTTCGTAACTTTGAATGCACTTGTATTCACTCCGTACCATTCGTTTAGAGGCGGCATTTGTAATTTTGGATAATTCGTAACTTCGTTTGTTTTTGTTACGTTCCATTCGTTTAGATATGGCATTCATTACTTTGGTCTCTGACCCTTTGTTCATTTCGAACATTGGTGGTTGGTATTAGTTATCAACAAAACTGGCACACCACACACTGTCTGGACTCTGGATGGAATGCAGTATGACACAGAAAAACACACAAGGGAATAAGGGACAAGCTCATTGGCCAGAGATAACACACTAACACTGCCCATCTGAAAGCTGAATGAACCGAATATATCCAAAAGAAATACGAATGCATTCATCAATTATTTCTTTATATTCATCGATAACGAATAGTCGGAAAGAACAGAAATACAAAAATGAATCTAACTGAATGTAATCTATTCCTTAATCTCGTAGGTTGCATCATTTTTTGTTCTTTCTGATTTTTGTATTTTCGGATTTTCCTTCTTCCAGATTTTTATTATTTTGGATTTTCATAATTTCTGACAATTCGTTTTCGTACACGTTCGTAGAAAGTCTTTTGTTCAGTCGAATGCTCCTGAATGAACAAATATGCCGAATTTACTCCAAAAACGAATTGGGAACAAAACAAATTGCACATGTCTATTAGCCTTTTTATTGAAAGAAAAACACATACACTATCATTAATGGCAGCATACTCCAGAGGGGGATACAAGTAAGTATATTATTTGCTGCATATTGCAGCAGGAGGGGCGGGGAGAAGAGCTGCTCTCACAGGCAGGGAGGGAGAGGGGAGAGACAACAGACTCTCACTGCAGATCAGCGGGCTGACGGAGGCACAGCAGCCATGACGGGAGGACACAGGAACAGGCAGGATCAACTAGGTATATTACACGATAGGAAGGGAAAAATTGCACAGCCCAAGCACTGCGCTATAGATCAGGCCTTACCCACTTGCCCACCAGCCAATGCATATATACAGCAGCAGGTTCCCGCGAAACGCCGTACCAGTACGTCGTTTCGTGGGAGTGATCACGTGCCCCCATTCACCAGCGGGGAAGATGATCTGTGGGGCCAGCGGCCACCATTGCCGCCGGGCGCCCACGATCGCTCACCGTGGAGATAGAATGGCGGTCTGCTGTTGTAAACAAGGCAGACCTTTGTTATGTCAGCATTCAACACAGGGCTCCTGTGTAGCTCCTATTTAGGAACACAGGACCCTGTGTTGATTCCATAAGCCCACCCCACAGTTAGAAAACACCCCCTAGGCCTCTAGGTGTAGAATGTATTTCCCTAGATGTGGGGCGTGTTCCATTTGGCACAGAAGAAGGGGCCTCCCTAGGGGGTACAGATGTAATCCTACTAGGACTAGTTTTCGGTTTATGTTTGGAATTTGTGAATTTCTTAGGCTTATGGCTCCTTTTCTTGTTTTTTTCATTATTTAATGATACGGCATCAGTATTAGTATTACTCAGACCTGAGCCTGATTTGAGTGGCTGGGATGGACCAGAATGAATCTGTTTTTGATGAATGGAGTGATCTCCTTTTACCTTCTTTGTAGAAGTACTGGATGAATATCATGGAGGAGGTGGACAATGTATGGTCATGAGGGAGGGAAGGGGAGGGAGTGGGGGGGGCAAGGGTGGGGAGACATGGTCAGTCAACTTGATTTAGATCTTTATCACGAAAACCAGCAAGTATTGGCTAAAAATTATACGAAGCCAACGGCAGGAAACTCTGCTGCACTATCGGAGTTGTCATCATCCTCGTTGGCTTGATAACATTCTAAAAAGCCAATTTTGCAGACTGAGACACAATTGTACAAAAACCTCTCATTATGAACTACAAGGAATGGCCCTCAAAAACAAGTTTTTTGAAAAAGGTTATCCAGAGAACATTGTTGAGCAGGCTTACTCCCAGTACATTGTGACACAGACTGCAAAGGGAACTAGGACTGGAGCTGAAGGCACACAGGTGAGATTCACTACACAATTTCACAACCATCACCGACAAATGGAGCGGGTGGTCAAAAAACATTGGCCACTCTTGCTCCAAGACCCCCATTTGAAATCATTACTCCCTGACAAACCTCGGTTTTCATATAGAAAGGCCCCGAACATCAAAACCAAAATTGCCCCCAGCAAGCTAAAATCTAAAAAGTATGCTTCTCCATCATTAACCTTCTTTAACATCACCGGCATGTATCAGTGTCGAAAATCACTATGTTTGACGTGCCAATATGTGAAACATAGCCAAAAAGAATTCGTGGTTGGGGGTACAGGTATGGGATAAATGAATTCCATACCTGTTCCTCAGATTTTGTGGTATATTGCTTGGTATGCCCGTGTGGCCTGCACTATGTTGGCAGGACCATACGGGCCCTAAGAGCACGCTTTGGTCAGCATCGACGCTACATACAGGAAGGCAAGGACCATCATAGCGTCCCCAGACATTTCCTTCATCACCATGCCAAGTCGACTGAAGGTTTATATGTCTGGGTGATCGAAGCCATTCCCAAAGGTCCCCCTGAGGCCGAGAGATTCAAGCGACTTTGTAGTAGGGAAACCTACTGGATATACGCCTTGAATGTCCTCTCGCCTGGGGGATTGAATGAGGAATTAGAGGTTAACACTATTTTGTAAGTCGTCATATCAATACACCGCTCTTTTCCCCCTCCCCCCTTTTTTTCTGGAGTTCATTATATGTACGTGTGTGTATGGGCATATATGTACATATAATCTCATTTATTAAATTTTTATGGAATTTTATATATATATTTTATATGTGTATATGGTTTTTCATGTATGTGTGTATATAATTATATGTGCGTACTTCCTCTTATATTTATACCCATGTTTATATTTTTATGGATATGTGTATGTATATTCTTAATGGTAAATGATGAAAAAATCCTTTTAGTAGTATATGGACACAGCTTTTTCTTACCATGCTTCTTATCCTCATCCTGATTTTTTATCTTTTCTTCTTAATATTTTTATTATTATTATCTTTATTTATTTTTTACTTATTTCTTATTTACTCCTATGTCATATGCACCCGTTATGGATGTAACACCTCTTTTTATATATACATTTGTATGTTCTTTTAGATATGTTCGTAATAGCCATTCACTTAAGCATGTTGTTTTTAAAAAAAACCCAAGTCTATTAGCTTATCCGTAATGAAGAGCGCTGTATATACATCGGAATGGCTGAGTCAGTAGCCACGTCCGTTGTGTAAAGCTCTGCCTTGTTTACTATCCCCATGACAACTCCTGGAGGCTGCCCTACATAAACCTGACTGTAGATGGCGGTCACTTACGTCTGAAGAAGGAGCCGAGTACGCACGCTCCGAAACGCGTTACGTCATTTCCGGTTAGCCTGCGTTCCATTGCGGCTTCCGGTCAAACCAGCTCCGTGGACCAGCTTCCTAGAACGTCACTTCCGGGCCGGAGGACGGCCGGAATAGTGTGGACTAGATGCTACGAAATGGAATATGGATTGAAGCTAATTTCTATGTAAGTTACTACATCGTTTGTTGTGCAATAAATCTTTGGCTTACTACAAGTGGAGCCTGTTTCTTCTTCTATTGTTGCCAGCGGGATTTCCCGAGTTTTACCGCCAGTGCTGCCCTGAATGTTGGCCATTTGGACAGTTCAAAAAGAGTACCCATCGGTCATCCCTTGTGTCTTTTTGGTGGATATTCCTTCCGGTCATTAGCGCCCAACACCCATCTCCCTGAACTCTTAAATTCATCAAAGCAACTAACAAAGTTCAAAATCGTAATGAAAATGGCTTCAGTAGATTGAATGAGTGAATGGTTAAATATGACGGTAAACACTATTAGTAGTGTTTGGCAATATATAGACAACTTGTAAAACTCTTGTAACTTGAACAAATGACACTTCTTCAGCAAAGCTTGGCGTATTAGCCTCATTAGAACGTAATACTGTTAACATAACATATGTTCAAAATGACCATATGATTTCCCTGAGGACCACGTTTTGAAAAAGGTGCATGCACCTTTTTCTGTGGGAAATCTAGGCACGGTAGCCCATTCAAATGAGCAAACATGGCCCGCACACATGCATAGGTGTAAAGCAAGCCTCAATAAAGCCTTCCAGATCAATGTGACAGTAAAAAGCAGCTAGAATCTTAACTGAAGCACAGCTCCTTTTTTTCTAAAACCCTACTTTTTCAAACCCCACTTTGTTCACAGTCCAAAATGTGGGCAAGGTCAAGGTGAGCTGAACAGATAGTTACACCCCTCACATTTTTGTAACTATTTTATTATATCTTTCCTTGTGACAACACTGAAGAAATGACACTTTGCTGCAATGTGAAGTAGTGAGTGTACAGCGTGTATAACAGTGTAAATTTGCTGTGCCCTCAAAATAACTCAACACACAGCCATTAATGTCTAAACTGCTGGCAACAAAAGTGAGTACACCCCTAAGTGAAAATGTCCACATTGGGCCCAATTAGCCATTTTCCCTCCCCGGTGTCATGTGACTCGTTAGTGTTACAAGGTCTCAGGTGTGAATGGGGAGCAGGTGTGTTAAATTTGGTGTTATCGCTCTCACTCTCTCATACTGGTCACTGGAAGTTCAACATGGCACCTGTAACGGATCAACCGGCACCCTGGACTGGGTACCTCCATTGACAGATGCTTCTAGTGCTTCCCGAGGGCTCCAAGCACTCCACCAGATACCATAAACGCCTCAGACCCCACAAACCGCCGTAGTTTGGTTAGAGTCTCGCCGTCTCACCCTGGACCTAGGACAAGGCTCCGGGTTTCAGTGGGTGAACCTCTCTTTCCCCAGAGAGTGCAGCAGGAACAAGCTCTTACACAAGCTCTTACAAGAGCTTAGTGATTATCCAAGGGAGTATGAAGGACATAGCAATCCCTTGTAGCATATTCCCCCAATGAGAGGCAGGACTCTAGATATAGGATGAAGCATAACTCAACTTTATTGAACAAGAAACAGGCTTTTATACAGTTTCCCCCACAAGGTTACCGCCCAGGTGGACCTTGTTGAAAACAGGCCCTGACATTCACAATCCAATAAAACAGAGTTTTACACTCCCATACAGTGTACACAAAGATATACACTGTGGGACAATTCCCCCTCCCCCTTAGCAGTCAATACACATTCACATATACATCCCATAATAATAACAATAGGGAAGTCTGCCAATGACAGTCTGTGTCTCTCTCTTACAGACAAGCACATGGAATACACTGTGTAAGGTGGTATTAAATCTTTTGATATGAAGATATGGTTGACAAATATTACTGTCCCATCTGAAGCAATTCAAACCATTAAGTATCTGCTCCTCACCTCCAGTGACGGTGAATACCATCACAGCACTTCATGGCAAAGAACTGTCTGAGGATCTGAAAAAAAGAATTGTTGCACTACATAAAGATGGCCTAGGCTATAAGAAGATTGCCAAGACCTTGAAGTTGAGCTGCAGCATGGTGGCCAAGAGCATACAGTGGTTTAACAGCACAGGTTCCACTCAGAACAGTGGTCGCCATGGATGACCAAAAAAGTTGAGTGCACATGCTCAGCGTCATATCCAGAGGTTGTCTTTGGGAAATAGATGTATGAGTGCTGCCAGCATTGCTGCAGAGGTTGAAGGGGTGGGGGGTCAGCCTGTCAGTGTTCAGAGCATACGCCGCACACTGCATCAAATTGGTCTGCTTGGCTTTCGTCCCAGAAGAAAGCCTCATTTAAAGATGATGCACAAGAAAGCCCACAAACAGTTTGCTGAAGACAAGAAGACTAAGGACATTGATAACGTGAACTATGTCCTGTGGTCTGAGACCAAGATAAACTTATTTGGTTCAGGCATGTTTGGCGGCAACCAGATGAGGGGTACAAAGACTAGTGTGTCTTGCCTACAGTCAAGCATGGTAGTGGGAGTGTCATGGTCTGGGGCTGCATGAGTGCTGTGGGCACTGGGGAGCTACAGTTCATTGAGGGAACCATGAATGTCAACATGTACTGTGACCTACTGAAGCAGAGCATGATCCCCTCCCTTCAGAGACTGGGCCACAGGACAGTATTCCAACATGATAAGGACCCCAAACACAACCCCAAGACGACCACTGCCTTGCTAAAGAAGCTGAGGGTAAAGGTGATGGACTGGCCAAGTATGCCTCTGGACCTAAACCTTATTAAGAATCTGTGGGGCATCCTCAAACGGAAGGTAGAGGAGCTCAAGGTCTTTAACATCCACCAGCTCCATGATGTCGTCATGGAGGAGTGGAAGAGGACACCAGTAGCAACCTGGTAAGCTCTGGTGAACTCCATGCCCAAGAGGGTTAAGGCAGTGCTGGAAAATAATGATGGCCACAAAAAATATTGACACTTTGAGCCCAATTTGGACATTTGCACTTAGGGGTGTACTCACTTTTGTTGCCTGCAGTTTAGATATTAATGGCTGTGTGTTGAGTTATTTTGAGGGTACAGCAAATTTACACTGTTATACAAGCTGTACGCTCACTACTTTACATTGTAGCAAAGTGTCAATTCTTCAGTGTTGTCACATGAAAAGATATAATAAAATAATTACAAAAAATGTGAGGGGTGTACTCACTTTTTTGAGATACTGTATATAACACCTGTGAACAATTTAAAACTCCCCTTAATTAGCAGACTGAAGGAAGAAAAAAAAAAAAAGATTTTGTTTAAAAAGTAACAGAAATTAGAGAAAAAAAGTGTTTTGAAAGCTGATTTTAAATTTTATAGAAAGTATTTAAATTTTTTTTAACACTTCACTAAATCAAATCCCTCTGTTTTCACAATCACGCATCTAGAATAAATTCCCTCAAGAACTGACTGAACTTGCCAGCTCAGTATTTTTTTTTTTAAATAGCTGGATGGATTCCTAAATTCACAAAATGTAACTTTGTTATGATTCAGGAAATATCTGATTGCTTTTATCGGGTTTTTTGCCTTCCTTTGGAATAACTGTGTATAGAGTTCTGTAAATGGATGTTTTCTATTTGTTTATTTATTTATTTATATTGTTTGAACTAGAAGGACTTGTGTATTTTTGCAGCCTGAATAACTATGTAATTATGTAAAAAAAAAAAAAAACAACCTACAACCAAATACTATACTATAATATAGTATTTCTGAATATAAATATTAATCCCTTTTCTGACTTTTATGTAAGCAAGGTTCCTTGCTGGTTGCCAAACCATTCTTGGAACAATTTCAGAGTATATTTATCTAGCAGTTGAACCAAAAATAAGAATAAAAAAAAGTATTTTGTTAAGTTTCTGACCTTATGTAGCACTGTAATATGTTGACGGTCTCCCCTGATTACCAGCACACGGTTACTTTAGATAAAGTCCCTGGATCCCTCCTTGCTCCCTATGGCTCATCACACAAATGAACAGTCTAGGGGTGTTTTTTTTTTGTTGTTTATTTGTGATTGGGATAGGAGAAGGGAATAGTGGGATACTCCAACTGAACTATTCCCATTGGTTGAAGACTTTTATCTTCAGAACTTTCTCAGGAATTAGGAACAGCCAGGCTGTTATTCCACACTACCACAAGTGTGAATGGGGTTAAGTCTCTTGCTCTCTGTACTCCCTGACAAGAGGACTTGATGGATGATAACTTATCTTCAGGACACTCTCTCTCTAGCATCCCCTTTCATCTAAAACCCGTCCACTGACTATCCTAGGAGCAGGGGTGGCCCCCTGGCCCCTTGATACAATTTTCTGTACTCACTGTACTGCAGAGACAGATCCTCCAGTGTCTCCCCTCTCAGTCAGCTCCACTGGACCTCCAGGTTCAGTTCCTCACTGCTACTCCTCAGGCCCTCAGGACCACCCCCTGAGGCCACATGGCACCTCTACAGAGGAGGAGGCAACCGCTCCCTCCCTCTGGGACTACGCTATCCAGCCGAAAGACCTCGAGCACATGTGCTCCTGACTTTTATACAGTATCCCAGCATGAACCGAGTCACTTTTCCTCTGCCAAATCGCCAGGGCTGTATCAAAAGCCTATGCACTCATTCGTCAGGTTTCCTCCCACTGTCCAATATGCCTCCCTATTGGACCAATGTGAAACACTCTCTAGAATGAATGAATTGCATCCTGAGCACAATGAGCAGACCTCTCTAACGGATCCTGCTCTCTGGTAGGTAGAGAACAATATAGATTTACCTAAGTCATTGCCACCCACATGTATGATAATAATATTCAGAGATGGCCATCAACCTCTTACATTTTAATAAAAATTCAGCTATGGAAGGCGGGAGGCAATTACCTATTTGGGAATCCAGGTCCCTACTAAACTGTCGGAGTTGTATGACAGGAACTTTTGGGTGCTTCTGGAACAGATAAGTAACAATCTTAAATCTTGGAACAGTCTTATGGTTTCTTGCTTTGGGCGTTCGGCCCTGGTTAAAATGAACATACACCCACGGCTCCTATATCTGTTCCAGACTGTTCCGATTGTGGTCCCGCCTTTCTTTTTCGCGACTCTCAAAAAACGCTGCTCTTACTTTCTCTGGAGCAATGCTCCCCCATGTGTAAAACATGGGGGGGGATCGGGTTGCCAGACATGCATAGGTACTACAGGGTTTGCTTGCTCACGAGGATAACAGACTGGAGTGTACACTCGCAGGAGAAGTCTTGGGTCTCCTTGGAGGGTTCCTTTGGTCTTACCCCACTGCACTTGATACCATGCCTTCAGCCCAAGGGACTCTCTTCGACCCTTATGACTCACCCGACTGTAGGACCCACCCTGGCCTGCTTTTTGTGGGCCTGCAGAGATATATATTGAGTGTTTGTATGTATGTATGCATGCATATACAGTATGAAATGCCTCATAGGAGTAAATGATTCAGTCCTGACCTTTGCACTCTATACATGGGTGTAATTATCAAGTGTGGTTATCAGGCATGGGTAAGATGACTGGTCATGCACAACCTGGGGGGGCGCTGGATGACCTTGTCCCAGGTGTGATTTGGAGGTGGAGGTGTGATTTGGAGGTGGGGACTTTACTACATGTCTGCTGGGGGTGTGATAAGCTTAAACCTTTCTGGACAATGGTCCATGATATCACAGTGGAAGTCACCACATACACATTAGACTTCACACTGGAACAATATCTTTTGCACCATACTTCTCTATCAAAGAAACATTACAAACGTTCTCTAGCCATGCACTTGGTCAATGCGGCCAGACTCTGCATCCAGGTCCTATGGCAGTCGACCCGTGTCCCAACGCCAATGGCACAAGACTGGTTTAAGAGGGTGAGTCACATAGAGGAGATGAAGGAGCTGATCCATATTTCTCAAGACCGTATGTCTTAATTTACCTCGACATGGAGCTGCTGGATTCACTTCAAAACAACCACCAGATACAGGATGCTGTCTGGCTAAGGCTGGTTCTATTATCGGGATGCAGTAAATGCCCCGGGGGCCAGGCCGGCTAGCCCGTCTTGTATCCGCTCTTCCCTCACCTCCCTCATCCCCTTGCCCTTTGAACCCCCCTTTTTTGTGTGTGTGTGTGTGTGTTTCTCTCTCTCTCTCCTCTCTCTCACATTTCTGTCTCTTCTTTCTCGCTCTACACGCTTGAATCGTTTAGGGATCTCTACGCTTAATTTGGGGGCTACCCGGACCTTAACACGTTGTTCCATCATTCGGGAACACTGAACAGGTGTTCATACATGCTAGATATTGGTCCGTACACTCATTGTTGACACTACTCACATGCACTGATAGCTCCTCAGAACATATGGGTACCTTCCGTGTCTCCATCATTTGGCTGTTCAATGTTACTATTGTCATTTTCTAATTTAAGCGTTACATGGCTACTGTTATGTTATGTGTGTTCATGCTTTGGTCTGCCGTTTGGCGGCTCTACTTGTACGCTTGAATGTTTACCCATTTATTCTCTGTTACTATATATTTTTTCTCAATAAAAACGTTAATGAAAAAAAATAATAAAAAAATTCAGCTATGAGAGAGTGGATAGAGGAAACGTTTTCAAGACACAAACTAAGAAGTCTTTAGATAGCATATCAATATGTATTCCAAGAAATTTCCCTGCCAATGGCATGCCCATAAAACTATTCAACCTAAATGAGCAAGTATCAAAAAATGGAGGCCCAATGAAATGAAAGTCTTCAAATATTGCATGATACCTTCGTCCTGGGATATTTGAGATGTCAATTATTATAGAAAGGACAAAAAGACCTTAAAATAATGACAAGAAAAAGAATAGGAAGGCACTTGGCAAAGTAAAACTTACTGTTCAATTGAGAATAGGGTTGAGCGGACACCTAGATGTCCGTGTTCGACGGGTTCGGCCGAACTTTAAAAAAAAGTCCGGGTCCGTGTCCCGGACTTTTACCGAACTTTTCCCGGACACCGAACCCCATTGAAGTCAATGGGGACCCGAACTTTAAGGCACTAAAATGGCTCTAAAACACCAAAGGAAAGGGCTAGAGTGCTGCAAATGGCAGCAAAACGTAATTAAGAGCATGGCAAGTGCTCTGCAAACAAATGTGGATAGGGAAATAACTTAAAACAACAAAAAAAAACAGAAAAATAAAACAATGTTCTTCTTCATCTCTGAAGGACGAGGCCCATATGGAGTAGGAGGGAGGTTGAGGTGGTGGTGGATGTGGCGGTGACATAGGCGTGCGCACAGGGTGTGCTGGGTGTGCCTGGGCACACCCTAATCACCTAGGGCACATAGCATTGCCAGTGAGGAGATGGGAAAGATCTCCCTGGGACCTGCTCTGCTCTATTTCTCCTTGCCTACAGGTACATGGCCCCGATACATTACTCTCCCTGCTGGCAAACACATGCATGTGTATTTCAACTTTGGGGTGCACACCTTAATGCAATAGGCTGCGCACACCTATGGGCGGTGTAGGTGGAAGCGGCGGTGGAGGAGGACCAGGGCCGGATTAACAGCATCATGGGCTTGGTGCTGAGGATTTTGAAGGGCCTTAAGGGCCGTGCCTTGCCATGCACCCAGAGGAGGAAGGGTGCAGCCATGCATGCCTAATTCAACATGGGATGCTGTCTCTGAAGCCCATAAACACATCCATGCATCGCCAACTGTCCCTCCTTGTCCGGCCTTCACGCTGTGTGGGGAGGTTCTGAGGGTGCTGCCTGGGGAAGCGAGCATAGAAGCCAGACTTCTGTGTTTACAAGTGACAGAAGAGCGGTAACAGTGAATATGGCCAACCCGGGGCCTATATAAAAGGTAGGGGCCTGGAGCTGCAGCTCCAATAGCCCCTACATTAATCTGGCCCTGAGGAGGAGGACGAGGTAGCCAACACTGCTTCTTTTCAAAAATTTTAAATGAGGGTACACCCCAAAAGAGTGAGAAAGAGCAAAAATGGAACAATGGGTGGGTAAGGTCGGTATCCATTGCTATTCTGCATAAGGTACGGAAAAGTCCCGTGGGATCCATGCCTGGTTCATTTTAATGAACGTGAGCTTGTCCACATTGTCTCTGGACAGGCGGCTGCGCTTGTCTGTTATAACGCCCCCAGCCGTGCTAAATACCCGTTCAGATAATACACTGGCTGCAGGGCACGCCAGCACCTCCAAGGCGTAAAGGGCAAGCTCAGGCCATGTGCCCAATTTGGAGACCCAGAAGTTGAAGGGGGCAGACCCGTCATTCACTACATGTAGGCGTGTGCACACATACTGCTCCACCATGTTGGTAAAATGCTGCCTCCTGCTAAGACGTTCCATCTGAGCTGCTGGTGCTGCTGTTTGTTGTGGCGTGCTGACAAAGCTTTTCCACATTTCGGCCATGCTAACCCTGCCTTCTGAGGTGCTGGCGGTGCCCTGGTTGCGTTGGCGACCTCCTCCTCCTCCTCCTCTGCCTTGTGCTTCCACTGTGGCCCCGCTGTCAGATGGGAATGCCAGCAGCATGGCGTCTACCAGCGTGCGCTTGTACTCGCGCATCTTGCGATCGCGCTCCAGTGAGTGAATTAAGGACGGTACGTTGTCCTTGTAACGGGGATCCAGCAGCGTGGCCACCCAGTAATCAGCACAAGTTAGAATGTGGGCAACTCGGCGGTCGTTGTGGAGACACTGCAGCATGTAATCGCTCATGTGTGCCAGGCTGCCCAGAGGCAACGAAAGGCTGTCCTCTGTGGGAGGTGTATCGTCCGTGTCCTCTGTATCCCCCCAGCCACGCACCAGTGATGGCCATGAGCTGGCCTGGGTGCCACCCTGCTGTGAACATGGTTCCATCTCCTCCTCCAGCTCCTCCTCCTCCTCATCCTCCTCATCCTCCAGAACTGTGCCCCTGCTGGACAATTGCGTCCCTGGCGTTTGCGTGTGCAGGAACCCACCCTCGGAGCCCCTTGCGAATGACTGCCCTGAAAGCCTTGGAAATGTTACCTCTTCATCCTCCTCCTCCTCCTCATCCTGTGCCACATCCTCTTCCATCATCGCCCGAATTGTTTTTTCAAGGAGGCATAGAAGTGGGATAGTTAAGCTGAGAACGGCGTCATTGCCACTGGCCATGTTGGTGGAGTACTCAAAACAGCGCAACAAGGCACACAGGTCTCGCATGGAGGCCCAGTTAAATTAAATAGCGGAATAGAAAATATGATCCAAAAAAAGTGTATGTATATCACACGTACACAACCACACTGGGCCCCAATTACTATTGTTTGTACCCCTAAAAGGCTAGATGAGGAGTAGGGGGAGTATGGAACAGGCAGCACCCTCAAACCTTCAGAAGTATGAGATGAACCCCAACAACTTGGAAAGGTGGATCTCTCTCACACGTACCAACACAGACTATCCCCCAATTTAACTGATCCCCAAAGGTTTTTGATTAAATAGCGGAATAGAAAATATGATCCAAAAAAAGTGTATGTATATCACACGTACACAACCACACTAGGCCCCAATTACTATTGTTTGTACCCCTAAAAGGCTAGGAGTAGGGGGAGTATGGAACAGGCAGCACCCTCAAACCTTCAGAAGTATGAGATGAACCCCAACAACTTGGAAAGGTGGATCTCTCTCACACGTACCAACACAGACTATCCCCCAATTTAACTGATCCCCAAAGGTTTTTGATTAAATAGCGGAATAGAAAATATGATCCAAAAAAAGTGTATGTATATCACACGTACACAACCACACTAGGCCCCAATTACTATTGTTTGTACCCCTAAAAGGCTAGATGAGGAGTAGGGGGAGTATGGAACAGGCAGCACCCTCAAATCTTCAGAAGTATGAGATGAACCCCAAAAACTTGGAAAGGTGGATCTCTCTCACACGTACCAACACAGACTATCCCCCAATTTAACTGATCCCCAAAGGTTTTTGATTAAATAGCGGAATAGAAAATATGATCCAAAAAAAGTGTATGTATATCACACGTACACAACCACACTAGGCCCCAATTACTATTGTTTGTACCCCTAAAAGGCTAGATGAGGAGTAGGGGGGGTATGGAACAGGCAGCACCCTCAAATCTTCAGAAGTATGAGATGAACCCCAAAAACTTGGAAAGGTGGATCTCTCTCACACGTACCAACACAGACTATCCCCCAATTTAACTGATCCCCAAAGGTTTTTGATTAAATAGCGGAATAGAAAATATGATCCAAAAAAAGTGTATGTATATCACACGTACACAACCACACTAGGCCCCAATTACTATTGTTTGTACCCCTAAAAGGCTAGGAGTAGGGGGAGTATGGAACAGGCAGCACCCTCAAACCTTCAGAAGTATGAGATGAACCCCAACAACTTGGAAAGGTGGATCTCTCTCACACGTACCAACACAGACTATCCCCCAATTTAACTGATCCCCAAAGGTTTTTGATTAAATAGCGGAATAGAAAATATGATCCAAAAAAAGTGTATGTATATCACACGTACACAACCACACTAGGCCCCAATTACTATTGTTTGTACCCCTAAAAGGCTAGATGAGGAGTAGGGGGGGTATGGAACAGGCAGCACCCTCAAATCTTCAGAAGTATGAGATGAACCCCAAAAACTTGGAAAGGTGGATCTCTCTCACACGTACCAACACAGACTATCCCCCAATTTAACTGATCCCCAAAGGTTTTTGATTAAATAGCGGAATAGAAAATATGATCCAAAAAAAGTGTATGTATATCACACGTACACAACCACACTAGGCCCCAATTACTATTGTTTGTACCCCTAAAAGGCTAGATGAGGAGTAGGGGGGGTATGGAACAGGCAGCACCCTCAAACCTTCAGAAGTATGAGATGAACCCCAACAACTTGGAAAGGTGGATCTCTCTCACACGTACCAACACAGACTATCCCCCAATTTAACTGATCCCCAAAGGTTTTTGATTAAATAGCGGAATAGAAAATATGATCCAAAAAAAGTGTATGTATATCACACGTACACAACCACACTAGGCCCCAATTACTATTGTTTGTACCCCTAAAAGGCTAGATGAGGAGTAGGGGGGGTATGGAACAGGCAGCACCCTCAAATCTTCAGAAGTATGAGATGAACCCCAAAAACTTGGAAAGGTGGATCTCTCTCACACGTACCAACACAGACTATCCCCCAATTTAACTGATCCCCAAAGGTTTTTGATTAAATAGCGGAATAGAAAATATGATCCAAAAAAAGTGTATGTATATCACACGTACACAACCACACTAGGCCCCAATTACTATTGTTTGTACCCCTAAAAGGCTAGATGAGGAGTAGGGGGGGTATGGAACAGGCAGCACCCTCAAACCTTCAGAAGTATGAGATGAACCCCAACAACTTGGAAAGGTGGATCTCTCTCACACGTACCAACACAGACTATCCCCCAATTTAACTGATCCCCAAAGGTTTTTGATTAAATAGCGGAATAGAAAATATGATCCAAAAAAAGTGTATGTATATCACACGTACACAACCACACTAGGCCCCAATTACTATTGTTTGTACCCCTAAAAGGCTAGATGAGGAGTAGGGGGGGTATGGAACAGGCAGCACCCTCAAATCTTCAGAAGTATGAGATGAACCCCAAAAACTTGGAAAGGTGGATCTCTCTCACACGTACCAACACAGACTATCCCCCAATTTAACTGATCCCCAAAGGTTTTTGATTAAATAGCGGAATAGAAAATATGATCCAAAAAAAGTGTATGTATATCACACGTACACAACCACACTAGGCCCCAATTACTATTGTTTGTACCCCTAAAAGGCTAGATGAGGAGTAGGGGGGGTATGGAACAGGCAGCACCCTCAAACCTTCAGAAGTATGAGATGAACCCCAACAACTTGGAAAGGTGGATCTCTCTCACACGTACCAACACAGACTATCCCCCAATTTAACTGATCCCCAAAGGTTTTTGATTAAATAGCGGAATAGAAAATATGATCCAAAAAAAGTGTATGTATATCACACGTACACAACCACACTAGGCCCCAATTACTATTGTTTGTACCCCTAAAAGGCTAGATGAGGAGTAGGGGGGGTATGGAACAGGCAGCACCCTCAAACCTTCAGAAGTATGAGATGAACCCCAACAACTTGGAAAGGTGGATCTCTCTCACACGTACCAACACAGACTATCCCCCAATTTAACTGATCCCCAAAGGTTTTTGATTAAATAGCGGAATAGAAAATATGATCCAAAAAAAGTGTATGTATATCACACGTACACAACCACACTGGGCCCCAATTACTATTGTTTGTACCCCTAAAAGGCTAGATGAGGAGTAGGGGGGGTATGGAACAGGCAGCACCCTCAAACCTTCAGAAGTATGAGATGAACCCCAACAACTTGGAAAGGTGGATCTCTCTCACACGTACCAACACAGACTATCCCCCAATTTAACTGATCCCCAAAGGTTTTTGATTAAATAGCGGAATAGAAAATATGATCCAAAAAAAGTGTATGTATATCACACGTACACAACCACACTAGGCCCCAATTACTATTGTTTGTACCCCTAAAAGGCTAGATGAGGAGTAGGGGGGGTATGGAACAGGCAGCACCCTCAAACCTTCAGAAGTATGAGATGAACCCCAACAACTTGGAAAGGTGGATCTCTCTCACACGTACCAACACAGACTATCCCCCAATTTAACTGATCCCCAAAGGTTTTTGATTAAATAGCGGAATAGAAAATATGATCCAAAAAAAGTGTATGTATATCACACGTACACAACCACACTAGGCCCCAATTACTATTGTTTGTACCCCTAAAAGGCTAGGAGTAGGGGGAGTATGGAACAGGCAGCACCCTCAAACCTTCAGAAGTATGAGATGAACCCCAACAACTTGGAAAGGTGGATCTCTCTCACACGTACCAACACAGACTATCCCCCAATTTAACTGATCCCCAAAGGTTTTTGATTAAATAGCGGAATAGAAAATATGATCCAAAAAAAGTGTATGTATATCACACGTACACAACCACACTAGGCCCCAATTACTATTGTTTGTACCCCTAAAAGGCTAGATGAGGAGTAGGGGGAGTATGGAACAGGCAGCACCCTCAAATCTTCAGAAGTATGAGATTGTGTTCACTGTACCCCACAAAGATTGTGTTCACTGTACCCCACAAAGATTGAGTTCACTGCACCCCACAATGATTGTGTTCACTGCACCCCACAAAGATTGTGTTCACTGCACCTCACAAAGATTGTGTTCACTGTACCCCCCAAAGATTGTGTTCACTGCACCCCACAAAGATTCTGTTCACTGTACCCCACAAAGATTGTGTTCACTGCACCCTAAAAGGATGTTGTTCACTGCACCCCACAAAGATTGTGTTCACTGCACCCTAAAAGGATGTTGTTCACTGCACCCCAAAAAGATTGTGTTCACTGTACCCCCCCAAAGATTGTGTTCACTGCACCCCACAAAGATTGTGTTCACTGCACCCCAAAAAGATTGTGTTCACTGTACCCCCCAAAGATTGTGTTCACTGCACCCCAAAAAGATTGTGTTCACTGTACCCCCCAAAGATTGTGTTCACTGCACCCCACAAAGATTCTGTTCACTGTACCCCACAAAGATTGTGTTCACTGCACCCCAAAAAGATTGTGTTCACTGTACCCCCCCAAAGATTGTGTTCACTGCACCCCACAAAGATTCTGTTCACTGCACCCCACAAAGGATTTTGTTCACTGCACCCCAAAAAGATTGTGTTCACTGCACCCCAAAAAGGATTTTGATCACTGCACCCCAAAAAGGATGTTGTTCACTGCACCCCAAAAATGATTTTGTTCACTCCACCCCAAAAAGATTGTGTTCACTGCACCCCACAAAGATTGTGTTCACTGCACCCCAAAAAGATTGTGTTCACTGTACCCCCCAAAGATTGTGTTCACTGCACCCCACAAAGATTCTGTTCACTGTACCCCACAAAGATTGTGTTCACTGCACCCCAAAAAGATTGTGTTCACTGCACCCCAAAAAGGATGTTGTTCACTGCACCCCAAAAAGGATGTTGTTCACTCCACCCCAAAAAGATTGTGTTCACTGCACCCCACAAAGATTGTGTTCACTGCACCCCAAAAAGATTGTGTTCACTGCACCCCAAAAATGATTTTGTTCACTGCACCCCAAAAAGGATTTTGTTCACTGCACCCCAAAAAGGATGTTGTTCACTCCACCCCAAAAAGATTGTGTTCACTGCACCCCAAAAAGATTGTGTTCACTGCACCCCACAAAGGATTTTGTTCACTGCACCCCAAAAAGATTGTGTTCACTGCACCCCAAAAAGGATGTTGTTCACTGCACCCCAAAAAGGATTTTGTTCACTGCACCCCAAAAAGATTGTGTTCACTGCACCCCACAAAGGATTTTGTTCACTGCACCCCACAAAGATTGTGTTCACTGCACACCAAAAAGGATTGTGTTCACTGCACCCCAAAAAGATTTTGTTCACTGCACCCCAAAAAGATTGTGTTCACTGCAGCCCAAAAAGATTGTGTTCACTGCAGCCCAAAAAGATTGTGTTCACTGCAGCCCAAAAAGATTGTGTTCACTGCAGCCCAAAAAGATTGTGTTCACTGCAGCTCACACACAGAAAAATGGATGTGGATCACTGACACCTGCCTATCTCCAATCCCACACCACACAGCAATATCGATTGTAGTTTGTAGAACACAGTTTCCCTAAAATTCAGCAGACTCTGTCCCTAACAGGATTGAGAAGAGATCGTAGATCAGGATTGAGTGCAGATTCACCCCACCCCCCACACAGCAATATCGATTGTAGTTTGTAGAAGACACTGACCCTATAATTCAGCAGACTCTATCCCTAAAATGCCTACAACTCGCCCTGCCTAAACACTCCGACCTGTCCCTCAATTCTATCCGGACACAAATGGTTTTTTCCTGCCTATCTTTCCCTAATCAGCAGCCAGCACATTGATGTGTGCTCTGTCCCTTAGCTAAGCAGCAGAATGACGCTGCTGCGGCGGCTGCCTCGAACTTATAAAGACTTGGTCACATGCTTCAGACGGCCAATCACAGCTACTAAGACATTTGCAGGCATGGCTGGGATGGCTTAAGGCACACCAGTTAAACGATTGTTGATTGGCTGTTGAAAGCCCGCTATGAAAAGAGCGCCAAAGCATGCAAAACCCGGAAATAAAACGACCGAACACGGATTTTTACCCGAACATACAGTAAAGTGTCCGTGTCCGTGTTCGGGTAAAAAAAATCCAATTATTCGGTACGAACACGAATAATACAGTCCGTGTTCGCTCAACACTAATTGAGAACTTAAATAGTTATAAGGTTAACCAAAAGTAAGCAGACGAATTTTTTTTTTTTTAAGGGATGTAAAAGAAAGAACAATCACCCTTCCAAATATTTTCTTTTTTTAAGCTTATATTACTTTCAAGCCTAAAGAGGAAAGCTTGAAAGTAAGAGCTTCTTTCAATGTGATTAATTGAAGGTTTTACAGGCACATAAAATAAAGCTAAAGAAACAACATAAAGGAATTGATACTTTTGATTGTGTGATGAAATGGTTAATACGGACCAAAACAAGTACTAAGGGGACATAACATAACTAGAGAACACTTATAAGTGTTGGATAATGCAAAGTTAATACCCTAATGTCCAATAAATTGTTGAATTTTTTCTAGTGAGCTAATTCTTATTCAAACTATCAAAACAATTAAAAAAATGTAGGTATGAAATTTCCACCTGCAGCAGGAGATGCAGAAACCTTACAATAGCATTGCCCAGATCACTTTGATTGAAATTGGAGTCCAATGAGAATCCGTCCTAGATCTTCTGCTAGCATGTGGGGTTATTCTGACAAGTGATCTGTATCACTTTAGGGAAAGGGCTATTTTTATGTTGCTTTGGACACCAGCAATATAGCTGTCAGAATAGTGTCTGTAGACACCAAGGTTTCAGCTAAGCTAAAGGCTTAGGGTGTAGGAACAGATATAGTCAGACAGTTGCATAGCCAAGCCTCACCTTTACTGCTTTCCAACCTCTCCAGCAGTTGCTTTGTTAGATACTCCCATCAAAAGTCACATCACCAGAAGGAAGGGAGGTGGGAGCGGCAGAAATTCTATCAATGTCACAGCTAAACAGGCAAAGAGATGAAGATAAGTAATGCTTGCTGATCTCTTTCCAATGGAACTCTGGATGAACCATCTTCGAGGAACCATATAGGGAGTCGTGATACGTGAGGGAACCCCTAAACCATGGGTGTCCAACCTTTTGGCTTCTCTGGGCCACATTGAGTGTAGAGAAATTTTCTCGGGCCGCATATAAAATATATACTATTTGTTAAGGTATATAAGTAATAAAGCGCCGCCGTGCCCCCTTCCCGTGCTGCCACCCCCCCAGCACTAATTTAACACAACTAGTAGATGATCCCCTCCGAGGCTGCCTCTGTGGCCGTCCCCCCGACTCTACTTCCTTCCTCCCCAGCAAAAAAGTAAATAAATTGTCAGGGGGCAGTGGGCCGCATTGCCTGTGGTTCTGGGCCGCAGGTTGGACATGCCTGCCCTAAACTGTTAGACTGCAGTCCACACTCTATAGACTTGAGGAGATCAGCTGCTAATGCTTACTCAGATGACTTGAAACACTCAAACACAGGCAAGCAGCATGGGGCCCTGCTTTCCCTTTCATGTGCGGCCTTACTTTTCTCTACAGAACTTTAATCAGTTTGACTGACATTAAAAGAAACTGTATTTTTATTGCTTTTTGTGTTTCTGTTTGAGAGATTGGTCCTCACTTCTAGTCCCACTAATAAGAGGACAGGAGGGAAGGAATGGGGACACATGCAGCAGTAAAAGCCTAAGCTTAAAGTATATTCAAACCTTTACCTTGTAAAACAACCCATTTATTTTAAGATAGAAATGCAAGGAAAAATGTTTGGATTAATATATATATACAGTATCTCACAAAAGTGAGTACACCCCTCACATTTTTGTAACTATTTTATTTTACCTTTTCATGTGACAACACTGAAGAAATGACACTTTGCTACAATGTAAAGTAGTAAGTGTACAGCTTGTATAACAGTGTCAATTTTCTGTCCCCTCAGAATACCTCAACACACAGCCATTAATGTCTAAACCGCTGGCAATAAAAGTGAGTACACCCCTAATTGAAAATGTCCAAATTGGGCCCAATTAGCCATTTTTCCTCCCCGGATCTGAAGAAAATAATGGTTGCTCTACATAAAGATGGTCTAGGCCAGTGGCGGCCGGTGCGTTGCGGCGCAGGGGGGTTTGAATGGTGGCACGCTGTGGTCACTCTGCATTGAATGGGGGCACGCTGTGGTCACTCTGCATTGAATGGGGGCACGCTGTGGTCACTCTGCATTGAATGGGGGCACGCTGTGGTCAGTCTGCATTGAATGGGGGCACGCTGTGGTAACTCTGCATTGAATGGGGGCACGCTGTGCTAACTCGGCATTGAAAGGGGGTACGCTGTGCTAACTCTGCACTGAATGGGGGCACGCTGTGCTAACCCTGCACTGAATGGGGGCACGCTGTGCTAACCCTGCACTGAATGGGGGCACGCTGTGGTAAATCTGCATTGAATGGGGGCACGCTGTGCTAACTCGGCATTGAATGGGGGCACGCTGTGCTAACTCTGCATTGAATGGGGGCACGCTGTGCTAACTCTGCATTGAATGGGGGCACGCTGTGGTCACTCTGCATTGAATGGGGGCACGCTGTGATCACTCTGCATTGATTGGGGGCACGCTGTGGTCACTCTGCGTTGAATGGGGGCACGCTGTTGTCACTCTGCGTTGAATGGGGGCACGCTGTGGTAACTCTGCGTTGAATGGGGGCACGCTGTGGTCACTCTGCGTTGAATGGGGGGCACGCTGTGGTCACTCTGCGTTGAATGGGGGCACGCTGTGGTAACTCTGCGTTGAATGGGGGCACGCTGTGGTAACTCTGCATTGAATCGGGGCACGCTGTGTTAACTCTGCATTGATGGGGGCATGCTGTGGTAACTCTGCACTGAATGGGGGCACGCTGTGGTCACTCTGCATTGAATGGGGGCACACTATACTTTGATTACTGAAGGCCCCTTTCACACTTTTGTGACCTTAAAGTCATACAATTTTTTGCCGCGCTTTTTACGGCAAAGCAATGCCTATTCGATTTTTCTGTTTGCGCCCCCCCAAAAAATTTTGAGCACCAGCCGCCACTGGCCTAGGCTATAAGAAAATTGCCAAGACCCTGAAACTGAGCTGCAGCATGGTGGCTAAGACCATACAGCATTTTACCGGACAGGTTCCACTCAGAACAGGCCTCGCAATGGTCGACCAAAGAAGTGCACGTGCTCAGCGGCCTATCAGAGGTTGTCTTTGGAAAATAGACGTATGAATGCTGCCAGCATTGCTGCAGAGGTTGAAGGGGTGGGGGGTCAGCCTGTCAGGGCTTAGACCATACACTGCACACTGCATCAAACTGGTCTGCATAGCTGTCATCCCAGAAGGAAGCCCCTTCTAAAGATGATGCACAAGAAAGCCCACAGTTTGTTGAAGACAAGCAAACTAAGGACATAGATTACTGGAACCATGTCCTATGGTCTGATGAGACCAATATAAACTTATTTGGTTCAGATGGTGTCAAGCATGTGTGGTGTTAACCAGGTGAGGAGTATAAAGACAAGTGTGTCTTGCCTCCAGTCAAGCATGAAGGTGGAAGTGACATGGTCTGGGGCTGCATGAGTGCTGCCAGCACTGAAGAGCTACAGTTCATTGAGGGAACCATGAATGCCAACATGTACTGTGATATACTGAAGCAGAGTATAAACTCCCTACTTCAGAGACTGGGCCACAGGGCAGTATTCCAACATGATAACGACCCCAAGCACACCTCAAAGACGATCACTGTCTTTCTAAAGAAGCTGAGGGTAAATGTAATGGACTGGCCAAGCATGTCTCCAGACCTAAACCCTATTGAGCATTTGTGGGGCATCCTCAAACTGAAGGTAGAGGAGCGCTAGGTCTCATGGAGGAGTGGAAGAGGACTCCAGTGGCAACCTGTGAAGCTTTGGTGAACTCCATGCCCAAGAGAATTAAGGCAGTGCTGGAACATAATGGTGGCAACACAAACTATTGACACTTTTTGCCCAATGTGGACATTTCACTTTAGGGGTGTACTCACTTTTGTTGCCAGCGGTTTAGACATTAATGGCTGTGTGTTGAGTTATTCTGAGGGGACAGCAAATTTACACTATTATACAAGCTGTGCACTCACTGCTTTTCATTGTAGCAAAGTGTCATTTCTTCAGTGTTGTCACATGAAAAGATATAATATATTTACAAAAATTTGAGTTGTGTACTCACTTTTGTGAGATACTGTTTATAGTTTATATACACTATATTATTAAAAGTATTGGAACGCCTGCCTTTACACGCACATGAACTTTAATGGCATCCCAGTCTTAGTCTGTAGGGTTCAATATTGAGTTGGCCCACCCTTTGCAGCTATAACAGTTTCAACTCTTCTGGGAAGGCTGTCCACAAGGTTTAGGAGTGTGTCTATGGGAATGTTTGACCATTCTTCCAGAAGTGCATTTGTGAGGTCAAGCACTGATGTGGACGAGAAGGCCTGGCTCACAGTCTCCACTTTAATTCATCCCAAAGGGGTTCTGTTGGGTTGAGGTCAGGACTCAGGCCAGTCAAGTTCCTCCACCCCAAACTCGCTGATTCATGTCTTCGTGGACCTTATTTGTGCACTGCTGCACAGTCATGTTGGAACAGGAAGGGGCCATCCCCAAATTGTTTCCACAAAGTTGGGAGCATGATATTGTCCAAAAGGTTTGCTGATGCCTTAAAAGTTCCTTTCACTGGAACTAAGGGGTCAGGCCCAACCTCTGAAAAACAACCCCACTTCCTAATCCCCCCTCCATACATTGTTTTCTGCAGCTAGCACATTTCTCCCATGTAAGGAGTAAGTATCTTCCATGGTTAGGAGAGGTGAGATTTATCCTTCATTTTATGGATAGTGTAGGACCTGCTGATAATGGGGTACTTTGATGCAGTGGTGGGCATAAGCACGATATGGTCATATAGTGTGACCAAATGCCCATTTTTCTCATTTTGATCAGGTCTCAGAAGCCTTGTAATATTTGAAAGGTACTCCTTTTGTATGTCTACGCTATCCTCATACAGTATATATATATATATATATATATATATATGTATAAAACATTCTAAATGGCTTTTTTTCTTTTTTTTTTCTTTTAATGTAATCACACAACCTTTTGTTCTCAGCTGCATAGGAGGCTTAGGGAAATGGGGGTGTTGACTCCTGCCATTTGACAACGAGGCATGACCACAGCAGCTTTAGCGGAGCACAGGCACAGTCCAGTAAAAAATATACAGACAGAAATACACCGTGATGATATGGGCAGCAGGGCATGTCAGCAGGAGGCTGGGAAACAGGAGCACTCCAAACTTTCCAGTGAAGAACTGTGCAGAGGGGCATGTCAGCAGAAGTCTGATCAATGGAGTACAGACACGATGTGCTCCCAGGCAGATTGCAAAGAAGAAAACTGACAACACTGAGATAGATGTTTTTCCATGTCATGGCGTGGTCAGTTTGAAATAGGGAAGCAGAGGACTGGCAGGAACACCAGGTATTTCACACAAAGTAAGCAATGCAAAAGAACAGGATACTTCTTTATTTCAAATAATTTTTATTGAGTTTTCAAAGCACAAGAAAGAAACAAAAATACACGCAGGTGGTAACAGTATATAACAATAAATGCATAGAAAGTGCATTAACATCATGTATAAAGAAATTCTAGAAGATTTGTCAGTGTGGTTTATAGCACAACCATAATATTGATGATGTTCATTTAGTATATGTATTGTACATTAACTCGGACACCCCAATTGGGAACAAAACTGTGTCCCGAGGGAAATGACAACATCAATTATAGGTTAATGCTACTTGTAATATCCAAGCAGCTTAGGGTTAAAAACAAAAAAAAGAAGGTAATAAAGAAAAGCATTTACAGTGCCCATATGGAAGACAAGGAAGATTGCGTGATCTATTCGTGGTCAGCCTCCTGATGGGCTGGTTCCTCCATTTCAGCTATTTTCCTAACACATCGTAGCCAGTCTGAGACTGAAGGTGGGATGGTGGATTGCCACAATGTTGGGATGCCCATTTTGGCTGCGTTAACTAAGTGCATAGCTAAAGAGCGTTGGTATATTTTCTGGGGCAAAGATGTGTGGTGGAGTAGGAATTGGGCTGGGGAGAAGTCTAACGAGTAGGTAGTTATCCGTGTGATTAGGTGGTGGACCTCTTTCCAGTAAGGTTGGAGTTTCGGGCAGGACCGCCAAATATGTAAAAGGAACCTATGTCGGTATTGCATCTCCAACAAGTAGACTGGATAGAAGGAGAAATTTTATTGAGCCGTGAGGGAGTTCTATACCAGTGACCAGCGAGTCGTAAGCTTGAAACCGTTTTCTAGAACAGGATACTTTTTAATAGGAGTATATGGTAACAAGGAGTATATGGTAACAAATGCACAGATCAGAAATATGAAATTTCAGGGGTAACAGATACTTTAATCCTTTATTGCTATAACTAAAACAAAAAGAATAAAAACATTTTGGCCAGATTTGGCCATTAGGTAAGGTAAAAAGTACCTGTAATGTATAAATGAATTCCCATGTACTTTTCCCCAAACATTGCTTACAAAATGATACTAGAATCTAGGGCACTGGTCCAAAATTAGATAAATCAATTGGGCATGCTACTTTAATATGTAAAGGATGTTTAATCAGTATTATGTGAACACTAGTATCCAGTCAAAAATGTATTGATAAAAATAGGGAAAAAATAATGCATACTTACCAGAAACAGAATGGAAATCCCTTTAGCCATAAAGCATTTATCTTCACAGACAGAAGCAGCAGTTTTAATGTTTGTACTGATTACATTTGTAGGTTGCAAATCCAGGCTCTAGAGAAAAATTCCTTTTATGTAGGATTAACGAGAACTTTCTGATTGGCAAGTATGTTATTCAACTGCAGACACTATTCAGTAGGAAAAAAGTCAGAGCATGGATTAATTATTATGATTAACAATATAAGAAAATGGAAACAACGTGTGCCTGTACTCACAGAGAGTCATTTTAATATAGAAATAAATGCCTACACTCAATGACTAGAAAAAAAACAATAATTGTATATAAAATACAACAACCCTTTCTCCCCCAACATCACAAATAAAAAATTATACAGACTAGTCTTAAACAAATGGGAGTGCCCCACTGATGAAGAGGTTGGGTATAAAAATGCCACTATAAATATGAGGCATCTTGCCACCACTGCAGGGTCCATAAAATGCCACTATCATAAAGTGTCAGATAAATTCTTCAGCTTAAACATGACTTTTTGCATATCTCTAAATGCAAATTTTTTTCTCTATAGGGTCACTGTTAAGAAACAACATTTCTGACCATATAATATATGAGATCAGGGGAGAGAGCTTGTCAGACATTCTATTCATAGGTATATATCTCCATCATAAGGCATCGCATGGACTCTTTAGCATCAATATGATCTCCTTTAACCACTTCAATACTGGGGACTTTTACCCCCTTTCTGCACATGCCATTTTTCTGTTTTCAGTGCTGTTGCACTTTGAATGACAATTGCACAGTCATGCAAAACTGTACCCAAGTGACATTTTTATCATTTGTTTTTTTGAGACAGATAGAGCTTTCTTTTGGTGGTATTTATTCACCAATTGTTTTTTTATTTTTTTGCTCAACAAACAGAAAAAGACTAAAGATTAAAAAAAAAAAAAAAAAAATTTCTTAGTTTCTGTTATAAAATTTTGAAAATAAATACATTTTCTTCTTCACCGATGTGCGCCAATGAGACGGCACCGATGGGCACTGGTGAAGCTGCACTGATGAGTACTGATGAGTGTGCTCTGATGAGCACTGATAGGGCACTGACGAGACTTCACTGATAAATACTGATGAGGGTGCACTGATGGGCACTGAGAAGAAGGCACTGATGAGGCTGAACCGATGAGGCAGCAATGATGGTGTGATTCATATGTTATGTATCCTGCACTAGTGATCTCTTATAATCTGGAGATCCTGGTTATTCAGTAAGGAAATTCATATATATGTCCAAGGTGGTTGGGACTAAAACACGTGGAACTGTGACATTTGATTTTCACACAAGATTCTATGCTGGCCCCTAGTTGAGCCCTGAAATATTCTTTCAGGAGTGGACTTTCATTTTCACGCAAGATTTTGTATTTTGGCCCCTTAGTGGAGTCCTATACATCTCTTTGGGAGTGGACCTTCAAATAATAACAGCCAATGCAGTTGTCACAATTAGCAGGGGCATAAGGTGGCAGCACAGTACAGTCTATGGGACACCCAGAGAAACTCTATAAGAACAGTACAAACAGCTACTTGCATTACCTCTGGGGCAACACCTTTCTCAAAAGATGGTAGACTGTCTCTAAAAGTTCAGGTGCAATTTCAAGGTCCAAAAAGCGCCACACTAAAATTTCAGAGTCCAAAAGTGGGATTTTATTCCAGACTTACAGTATATTGAGTAAATGAGCCAACACATTTCAGGTGCCAACACAGCTCCCTCTTCATCAGGACTTTAAGAATCTTGATGTGGACTCTGAGTGATGATGAAAGACCCTACAGGGGACACTTTCAGAAGCTGGTTGAGGTTAAACAATGTTCAGCTTCAACTAGCTGCTGAATGTGATTTACAATCATTCAGAAAATGCAAAGCGTACTCTTAGTGGTGCCTTTGCCGAGGAGTCAACTTCTTTTGTTCAGAATGCAGCAGGCCCAGCTGCTAGGCACTGGACCCCAGAAGTAAATGGAAATCACTGGAGAAAAGGTGTCAACTCTCAGTAACAATGATTTGCAGTACCAGATGCATCAGTCAATGCATCGGCATTTGTCAAAGCTGCGCTATCTGGATATAAGTGGTGAAGTCCTCCAAAAGGTATAGGAAGCCAATTGTGGGTCTGAATGTTTTATTGTAGACAAGAAAAATCATTAAAAGTATTAAAAGTCTTACAATACCTAGCCAGCATAGACAGATGTAGAAAGGGCCAAAGTCTGCTGAGTCCAGTGGGTAGGATTAAAGGGGTCTGCTGTGCAGTGCAGCAACCAGCCGCAGGCACAAAGCCGCCAACGCTCAGGAGCCAGGCCAGAACCCGCTGGTGCTCCTGTGTGAAGTCACCGCAACATAAGGGTGGAAGTGCCGAACCAGGGAAGGAAGCCAATTCAACCACCCTGGAAAAGTGTTGCTGTAATAAAGCATTTCGCGCACATGCGCTTTGTCAAGTCATGGAATTGACGGCAACAACAATATTTAAAGCCCATCGAGAGGTAGGCGGGTAATGGGCAGAGCAAATTGGCTCTGCCCATTTCCGCCCCCTCTCAATGGGCTTTAAATATTATTCTTGCCATTAATTCTAAGCCTATTCCCCGCCCCCCTCTTGATGGACTTTAAATATTTGTTGCTGTCAATTCCGTGATTTGACAAAGCACATGCGGGTGAAATGCGCGGTCACGGCAACATTTTTCTTTGCGTTCCAGGCTGGTTGGATTAATTTCCCTCTCCGGTTTGGCACTTCCGCCCTTGTGTCACAGTGACGTCACATGGGAGCGCAGGCGGGTTCCACACAAGGGCTTCGTGCCAGTGGCTGGTTGCTGCACTGCACAGCAGACCCGTTCCATCCTGCCCACTGGACTCAGCAGACTTTGGCCCTTTCTACATCTGTCTATGCCGGCTTGGTATTGTAAGACTTTTAATATTTTTAATTATTTTTCTTGTCTATAATACAGCTGAATTGGATTGGGCCGGGGACAGTGAACAGTACTGCTTTCCGTAGGGCTTAGCACTTGGGGAACCTTTGTTGTTTTTTCCTATTGGTCAAAGCTGGACCAATGTAACTATGTATAAAACATCCATACTAGTATTTTCTGGAATTAGCTTATTTGTTCCAAAACCCCAATTTGAAAGGGACCCCAAATTGCATTTTGCAAATGTGGAAATCTACCTTACAGTATAATTTTTACCCAGAAAAAATACTCTAATTATTGTAGTGAGCGCATTCCATGTATTAATCTATTTGCACCCCAGCCCCAAGTTGAATAGCACCACCTATAGCCTCTTTAAAAAATACCACCAATAGCCATATTTAAATCTAGAAATCAGCACAACAGTATTATTTATTCACAGAAAAACATGCCAAATACTGTATTGAGTACATTCCCAGTATGAATCTTTGCACTCCTGCCCCAATTTGAATAGAGCACCAACAGCCATTTTTAAATAATGATCCACAATAATAATCCAGAAATCCAGAAATCCATATTACATATGTATGTACATCCCCACTATTCATTGAAATCTGCTCCAGCCCCAATTTAAATATGTCCCTCCAAATTATTTTTATAAATTTTAAAATCTTAATTATAATATTATGTATTTACAGAGAAAACATTCCAGTTATTACAGTGAGTATGTTTTGGTATTAATTTATTTGTGCTTAATCCCCAATTTAGATAGAACCCCCGACAACCATATGTATCTTTTGAAATGCACAATATAGTAATATTTATTCAAAGAATAAAAATTCCCCCATTATTGTAGAGAATATGTTCCCTCAATAAACCTATTTTTTCCAAAAGGCTTAAGGAAAACAGCAATAAAGGGAAGGCTAGAATAGTTTATATACAGACTTTCCCATACAATAATGAAAGAGTTAATGTTACAATACAAGGCACGCATAAATCTATGGACCACATAACAAAACAAGGTTCAGTTGTAGTAAATTAAGGCAATCCTACGGAAAAAATGTTCACCAGCACACACGTCCATGGAACGAAACTAGGCCACGTCTGCTTCAGCAGAAGGAGTGGTAAGATATAAATAGCATACCTTAATAAGCCTTACCATAACATAAGTAGGGGATAGTATAAGAAAAGAATAGATGGAGAGAAGGAAGAGTCACAAAAAGAGTACAAGAAAGCCAAAAGGTAAAGAAGAAAAAAGGAACAGGGAAAAAGGGAAAGGAATGGGCAAGTAAAGAAGTCTGTGGGGTCTGATCAGAGTTTTAGGCATGTATACTGCATGAAACAAGATCAAAGTGAGAGTGATCCAATCATCCAAACTCACGTGCTTGATGTATTCAAGCCATGGGGTCCAAATGTTAGGGAGTTTGGAATGGGTGTCATTAAAGTGATTTCAAACGATTACCTTGTAAACAACCCATTTAGTTCAAAATAGAAATGAAAGACAAAACATTTGTGTATAGATATAAAAAAAACATTATAAATACCTTTCTTTTTCCCTTTTTTATAAGTGATCACATATCCTCTGTTCTCAGCTGCATAAGAGCTGGGGGGAAGGAGAAGAAGCAGCAGCAGCACACTGAGGGGGAGGGAGGTGTCAGGACAATTCCGATCATTGAAGGAGAACACACTGAGATCCCAGCATAGTTAGAGATCTGACCACTGTCACGCCGTGGCCGGGAGTCAGTCTGGTGATCTGGTGTGTTCTGGGTCGTCTCCCTGCTGCCTGAGCCACGGGGTGATTCCTATTCTGGCAAGCTTCTTATTATCAGCTACCTTTTTGGTATGAGACTCTTGCTCCACCCATTGGCAGCTGTTGTCAGTTACCTGATCCTATGACCCATAAATACCTTCTTCCACTTCCTGCTGGCGCCTTGGTATAGGTTTAGGTATAGGTGCTTCCTTCTTGTCTGCTGTGTATGTTCTATTCCCATTGCTGACCTTGGCTTACCTTGACCTCTCTTCGGATCACCCCCTTGGACTGTACTGGCTCTTACTATTGAACTCGGTTTGCTCTTGACTACTCTACCTTTCTAAAGTCATTCTTTATAAGTCAGGTGTAATAAATATAAAAGATATAACTCCCGGACATAGATGAATAAAACAGTTCATCAAATAGCCAAACCACTTAAGGCATAACCCACCCACACTAAAACTCTTTAGCTGACCCAGTAGGGTAGGGTAAGGTAGGATAAAGGGTAAATGGGTCTCCCGGGAAATGCCCTGTTCATGTCAGGAGGAATCTTTTGGTTAGCTTAACCACCTCAATACTGGGCACTTTCACCCCCTTCCTGCCCTGCCCAATTTTCAGCTTTCAGTGCTGTCTCACTTTGACAAGTGCGCGGTCATGCAATACTGTACCCAAAGGAATTTTTTTTAACAAAGTCAGATTTGGGGTATCCTCTGCAACAAAAATATAATGTTTGGTGAAAAACTTCAGTGAGGAAAATGTCTAAAGGGATTTCCATCCCTGCCACTTTTCTCATTAGGACCCTGCAAGTGCAGCAGCTGGTTGATAATTATAAAGTCACTCCCATTCACATTCACTTTGCACACCTTTTCAGCATAACAAAGGATAAGAAACTTTTGTTAAAATCTGTCTTCAGGGTAATTTCCTGTTCATGTCAGGAGGAATTTCTTGGTAAGCTTGACCACCTCAATACAGGACACTTTCATCCCCTTCCTGCCCAGGCCAATTTTCAGCTTTCAGTGCTTTTGCATTTTGAATGACAATTGCGCGGTCATGCAACACTGTACCCAAATGAATTCTTTATCATTTTCTTCACACAAATGGAGCTTTCTTTTGGTGGTAATTATTCACTGCTGGGTTTTTTATTTTTTGCTAAAAAACGAAAAAAGCTCAAATTTTTTCTTTTTTTTTTAATAAGTTTTTCTTAGTTTCTGTCTGAAATGTTGTAAATAAGTAATTCTTCTCCTTCACTGATGTGCGCTGATGAGGAGGCACTGATAGGTGGCAACAATGGGCACTGGTAAGCAACACGGGTGGGCACTGAAAGGCCTCACTGATGGGCACAGGCTGGTGTCACTGATGGGCTCAGAGTGGTATCACTGATGGGTACAGAGTGACATCTTTAATGGGCACATTTTGGGCCCTGTGAGGAGATGCCACTGATCTGCTCTCTTCACCTCACACTCTGTCAGTGTGAGGCGAGGAAAGCCGATAAATGGCATCTCCTTGTTTACATGTGACCGGCTGTGATTGGACACAGTTGATCACATGAGTAAAGAGCCGCAGTTGCAGCTCTTTGACAAATTTGGAGTCACACCGTATCCCAGGGACCCAGCATGCCCGCGATCGCCACGCTGTGCGTCCGGGTGTCCGCACGGTTGTGGCTAAACTGGGAGCCGTCATATGACGTCATCTCAGAACAAGAGCTGCCCTGCTCCACCATCATTTGTCTATACGGTGGAAGGGAGGTTAAAGGATAACTCCACCTTTGTGGAAAAAAAGCAAATAAAAAAAATGCAATGCACTGTGGCAACCTGGAGGTGCCCTGTACACAGATGGTGTAAGAAACATCCCCCCCCCCTCCTATTATTTACTGCTTGTTCGATTGGCTTACTGATTTTACCAGAAGTCTACACTAAGTCAGATTTTTGACATCCTCTGCAACAAAAATTGTGAACAAAAAAAGTGAATTTACTCTTTAAGGCTGCTTCATCCACCAATCAGATCCAACTTACCCCTTACAATGTGCACTGCCCACTGACAAGAACATAGCTGGCATTACTATTACCAATAAAACTGCAAAGTAATTAGAGAAATATCAAAGTAGAGGCATGTCACTGTAAAGCTTTGTTAAAATATTGGGGCTAATAATCACACAATTATTCCAAACTATTAGTTTTTATTGGAAGCAGTCATAAACCTGCAAAAGGTTTCCTATCTGCAATACTACAAAGAAAAAGTTTGGGTTATTTTGATTAATTAAGAAATGCCATACTATACAGCCTAGAAATATATCACATATATTAATACATAGCAATATATGTTAATAAATAACTATGCCCTTGGGGATATTCATAAATAAACCTCACTAATGGAAATCAGATTTCATAATATATACAGTATAAAGTTCTCATTATAATGAGTACACCACTTTTGAAAAGTAAGATTGTATTCAATATCTCAATGAACAATTTCCAAAATTTTGACAAAACTGTGTTTTACTGAACATTTGTTTAGCTCATTACATGAAAGTAAGGTTAATATTATAACTTAGATGACAAAATCTTAAATTTTACTTAACTTGATGCAAAAATAAATACTCCCAACAACGAAAACTACTACATCTAGTGTTTAGTTTGACCTCCATTATTTTTAAGGACAGCACCAAGTCTTCTAGGCATGAAATGAACAAGTTGGCGACATATTGCAACATCTAACTTTTCAATTCTTCAAGAACGACCTCTTTTAGAGCCTGAATGGTGGATGGAGAGTGATCCTCAGCTTGTCTCTTCAGAATTCCCCATATGTGTTCAATTGAGTTCAGATCAGAACACATACATGGCCACTGAATCACTTTCCCCCTGTTCTTCTTCAGAAATGCAACAGGGGCCTTGGAAGTGTGTTTTGGATCATTGTCATGTTGGAAAAGTGCACGACAAACAAGGGCACAGAGTGATGGTAGCATCTTCTCTTTCAATATAATACATATATTGTATAATATAGTACATAATATAGTACATCTGTGAATTCATGATACCATTAATGAAATGCAGCTCTCGACAACAGCAGCACTCATGCAACCCCACAGAAGGACACTGCCACCACCATGTTTCTCTGTAGGCACCATGCATTTTTCTTTGTAATCCTCGCCTTTGCAATGAGATACAGTTTTGAAGCCATCAGTTCTAAAAACATTTAGCTTGGTCTCATCACTCCAGAGTACAGAGTCCAAGTAGTCTTCTTCTTTTTCAGCATGGGCCCTGGCAAATTCTAGGCTGGCTTTTTTAGGAGAGGCTTCTTTCGTGGACGACACCCATGCATGCAATTCCTCTGCAGAGTACGCTGTATTGTGTCATGGGAAAAAAACACCCCCAGTTTGGCTTTCTACTTCTTTAACTAACTGCAGTAAATTTGCATGGCGATTTTCTTCAACCCTTCTCATCAGAAGACGCTTCTGTCGAGGTGTTAACTTCCGTCTCTGTGAGATTGTTGCAGTTCCATCTTTGTTAAATTTTTGTTGCAACAGTATTCTAACTGATAAATAAAGCTTTGCTGATCCTCTTGTAGCATTCATCTTTCTTTTGTAAAGAAGTTTTTTCTTTCTCAGGCCTTCAGACATTTCTCTTCCATGTGGTGCCATTGCTGACAGCATGAAATGATAGGGGGTTTTCTTTAAGTAACGCCCTTTTATAATCAGCTATCTGCTGGACACCTATTTAATGAACATTTAGACTCACATGTAGTTGAATTCATGCTAATTAGTATTTTGTTGTCTAAAATTTAGCTCCTAAGACTTTCATTGGGGTGTAGTCATTTTGCAACATGGTCTTAATTTGTTAGGAAAAATACTTTTTTGTGTGTGCAAATTCACAAATCTTGATTGCAATCAATGGCCTGCATTTGTGGGAGTATTTTGTAGTGTGTGTGTGTGTGTGTATATGTATATGTATATATATATATATATATATATATATATATATATACGCACATGTATAAGTATTGAAAATGTTAATTCTGAAATGTAAGTGAAGGTTTTCTGACAAATCTGTTGGGGTGTGCTAATTTATGCTGAGCACTGTGTATGTGTATATACAATCCCGATTCCAAAAAAGTTGGGACACTGTACAAATTGTGATTAAAAACAGAATGCAATGATGTGGAAGTTTCAAATTTCAATATTTTATTCAGAATACAACATAGATGACATGACATAAATGTTTAAACTGAGAAAATGTATAATTTTAAGGGAAAAATACGTTGATTTTAAATTTTATGGTATCAACACATCTCAAAAAAGTTGGGAAAAGGCCATGTTTACCACTGTGTGGCATCCCTTCTTCTTTTTATAACAGTCTGCAAAAATCTGGGGACTGAGGAGACAAGTTGCTCAAGTTTAGGAATAGGAATGTTGTCCCATTCTTGTCTAATACAGGCTTCTAGTTGCTCAACTTTCTTAGGTCTTCTCTGTCGCATCTTCCTCTTTATGATGCGCCAAACGTTTTCTATGGGTGAAAGATCTGGACTGCAGGCTGGCCATTTCAGTACCTGGATACTTCTTCTATGCAGCCATGATGTTGTAATTGATGCAGTATGTGGTCTGGCATTGTCATGTTGGAAAATGCAAGGTCTTCCCTGAAAGAGACAATGTCTGGATGGGAGCATATGTTGTTCTAGAACTTGGATATACCTTTCAGCATCGATGGTGCCTTTCCAGATGTGTAAACTGCCCATGCCGCACACACTCATGCAAACCCATACCATCAGAGATGCAGGCTTCTGAACTGAGCACTGATAACAACTTGGGTTGTCCTTGTCCTCTTTAGTCCGGATGAAACGGTGCCCCAGTTTTCCAAAAAGAACTTAAAATTTTGATTGGTCTGACCACAGAACAGTTTTGCGACAGTCCATTTTAAATGGGCCTTGGCCCAGATAAAACGCCTGCGCTTCCGGATCATGTTTAGATATGGCTTCTTTTTTGGCCTATAGAGTTTTAGCCAGGAACAGCTAATGGCACGGTGGATTGTGTTCACCGACAATGTTTTCTGGAAGTTTTTCTGAGCCCATGTTGGGATTTCCATTACAGTAGCATTCCTGTATGTGATGCAGTGCCGTCTAAGGGCCCGAAGATCACGAGCATCCAGTATGGTTTTCCGGCATTGACCCTTGCGCACAGAGATTGTTCCAGATTCTCTGAATCTTTGAATGATATTATGCACTGTAGATGATGATAACTTCAAACTCTTTGCAATTTTTCTCTGTGAAACTCCTTTCTGATATTGCTCCACTATTTTTCGCTGCAGCATTGGGGAAATTGGTGATCCTCTGCCTATCTTGACTTCTGAGAGACACTGCCACTCTGAGAGGCTCTTTTTATACACAATCATGTAGCCAATTGACCTAATAAGTTACAAATTGGTCCTCCAGCTGTTCCTTATATGTACATTTAACTTTTCCGGCCTCTTATTGCTACCTGTCCCAACTTTTTTGAAATGTGTAGCTCTTATGAAATCCAAAATGAGCCAATATTTGGCATGACAATTCAAAATGTCTCACTTTCAACATTTGAGATGTTATCTATATTATATTGTGAATAAAATATAAGTTTATGAGATTTGTAAATTAGTCCATTCCTTTTTTACTCACAATTTGTACAGTGTCCCAAATTTTTTGGAATTGGGTTTGTATATGTATATATATATATATATACACATTATCTCACAAAAGTGAGTACACCCCTCACATTTTTGTAAATATTTTATTACATCTTTTCATGTGACAACACTGAAGAAATGACACTTTGCTAAAATGTAAAGTAGTGAGTGTACAGCTTGTATAACAGTGTAAACTTGCTGTCCCTTTAAAATAACTCAACACACAGCCATTAATGTATAAACCACTGGCAACAAAAGTGAGTACACACCTAAAGAAAAAAGTTAAAATTGGGCCCAATGTGTCAAAATTTTGTGTGGCCACCGTTATTTTCCAGAACTGACCTAACCCTCTTGGGCATGTAGTTCACCAGATCTTCACAGGCGGCCACTGGAGTCGTTTTCCACTCCTCCATGATGACATCAAGGAGCTGGTGGATGTTAAAGACCTTGCGCTCCTCCACCTTCCGTTTGAAGATGCCCCACAGATGCTCAATAGGGTTTAGGTCTGGAGACATGCTTGGCCAGTCCATCATCTTTATCCTCAGCTTCTTTAGCAAAGCAGTGGTCGTCTTGGAGGTATGTTTGGGGTCGTTAGCATGTTGGAATACTGCTCTGCAGGCCAATCTCTGAATGGAGGGGATCATGCTCTGCTTCGGTATGTCACAGTACATGTTGGCATTCATGGTTCCCTCAATGAACTGTAGCTCCCCAGTGCTGGCAGCACTCATGCAGCCCCAGACCATGACACTTCCTCCACCATGCTTGACTGAAGGCAAGACACACTTGTCTTTGTACTCCTCACCTTGTTGCCCCCACACACGCTTGACACAATCTGAACCAAATAAGTTTATCTTGGTCTCATCAGACCCCAGGACATGGTTCCGGTAATCAATGTCCTTAGTCTGCTTGTCTTCAGTAAACTGTTTGCGAGCTTTCTTGTGCATCATCTTTAGAAAAAGCTTCCTTCTGGGATCACAACCATGCAGACCAATTTGATTCAGTGTGTGGCATATGGTCTGAACACTGACAGGCTGAACCCCCCCCCCCCCCTTAAATCTCTGCAGCAATTCTTGCAGCACTCTTACGTCTAATTCCAAAATACAACCTCTGGATATGACGCTAAGCACGTGCACTCAACTTCTTTGGTCAACCATGGCGAGGCCTGTTCTGAGGGGAACCTGTTCTGTTAAATCGCTGTATGGTCTTGGCCACTGTGCTGCAGCTCAGTTTCAGGGTCTTGGCAATCTTCTTATAGCCTAGGCCATCTTTATATAGAGCAACAATTCTTTTTTTTTCAGATCCTCAGAGAGTTCTTTGTCATGAGTTGCCATGTTAAACTTCCAGTGAAAGCGATAACACCAAATTTAACACGCCTGCTCCCCATTCATACCTGAGACCTTGTAACACTAATGAGTTACATGACACCGGGGAGGGAAAATGGCTAATTGGGCCCAATTTGGACATTTTCACTTAGGTGTGTACTCACTTTTGTTGCCAGCGGTTTAGACAATAATGGCTGTGTGTTGAGTTATTTTGAGGGGACAGCAAATTTACACTGTTGTACAAGCTAAACACTCACTACTTTACATTGCTGCAAAGTGTCATTTCTTCAGTGTTGTCACATGAAAAGATATAATAAAATATTTACAATAATGTGAGGGTTGTACTCACTTTTGTGAGATACTGTATATACAGGTGCATGGCTTAAAATTAGAATATCATCAAAAAGTTAAAAAGTGAAAAAGTGAAACTCATATAATTATATTTACACACAGAGGGATATATTTCAAACCCAAAATTCAGTATCTCAGAAAATTCGATTATTACATAAGACCAATAAAAAAAGGGATTTTTTTTTTTTTAATACATTTTATTAACATTTTACAAATTACAGAGAGATATAAAACAATTGCAAGAAACAAACACTTGCATCTCAAAACATGAAATTTCAAGCAATGATAATAACATAACTGGATGGATCCATATGTGAAGGGCGGGGGGGGGGGGGAGGAAGAGACTCACAAAGCTTTGAGTTGAAGAAAACATCAAAGGGGTTCTCTGCAATATGAAAATGAGCGATTGAAAAAATCCAAAGGCAGATTGGGAAAAGCAGAGTCAAGGAGTGCACACCAGCGTTTGTAGAAACGTTTGTATGAGGAGGGGTGGTTGAAATCTGTATAGATCTTTTCTCTATGAATTAATTGGAGAAGGTCCTGTTTTATTTGGGGAATAGAAGGGCTGGGTAAGGAAGTCCAGGAACGTAAGATTACTCTTCGGGCAGTAAGTAAGCATTGAAGAATCCGGTCCTTGTGGTAGAATCGATGCGGAAGTGACCAGGTCAGGATCTGTTTGTCCCAGTACCCAAATATCGAAAGCAGGGGATCCTTTGGTAGATGTAACAAAGTAACTCTGTGGATGAAAGAAATTACTTGATCCCAGAAGGCCGAGATGAAAGAGCATGACCAAAAGCGATGGTAAAGAGAAGGTCTTGCGTGTTTGCAGTGAGGGCAAATTGCTGAGTCTGGGTTGCTTTTATCCAGTAGGAAGGGGATGTAGGCCCTGTGGACGATCTTCATCTGTGTTTCTCTCCATTGTTCACATTGAATAAGCTGAATAGTTTCGTTATAACCATGGAGTATCTTATCCATAAGGTTAGGGTCCATGAAGTCCTTGCGCCAGTTAGTATCTGAGAGAGAGGATAGAGAGGAAACTGATGCTTTTGTCAGCTGTCTGTAAATATCGGATATTTTGTAAGAGCCTCTCAAAAGGAGCCGGTCAAGGAAGGAGGGTTTGCACCCATTTGGACAGGAGGAGCGTATGTAGCTCATTCATTGACAGAAATGAAAAGAGTTGGATAACGGCAGCGAGTACCTATGCGCGACAGTGGAGAAGGGGAGAGGCATCCCTGTGTCTTCCTGACACAGAGACGAGAATTTTGTGAGCCCTTTTGCAAGCCGTTCGTTGAAGACATTGCAGTCCATACCAGGGATGAATCCAGGGTTGCCCTGGATAGGGGTGTCCTTGGAAATGAAGGGGGATAAACTGAGACATTTACGTGATTCCCTCCAGGCAATGACTGTGTCCCTTTAGGGTTAGGTTTTTGTCTCAAGTTACTCAGGATAGTGGTCAATTTGCAGTGCAGAAGAGCAGTTAGTGAATAAGGATGAGCAATGGCCGATTCCAGGTGGAAATTACAGTATTGTGATGATTCGGAAATCCAGTCAAATCCTATCCTAAGTAATGCAGATAAATTATAGAGTCTAATGTTGGGGAGGCTGATGCCCCCTTCATTCCTGGGAAGGTAAAGCCTCTTTAGAGCTTTACAAGGTAGTTTTTTTTGTGCCAAAGGAATTTTATGAGGGTTCTATGTAGCATTTGAATGTCTACGTGCTTAATCAACAAGGGGATAGTTTGCATCAGATACAATAGTCGAGCAAAGATGACTATTTTAAAGAGGTGGCACCATCCCAGGAATGAGAGGGGGAGATCCATCCAGTTTTTTAACAATCTTTTGCAGTAAAGGAGGGTAGTTTAGAGAGTATAAAGATGAGGGGAGCTTCCCTATTTTAATACCCAGGTATGTGATAGATGATTTTGTCAGGGCAAAGGGGGATAGGGTTGACCAAGTTGGGACAGCTGAACCACCCAAGGAGAGTAATTTGCTTTTATGAAAGTGTATGCGAAGACCTGAGTAAGTTCTAAAATCATCAAAGGTTTGTTTTATGATGGGCATGTCCGCCGTTGGATCAGCAGTAAAGATCAGCGAAAAGGGCAGTACCAAGATCGTGTCTGCCAACAGGGATTCCATGGAGGGGGGCATGATTGAGAAGGAATCAGGACAGGGGTTCCAGGGCCAGATTGGAACAGCAGGGGGGACAGCCCTGTCTGGTACCCTTATGAAGGCGGAACTCGTCGGAAAGGAGACCGGCCACCATCAATCTGGCCGTGGAGTGGAATACATGGAGTTCACCAAGGACATGAAGGGATCGGAGAAGCCTAATTTGGAGAGAACCACGGAGAGCCATTGAAAATTTACATTGTCAAAGGCTTTCTCCCTGTCGAGTGTAATAATGGCTATGTCTTTGTCTGCATGTCGCTTAGCATAATCCAGGACTAGGAGGACTTTACGGATATTGAGGGTTGCTGTTCTGCCTTTCACAAAGCAAAGAAAATTTCAAGAGTTTAGGGGAGTCTTTACATGGGCTGCGTTGGTCCAGGGATCTAGCAAGTGGTGCGGCTCGGGAAGAGGGAGTATTAGATAGGTCAGCTGCAATGGATCTCATGAAGGCTTCTGCTGCGGAGGGTTCTTGAAAGGTAAGTTGCTCACTGTTGGGGGCCTTCAGACAAAGAACAGCTGGGAACGCCAGGGTGAATTTCATGTGGCGCTTGAAAAGCTTGGAGCAGATATGCTGGAAGGCTTTCCGCTTCTTGGAGACTTCACTGCTGTAGTCAGCGAAAATCAGGATTTTAACGCCATCCACAGTGAGAGGAGCAGATTGCCTGTACTTCTGCAGGATGAGAGTCTTGTCGGCATAGTTAAGGAATTTGGCAATGATGGGATGCGGCGTGGTGCGTTCTGAGGAGGGGGAGCCCAGCCGGTGAGCATGTTCCACGATACAGGGGTTCAGGAACCCCAGGACTTTTGGAATATGATTGGCGCAGAAGTGCATGATGTCTGAGGATTGCAGCCATTCCGGGACACCTATGAAGCGCAGATTGCTGCGCCTGGACCCATTTTCCAGGTCCTCAAGCTTTTGCAGTATAAACTGATTTGTCTTGTCTTGTGTCTGTTCAATGGCCTGGGCCTGATACAGTTCATCTTCTATACTAGATATTCTATGCTCAGCTTGATTCAAGTGCTGTGCATGGTCCCAGAGCTCTTTCTTGATAAGCTGCATGAAATTGCTTATTGCCTTTTCCACCGATGCAGTGATTGTGGGGGTGAGGATCGCTGCCACCGCCTGTGCTATGCTTTGTGTATTAAATTCCCCTGACTGCGGGGGGGGGGGGGTTGGTGGAGGGGAGACTGCCACTCACCTCCATCGCCGGTGATTCACCAGCTGCCTAGGAGTAGGCCGCATCCCCGGCCTCAATTTGTGAAGGGGCGGGACCAGGCGCGCGTCGCTTTTCTCCAAGAATCGCTCCATGAGTGAAGGGGAAGCCTCGGGGATCGTCCGGGACCGAAGCTAGTGGTGAGGCAGGCTTTACAGGCGGGTGTGCAGGGACACGGAGTGGGAGCTGTAGCGCAAAGCTACTCACTCATGGGCGCCGGAACCGGAAGTCTAAAAAGGGATTTTTAATTCAGAAATGTTGACTTAAGCCCCGTACACACGTACCGAATGTCGGCCGAACGATCGGCCGTCTTTTGTCCAGTGCTGTCCTGTCGGCTGAAAAGTGCTAAAGACTGCACACCAATTTTGTCGGCCAACAACAGCCGACTGCAGAAGTGATGTCATGTGATGGTTAACTTTCCGTGTGTTTTTTCTTTTCTGAGCATGCCCAGTCTTGCAAATCTGCTGTTTGTCGGCCGAATTCTGTACTGACTGGCGAACAATCGGTCGTTCTGGTGACGGCCAACAAATATTTTAAAGTCTGCACGACACATTCTGTTCGGCCGAAAATGCGCTGTTGGCTGTCGGAAGCATCATACTAACAAGCCGACAATCGGCCGATCGTTTGGCGGCCGAATATTTACGGCCAACAATCGCTACGTGTGTACGGGCCTATACTGAAAAGTTTGTCTACATCCAGTAAAGTATGCACTCAATACTTGGGCAGGGCTCCCTTTGCATGAATTACTGCATCAATGCAGCCTAGCATGTAGGTGATCAGCTGAGGTGTTATGGCAGCCCAGGTTTCTGAGGGCTGTGCTGACTTTGGACTTGATAAAACACAGTGAACCAACACCAGCAGATGACACGGCTCCCCAAATCATCACTGACTTTGGAAACTTCACACTGGACTGGACACTGGACCTTATGTAACTCGGATTCTGTGCCTCTCCACTCTAAAGCTGGATACACACTATACAACTTTTGTTGTCAGATTTCCTTTAGATGCAGATCTTGTTTAAAACCAGCAGGATGTGTGTCCAACTGCACACACCCCTCATAATAGAGGCTTGGGCATAGCTCAGAGCTCCATCAAGGACAGAGGTGTGTTCCTGTTAGGAGAGAGAGGTGATCTACTCAGGAGACAGTACTTCATGCTGGAGAGATTCCATGTCCATAGGAGTGAGAGAAAGTTTGGATGGTTGAAGGAATCTGTAGGTCTCATAAGAAAAACAAGAGCGAGAGCTCAGGGTGCAAGGAGAACCCCTATGTAGAGGATAAATAAGGGCTTATACAGCAGAGGGCTGTGACTAAAGGCTGAGTGAACCAAGAGAGAATTCAGAGAGCCAGGAGAGATGAGTGATAGAGAAACTGGTAAGAAGAGAAGGGTGCTGATGAAGAGAACCTGGTGACTTAGCATTTTTAGTTGTTGTGCTGTGTGGAGCTAACAGCCCTGTGTGAGAAACCGTTTGTGTTTTAGACTGGCATGACTCTTTAAAAAATCTACCACATGAGCCTAATCACCCATATCACTATATAATATAGATGTAACGCTGAGCGATCCGGTCCCTGCTTCTGGACCGGAGCGCTCGCAGCGTTCATTCCAGATCCACTCACCTGTGCCCGCTCCGGCTCCCTCCTCCGCTCCCCGCTCACATGGTTCCCGGAGTGCGCGCCCCTGCACCATAGGGTGCGCGCGCGCAGGTCGTTTGAAATTTAAGGGGCCTGTGCACCAGTAATTGGTGCCTGGTCCAAACCTCCCTTTCTGTTTCCTGTTTCCTGTGACCTGTTTCCTGTGACCTGTTTCCTGTGACCTGTTTCCTGTTTCCTATATAAGTGACCTGCCCCTTCCAGCCATTGCCGGATCTTTGTTGCCTTGTTGCCTTAGTGAAAGCGTTATTTGTGTAATCCTTTGCCTGTTGCTGAACCCTTTGCTAATGACTATCGCCTCTGAACCTGTGCTGCCTGCCCTGACCTTTGCTACGTCTGACTACGCCTCTGCCTGTCCCTTTTGTACTACGCCTATATCAGCAGTCGGTGAGGTTGAGCCGCTACCAGAGGACACGACCTGGTAGTTACCGCCGCAGCAAGCCCATCCCGCCTTGCGGCGGGCTCTGGTGAAAACCAGTAACTACTTAGAACCGATCCTCCGGTACGGTCCACGCCAATCCCTCACTGACACAGCGGATCCACTCCCTGCACCGCTCCTGCTACCAGTCCGGACCCTCACAGTAAGATCCGGCCATGGATCCCGCTGATGTGCCTCTGCCTAGTATCGCGGACCTTACTACAGTTGTGGCCCAGCAGTCACAGCAGATCGCTCAGCAAGGTCAACAGCTGACACAGTTGACCTCCATGCTGCAGCAGCTTCTTCCAGCACAGCAGCAGCCGCCTCCACCGCCTGCATCTGCTTCACCACCGCAGCCTGTGGCCTCCGCCACTTCTAGAGTCCGTCTGTCCATGCCGGCCAAGTACGACGGTGATCCCAAGTTGTGCCGCGGATTCTTATCCCAATGCTCCCTTCACCTGGAGATGTCGGCTGACCAGTTCCCCTCGGAGCGAGCCAAGGTGGCATTTGTCGTTAGCCTGCTTTCAGGGAAGGCCCTGGCCTGGGCTACACCACTTTGGGACCGCAACGATCCTGCCACTGCCAGTGTCCAGAGTTTCTTTGTGGAATTCCGGAGTGTTTTTGAGGAGCCAGCCCGGGCTGCCTCAGCAGAGACTGCGTTATTGAACTTGTCCCAGGGGAGTTCCTCTGTCGGAGACTATGCTATCCGTTTCCGCACCCTGGCTTCGGAACTCTCCTGGAATAACGAGGCGCTCTGTGCTACCTTTAAGAAAGGCTTGTCCAGCGCCATAAAGGACGTCCTGGCCGTACGAGATGTCCCTACCAACCTGAGTGACCTCATCCATTTGGCCACCAGGATTGACCTGCGTTTTGCTGAGCGACGAGAGGAACTGCTACAGGAAAAGGGAAGTGCTCGTCTCAGACGCTTTCCTCGTCTGGCGCCTATCTTCCAGCCTCCACCGCAACCCTCTTCTGGGCCTCCCGCCGAGGAAGCCATGCAGGTGGATCGGTCTCGCCTGACCACGCATGAAAGGAACCGCCGTAGAGACGAGAACCTCTGTTTGTACTGTGCCAGTACTGAGCACTTTCTAAAGGACTGTCCTCTCCGTCCACCGCGTCAGGGAAACGCTCGCACCTAGTCAACGTGGGAGAGGCGTTGCTAGGTGTGAATACCTCCTCTCCACGCATTACTGTACCCGTGCGGATTTCCGTGTCCGCCAAGATCTCCTTTGCTGCCTCTGCCTTTCTGGATTCCGGTTCAGCCGGTAACTTTATCGACGCCTCGCTGGTGAACAAGTTTCACATCCCTGTGGTTCGTTTACTGAAGCCCATCTTCATCTCCACAGTTAATGGAGAGAGACTCGACGGTATGGTGCAGTTCCGTACAGAACCCCTCCAGATGGACATCGGAGTCCTGCATTCTGAGCGATTGGAGTTTTTTGTGTTACCCCATTGCACCTCAGAACTCCTCTTGGGTCTGCCCTGGCTCCAGCGCCATTGTCCAGTTCTGGATTGGACCTCCGGAGAGGTTCGAAGCTGGGGTTCGGCTTGTTTTGGCAGATGTCTCAAGTCGGTACGAGTCAAGTCTGCACCTGTTATTTCTCCTCCTCCCGATCTGCCTGAACCATATGCGGATTTTCCAGATGTTTTTTGCAAGAAACAGGCGGAGGTGTTGCCTCCACATAGGCCATATGACTACCCCATTGACTTGCAACCTGGCACTACACCGCCTAGGGGAAGAATCTATCCTCTCTCCCCTCCAGAGACTCTAGCCATGTCAGAGTATATCCAGGAGAACCTGCAGAGAGGGTTTATCAGGAAATCCTCTTCTCCTGCCGGAACAGGATTCTTCTTTGTTGCGAAGAAGGACGGTACCCTTAGGCCTTGCATAGACTTTCGGGGTCTCAACAGCATTACTGTAAAGAACCGTTACCCTCTTCCCCTGATTACGGAACTCTTTGACCGGTTACAAGACGCCAAGTACTTCACCAAGTTGGATCTCAGAGGGGCCTATAACCTTATTCGCATCCGAGAGGGTGACGAGTGGAAGACGGCTTTTAACACCCGAGACGGGCATTTTGAGTACTTAGTCATGCCTTTCGGGCTCTGTAACGCTCCAGCGGTCTTCCAGGAGTTCGTTAACGACATTTTCCGAGACCTGCTCTATACCTGTGTCATGGTCTATTTGGATGACATCCTCATCTTCTCTACTAACTTGGATCAACACCGTGCTCATGTCCGCTTAGTACTCTCCCGTCTCAGAAAGAACCGTCTCTACGCTAAATTTGAAAAGTGTTTGTTCGACCGTACCAGCCTTCCCTTCCTGGGCTACATCATTTCTGCCAAGGGACTACAAATGGATCCTGCCAAACTGTCTGCCATCCTGGACTGGCCTCGTCCCTCTGGCCTTAAGGCCATCCAGCGATTCCTCGGATTCGCAAACTATTATAGACAGTTCATCCCGCATTACTCCACCCTTGTGGCACCAATTGTAGCCCTAACCAAGAAGGGGGCTAACCCGAAATCTTGGCCGCCCCAGGCCGAGAAGGCCTTCAGCGCTCTTAAGTCTGCCTTTGCCACCGCCCCAGTTCTGTCCAGACCGGATCCTACTAAGCCGTTCTACCTGGAAGTAGACGCTTCCTCTGTTGGTGCTGGTGCTTTGCTCATGCAAAAGACTACGAGAGGCAAGTCGGTTACTTGCGGGTTTTTCTCTAAGACTTTCTCTCCCGCTGAAAGAAATTATTCTATTGGGGATAGAGCATTACTCGCCATCAAGCTGGCCTTGGAAGAGTGGCGGCATTTACTGGAAGGATCGGTACATCCCGTGAACGTCTACACGGATCATAAAAATTTATCTTACCTCCAGTCTGCTCAGAGACTAAATCCCCGCCAAGCTCGCTGGTCTCTATTTTTTGCCAGATTTAACTTCCGGATCCACTTTCGTCCAGCGAGCAAGAACCTCAGGGCCGATGCCCTCTCTCGTTCGTCTGATGTCACAGGAGAGGAAGTCAAGCCACAGCACATTGTGCCCCCAGAATGTCTGGTCACCGTGGCACCTATAGACTTGCGTAACCTCCCTCCCGGAAAGACCTATGTTTCTCCCCGTCTTCGCCTAAAGGTTCTTAAGTGGGGACATTCTTCTCTTCTCGCAGGACATCCTGGCGTCCGAAAGACTCTACAACTTATCTCCAGGAGATATTGGTGGCCATCCTTGGAGAAGGACATCTCTGAATTTGTACAGTCCTGCTCTGTATGTGCCAGAGACAAAACCCCTCGCCAAAGACCCGCCGGCTTTCTCCAGCCACTTCCCATACCAGAGACCCCTTGGTCCAATATCGCGATGGACTTTGTTACGGACCTACCACCATCTCACGGGAAAACGATAATTTGGGTCGTTGTAGATCGCTTCTCGAAGATGGCGCACTTCATCCCGTTGCCAGCCTTACCATCCGCACCTCAGTTGGCCAAGCATTTCCTCCGACACATCGTCCGGTTACACGGCCTGCCTTCACATATTGTCTCCGATAGAGGAGTCCAGTTTGTGTCCAAGTTCTGGAAGGCTCTCTGTGGACGGCTTAAAATCAAGCTGGATTTCTCTTCTTCATACCACCCCTGTCACGGAACCATGAACCAGACGTACAACAACATATAAGTGAAAATAAGAAAGCTTTATTGAAAAACAAGCTATAAAGCAAAAGTCCAAACGGATGGCGAAACCGATGCAGAGTCTTTGCGAAGCCAGGGGTCAGGAACCAGCAGGGTAGTCAGACGAAGCCAGGATCAGGAACCAGCAGGGTAGTCAGACGAAGCCAGGATCAGGAACCAGCAGGGTAGTCAGACGAAGCCAGGAACAGGAACCAGAAGTAGCAGCAGTCTTAGTAGCATGTGAACACAGGAGGACCAAGCAGGGAACTGAAGCCACAGACCTCCTATATATATGAGCTAGGTATCCAGCTCCTCCCAGTGGGAAGGAGGAGCCGCAGGGTGGGAGGCTACAAGAAACCCAGAAACCAAGATGGCCGCCAGCACATGTCAAACGAAGGAGAACAGCAAGAAGGTAAGACCATGACAGTACCTCCCCCTCAAGGGCCCCTCCTCCGCGGAGTAAAGAACGGTTTCTGAGGGAAGCATGCGTGGAAGGCTCGGAGCAAGGCAGGAGCATGGACATCTGCGGAGGGAACCCAGGAACGCTCCTCTGGACCATAACCACGCCAATGAACCAAAAACTGCACCCGACCGCGGACCAGGCGTGAGTCCAGGATATTGCTCACCTCATACTCCTCACGATTGCCCACTCGGACCGGACGAGGCAGAGGAACCGAGGAAGTGAAACGATTACACACCAGAGGCTTCAACAGGGAGACATGAAACACGTTGGAGATCCGCATGCCAGGAGGAAGCGCAAGGGCATAGGCTACCGGGTTTACCCTGCGAAGCACTCGGAAGGGACCAACAAAGCAAGGCGCCAGCTTGGGAGTGGGCACTCGAAGGTTGAGGTTGCGGGTGGACAACCATACACGGTCTCCGGCCTGGTAGGAAGGAGCAGGCTCTCGTCTGCGATCAGCCTGGAGTCTCTGGCGCTGCGCAGAGACCTCAAGGGACTTCTGGATCTGTACCCAAGAAGCACGTAGGACGGAAAGGTGATCCTCCACAGCCGGAATATCCTGGGGAGAGAATACCTCCGGTAACACGGCAGGTTGGAACCCATAGTTGGCCATGAAGGGAGACGTCCCAGAGGAAGAGTTCACCGCCGTGTTCCTGGCAAACTCAGCCCAAGGCAGGAGGTCAACCCAATTGTCTTGGTGATCGGAGACATAGCAACGAAGGAATTGCTCCAAGGCCTGATTGGAACGTTCTGCGGCCCCATTGGACTGAGGGTGGTAGGCCGAGGAGAAGGAGAGATGAATCCCCAACTGGGAGCAAAAGGCGCGCCAGAACCTGGACACAAACTGACTCCCCCGATCCGACACAATCTCCTTGGGCAAACCGTGCAACCGGAAGACCTCCCTGGCAAAAATCGTGGCCAACTCCTGTGCAGAGGGTAACTTCTTGAGAGGAACACAGTGACACATTTTGGAAAACCGATCCACAATCATGAGAATGACCGTATGGCCTCGGGATGCAGGGAGGTCCACAATGAAATCCATCCCCAGGTGTGACCATGGGCGCTCCCCGGTGGCTAAGGGTTGCAGAAGGCCCAACGGAAGGTGCCGAGGGGACTTACTCTGGGCACAAACGGAGCATGCCGCTACATATGCGGCGATGTCGGAACGTAGGGAAGGCCACCAGAACAGACATGAAACAGCCCAGGACAGCTGATTCTTTCCAGGATGCCCCGCGGTCTTGGAGTTATGGTAGGTTCGCAACAACCGAGTGCGCAACTCCTCAGGCACAAAACATCTGCCGTTGGGTCTCCCAGAGGGAGCACCAGATTGAGCCGCCAAAATCTGCTCACCCAGGGGAGAGGTCAGGCTGGTGCGAATGGCAGCCAGGATCTGATTCGGAGGTATGACCGAAGTCGGAATCGACTCCTCCCTGGACAGGTCGGAGTACTGCCGTGATAAGGCATCAGCCCTGATGTTCTTGGAACCGGGTAGGTAGGAGACCACGTAATTAAAACGTGACAAGAACAGAGCCCATCTGGCCTGACGTGGTGTCAATCTCTTGGCCTCAGAGAGGTAGGTCAGATTCTTGTGGTCCGTCAGGATGAGGACCGGAACCACCGAACCCTCGAGCAAGTGCCTCCATTCTTTAAGAGCCTGCACGATGGCCAATAACTCCCTGTCACCAATCTGGTAGTTGCACTCCGCGGAAGACAGTTTCCGGGAGTAAAACCCACAAGGAAGCAGAGGACCCTCTGGTGTTCTACGCTGAGACAGAAGGGCGCCTACTCCCGTCTCAGACGCGTCCACCTCGAGGACAAAGGGCAACCCAGGGTTGGGATGCGACAGAATCGGAGCCGACACAAAGGCGGACTTTAGAGCCTCAAAAGCACGGATGGCCTCGGGCGGCCAGACCTGGGAATTACTGCCCTTCCTGGTCAGATCCGTGAGAGGCTTGGCTAGCATGGAAAAGTCCCTGATGAACTTCCGATAATAATTGGCGAAGCCCAAAAAGCGCTGCAGGGAGCGAAGACCACTGGGCTGGGGCCACTGTAAGACAGCCGAAACCTTCTCAGGATCCATGGAGAACCCCTCAGCGGAAATGATGTAACCTAAGAAGGTTACCTGGGATCGGTGAAATTCGCATTTCTCAAGCTTACCGAACAGCTTGTTCTCTCGTAACCGTTGCAACACTCGTTTGACATCCAGAATGTGGGTCTCCATGGACTCAGAATATACCAAGATGTCATCCAGGTAGACCACCACACACTGCTGCAACAGGTCACGGAAAACATCGTTGATGAATTCCTGAAAGACTGCGGGCGCATTGCACAGCCCAAAGGGCATAACCAAGGATTCATAATGACCGGTCCTGGTGTTAAACGCGGTCTTCCACTCATCGCCCGCCTTGATCCTTACGAGGTTATATGCCGCCCTCAGGTCGAGTTTGGTAAAGACCGTGGCCCCTTTAAGGCGATCGAACAGCTCGGAAATCAAGGGTATCGGGTAAGCGTTCTTGATCGTGATGCGATTGAGACCCCTGTAATCGATGCAAGGCCTCAACTCACCGCCCTTCTTTTTCACAAAGAAAAATCCAGCCCCTGCCGGGGACGAGGATTTGCGAATGTGTCCACGTGAAAGCGCCTCCCTCACGTACTCCTCCATGGCCTCATTCTCTGCTACCGACAGTGGATAGACTTTGCCACGAGGAGGAACGGCACCAGATTGTAACTCGATGGCACAATCGTATGGGCGGTGCGGAGGTAGGGCAACCGCGCGCACCTTATCGAATACATCCCGGTACTCCTCGTATTCAGGGGGCAACAGAGAGTCCGAGGAAGTACACAGCAACTTGACAGGCCCATGGATGCAACTAGCCCCACACTGCGGTGACCACGAGAGGATCTCGGCCGATCTCCAATCGAAAATCGGATTATGCTTCTGGAGCCAGGGGTACCCCAAGACCACCGAGTAGTGTGGAGACGAAATAACCTGGAAGCAGACCGACTCTCTGTGGACGGCACCAATGGCTAACCCCACTGGAAGGGTCTCATGAGTCACGTGTGGCGGCAGAAGGGGTCTGCCGTCTATCGCCTCAAGAGCCAGAGGAGAACCTCGAGCCTGCAGAGGAATGGAATTGGCGGCAGCGAACACACTATCAATGAACAAACCACCAGCACCAGAGTCCACCAACGCCTGGGTCATCACCGAGCCCCCGACCCAGGAAAGGACAACAGTGATCAGTGGTTTGTCAACACGGGAAACCGGGGACGAGGAGACTCCACCCAAGATCTGCCCCCGACAGGATCTCAGGTGCGAGCGTTTCCCTGGACGGTTCGGACATGCCAACCGAAAATGCCCACCGAGACCACAGTACATGCATCGGCCCTCGCGTCTCCGGAGTACCCTCTCCCCCTCGGACAGGCAAGCAAACCCCAGCTGCATGGGTTCACCCCCAGACAAGTCATCCCCAGGAGGCGTGGGAGGAGAGGGAGGCACGGGTGGGACAACAAAGGTAGGCGCCAATCTGTTAGGAGGCCTCCGCAGACTCTCCTTAAAGGAAGGTCTCTCCCTGAGTCTGGTGTCAATCAAAATCAGAAAAGAAATAAGAGACTCGAGCTCCACTGGTAGGTCCTTAGCTGCAACCTCATCCTTCAAGGCATCCGAGAGACCATGAGAGAAAGCAGCGACCAGAGCCTCATTATTCCAGCCCACCTCTGCTGCCAGGGTACGAAACTCAATGGCGTATTCAGCTACGGATCGTGAACCCTGTCTGATGGACATAAGGAGCTTCGCAGCAGAGGCAGCACGAGCCGGCACATCGAATACCTTCCGAAGAGAAGCAACAAAACCGGAAAACTCGGCAACCACCGGATTGTTGTTCTCCCATAAAGGGCTGGCCCAGGCCAAGGCCTTGTACGAGAGCAGCGAGATTAAGAAGCCCACCTTTGATCTCTCAGTAGGAAAGGCATGTGGCAGCAACTCGAAATAAATGCCCACCTGGTTAAGGAAACCTCGGCACTGAGTTGGCTCTCCCCCAAAGCGCTGTGGAAGGGGGGCAGAACCGGACATACCCCGAAACACCGCAGGCGCAACAACAGGTGTCGGGGTAGACTCTGGCGCAACAACCGGAGCGGCAGTAGGAGCGGACCCAGGAGCGACAACCGACCCATCGGCAACGGGAGCGAAATGAACCGTGCGTTCAAGCAGGGTTTGCAACGCCACGGTGAACTGACCCAACAGGTGATCCTGCTGATCAAGTCTGGCAACCAGCGTGGGTAGTGAGGATGGCCCTGCACCGTCAGAATTCGTGGCCTGTGGTACCGTGCGTTCAAGCAGGGTTTGCAACGCCACGGCGAACCGACCCAACAGGTGATCCTGCTGATCAAGTCTGGCAACCAGCGTGGGTAGCGAGGATGGCCCTGTACCGTCAGAATTCATGGCTTGGTCCTAATGTCACGGAACCATGAACCAGACGTACAACAACAGATAAGTGAAAATAAGAAAGCTTTATTGAAAAACAAGCTATAAAGCAAAAGTCCAAACGGATGGCGAAACCGATGCAGAGTCTTTGCGAAGCCAGGGGTCAGGAACCAGCAGGGTAGTCAGACGAAGCCAGGATCAGGAACCAGCAGGGTAGTCAGACGAAGCCAGGATCAGGAACCAGCAGGGTAGTCAGACGAAGCCAGGAACAGGAACCAGAAGTAGCAGCAGTCTTAGTAGCATGTGAACACAGGAGGACCAAGCAGGGAACTGAAGCCACAGACCTCCTATATATATGAGCTAGGTATCCAGCTCCTCCCAGTGGGAAGGAGGAGCCGCAGGGTGGGAGGCTACAAGAAACCCAGAAACCAAGATGGCCGCCAGCACATGTCAAACGAAGGAGAACAGCAAGAAGGTAAGACCATGACAACCCCCAAACCAACGGACAAGTAGAACGGGTCAATCAAATCTTGGGCGACTACCTTCGCCACTTCGTTTCCTCCCGTCAAGACGATTGGGTCGACCTCCTCCCATGGGCGGAGTTCTCCTATAACCACAAAGACTCTTCCGCCACCAACAAGTCTCCCTTCTTCGTGGTTTACGGTCGTCATCCTCTGCCTCCTCTGCCGTTATCCTCCTCCTCCGGTGTACCTGCAGTGGATGACCTGGTGCAAGACTTTTCTGCCATCTGCCGTGAGACGCGCCTGTCCCTCTTACAGGCCTCATCCCGCATGAAAATCCAAGCGGACAAGAAACGTCTGTCTCCTCCTGTCCTGGTTCCTGGGGACAGAGTTTGGCTCTCCTCCAAGTACGTCCTCTTCAGGGTTCCTAGTTACAAGCTTGGTCCTCGTTATTTGGGACCCTACAAGGTCAAGAAGAGGATCAATCCTGTGTGTTACCAACTCCATCTCCCTCCCTCCCTTAAAATTCCCAACTGTTTTCATGTCTCCCTCCTCAAGCCTGCGGTCTTTAATCGCTTTTCCCCCAAGAATCTTCCTCCCACGCCTGTATCCGGTACCTCGGATGTCTTCTCCGTTCAGGAGATATTGGCCTCTAAATTGGTCAGGGGGAGAAGATATTTTTTGGTGGACTGGGAGGGCTGCGGTCCTGAAGAGAGATCCTGGGAGCCAGAGGAGAATATCTTGGACCGTAATCTCATCCTCAGGTTTCTGGGTACCAAAAAGAGGGGGAGACCAAAGGGGGGGGGGGTACTGTAACGCTGAGCGATCCGGTCCCTGCTTCTGGACCGGAGCGCTCGCAGCGTTCATTCCAGATCCACTCACCTGTGCCCGCTCCGGCTCCCTCCTCCGCTCCCCGCTCACATGGTTCCCGGAGTGCGCGCCCCTGCACCATAGGGCGCGCGCGCGCAGGTCGTTTGAAATTTAAGGGGCCTGTGCACCAGTAATTGGTGCCTGGTCCAAACCTCCCTTTCTGTTTCCTGTTTCCTGTGACCTGTTTCCTGTGACCTGTTTCCTGTTTCCTGTTTCCTATATAAGTGACCTGCCCCTTCCAGCCATTGCCGGATCTTTGTTGCCTTGTTGCCTTAGTGAAAGCGTTATTTGTGTAATCCTTTGCCTGTTGCTGAACCCTTTGCTAACGACTATCGCCTCTGAACCTGTGCTGCCTGCCCTGACCTTTGCTACGTCTGACTACGCCTCTGCCTGTCCCTTTTGTACTACGCCTATATCAGCAGTCGGTGAGGTTGAGCCGCTACCAGAGGACACGACCTGGTAGTTACCGCCGCAGCAAGCCCATCCCGCCTTGCGGCGGGCTCTGGTGAAAACCAGTAACTACTTAGAACCGATCCTCCGGTACGGTCCACGCCAATCCCTCACTGACACAGCGGATCCACTCCCTGCACCGCTCCTGCTACCAGTCCGGACCCTGACAATAGATAGATAGATAGATAGATAGATAGATAGATAGATAGATAGATAGATAGATAGATAGATAGATAGATAGATAGATAGAGGTCACATAAAACTAAGATGAAGTGTATATTTAGTAAATATCAAATAAATGATGTAAAAAAATAAAATAAAGAGAAATGTTGAACATGTGATCTACATAAACTACATAGTGTCTATAGTTATACAGCCATGACTAAATGTAGTCCTTCATTAAGTCCATAGGGTGTCAGATTGTAGCTGCATGTTAGTACCAGGTCGCGGTCCTCAGGATCGCACCACCAGGAGGTGACAAAGCCGGGATCCAGTAGCAGATATATTAGGAAGGGTTCAAGCCTAAACATAGTCCGTAAACAAGCCAAAGGTCAGTAAACAAGTGGATGCAAGATGGGATCAAGCAAAGGAGTAGCGGAGGAACAAGCTAGGTCAGCAACTAGTGGTAGCAAAGATACAAATGGCAGCAGGAGTGACAAAAGCAAGATATTGGCTGGAGAGAGCAAAATAATCTGACAAACAAGAAGTGCAAAGGCATGGCTAAAATAGGAAGTTCATGGGAGGAGCACAGGGTTAAATATGCAATAAAAACAAATTTCAAAGCAAGATTATTCAAGGAATTGTCCAGGGAGCTGTCCAGCATCCCAGATGGCACAGCAAGAAGAGACACTGCGAGACACAGGTCCTGACTAGGGTTGAGCGGACACCTAGATGTCCGTGTTCGACGGGTTCGGCCGAACTTTAAAAAAAAGTCCGGGTCCGTGTCCCGGACTTTTACCGAACTTTTCCCGGACACCGAACCCCATTGAAGTCAATGGGGACCCGAACTTTAAGGCACTAAAATGGCTCTAAAACACCAAAGGAAAGGGCTAGAGTGCTGCAAATGGCAGCAAAACGTAATTAAGAGCATGGCAAGTGCTCTGCAAACAAATGTGGATAGGGAAATAACTTAAAACAACAAAAAAAACAGAAAAATAAAACAATGTTCTTCTTCATCTCTGAAGGACGAGGCCCATATGGAGTAGGAGGGAGGTTGAGGTGGTGGTGGATGTGGCGGTGACATAGGCGTGCGCACAGGGTGTGCTGGGTGTGCCTGGGCACACCCTAATCACCTAGGGCACATAGCATTGCCAGTGAGGAGATGGGAAAGATCTCCCTGGGACCTGCTCTGCTCTATTTCTCCTTGCCTACAGGTACATGGCCCCGATACATTACTCTCCCTGCTGGCAAACACATGCATGTGTATTTCAACTTTGGGGTGCACACCTTAATGCAATAGGCTGCGCACACCTATGGGCGGTGTAGGTGGAAGCGGCGGTGGAGGAGGACCAGGGCCGGATTAACAGCATCATGGGCTTGGTGCTGAGGATTTTGAAGGGCCTTAAGGGCCGTGCCTTGCCATGCACCCAGAGGAGGAAGGGTGCAGCCATGCATGCCTAATTCAACATGGGATGCTGTCTCTGAAGCCCATAAACACATCCATGCATCGCCAACTGTCCCTCCTTGTCCGGCCTTCACGCTGTGTGGGGAGGTTCTGAGGGTGCTGCCTGGGGAAGCGAGCATAGAAGCCAGACTTCTGTGTTTACAAGTGACAGAAGAGCGGTAACAGTGAATATGGCCAACCCGGGGCCTATATAAAAGGTAGGGGCCTGGAGCTGCAGCTCCAATAGCCCCTACATTAATCTGGCCCTGAGGAGGAGGACGAGGTAGCCAACACTGCTTCTTTTCAAAAATTTTAAATGAGGGTACACCCCAAAAGAGTGAGAAAGAGCAAAAATGGAACAATGGGTGGGTAAGGTCGGTATCCATTGCTATTCTGCATAAGGTACGGAAAAGTCCCGTGGGATCCATGCCTGGTTCATTTTAATGAACGTGAGCTTGTCCACATTGTCTCTGGACAGGCGGCTGCGCTTGTCTGTTATAACGCCCCCAGCCGTGCTAAATACCCGTTCAGATAATACACTGGCTGCAGGGCACGCCAGCACCTCCAAGGCGTAAAGGGCAAGCTCAGGCCATGTGCCCAATTTGGAGACCCAGAAGTTGAAGGGGGCAGACCCGTCATTCACTACATGTAGGCGTGTGCACACATACTGCTCCACCATGTTGGTAAAATGCTGCCTCCTGCTAAGACGTTCCATCTGAGCTGCTGGTGCTGCTGTTTGTTGTGGCGTGCTGACAAAGCTTTTCCACATTTCGGCCATGCTAACCCTGCCTTCTGAGGTGCTGGCGGTGCCCTGGTTGCGTTGGCGACCTCCTCCTCCTCCTCCTCTGCCTTGTGCTTCCACTGTGGCCCCGCTGTCAGATGGGAATGCCAGCAGCATGGCGTCTACCAGCGTGCGCTTGTACTCGCGCATCTTGCGATCGCGCTCCAGTGAGTGAATTAAGGACGGTACGTTGTCCTTGTAACGGGGATCCAGCAGCGTGGCCACCCAGTAATCAGCACAAGTTAGAATGTGGGCAACTCGGCGGTCGTTGTGGAGACACTGCAGCATGTAATCGCTCATGTGTGCCAGGCTGCCCAGAGGCAACGAAAGGCTGTCCTCTGTGGGAGGTGTATCGTCCGTGTCCTCTGTATCCCCCCAGCCACGCACCAGTGATGGCCATGAGCTGGCCTGGGTGCCACCCTGCTGTGAACATGGTTCCATCTCCTCCTCCAGCTCCTCCTCCTCCTCATCCTCCTCATCCTCCAGAACTGTGCCCCTGCTGGACAATTGCGTCCCTGGCGTTTGCGTGTGCAGGAACCCACCCTCGGAGCCCCTTGCGAATGACTGCCCTGAAAGCCTTGGAAATGTTTCCTCTTCATCCTCCTCCTCCTCCTCATCCTGTGCCACATCCTCTTCCATCATCGCCCGAATTGTTTTTTCAAGGAGGCATAGAAGTGGGATAGTTAAGCTGAGAACGGCGTCATTGCCACTGGCCATGTTGGTGGAGTACTCAAAACAGCGCAACAAGGCACACAGGTCTCGCATGGAGGCCCAGTTATTGGTGGTGAAGTGGTGCTGTTCCGCAGAGCGACTCACGCGTGCGTGCTGCAGCTGAAACTCCACTATGGCCTGCTGCTGCTCGCACAGTCTTTCCAGCATGTGCAAGGTGGAGTTCCACCTTGTGGGCACGTCACATATGAGGCGGTGAGCGGGAAGGCCGAAGTTACGCTGCAGCGCTGCCAGGCGAGCAGCAGCAGGGTGAGAACGCCGAAAGTGCGCACAAACGGCCCGCACTTTCTGCAGCAGCTCTGACATATCGGGGTAGTTTTAAGGAACCTCTGCACCACCAAATTCAGCACATGCGCCAGGCAAGGGATGTGCGTCAAACCGGCTAGGCCCAGAGCTGCTATGAGATTTCGCCCGTTATCGCACACCACCAGGCCGGGCTTGAGGCTCGCTGGCAGCAACCACTCATTTGTCTGCTGTTCCATGCTCCTCCACAACTCCTGCGCGGTGTGTGGTTTGTCCCCCAAACAGGCAAGTTGTAAAACTGCCTGCTGTCGTTTACCCCTGGCCGTGCTGAAGTTGGTGGTGAAGGTGTTACGCTGTCCGGATGAGGAGGCGGTAGAGGATGAGGAAGCGGAGTAGGAGGAGTTAGGAACAGGAGGCAAACTGAAGCGCCCTGCAATCCTCGGTGGTGGAAGGACATGCGCCAAATTGCTATCCGCCTCAGGCCCATCCGCCACTGCATTTACCCAGTGTGCCGTTAGGGAGATATAACGCCCCTGACCGTGCTTACTGGTCCACGTATCCGTAGTTAGGTGGACCTTGGCACAGATGGCGTTGCGCAGTGCACACCTGATATTTTCCCCCACTTGGTTGTGCAGGGAAGGGATGGCTTGCCTGGAAAAGTAGTGGCGGCTGGGCACGACGTACTGTGGGACAGCCACCGACATAAGGTTTTTAAAACTGTGCGTCTCCACCAGACGGAATGACAGCATTTCAAAGGCCAATAATTTTGAAATGCTGGCATTCAGGGCCAGGGATCGCGGGTGGGTAGGGGGGTACTTCCTCTTCCTCTCAAGTGTTTGGGAGATGGAAAGCTGAACGCTTCCACGGGACATTGTGGAGATGGTTGTTGGTGACCCAGGTGGTGGTGTTGCTGACAGATCGTCTGTTTGCGGGGTGGCAGGTGCCGGTATCACTACAGATGTGGCTGGAGCGGCCGAGACTGCAGCAGAAGAGGAAGCAGGATGAGCCAGAGACGTTTCTTGGTTTTGAAGGTGTGTACTCCACTGCAGCTCGTGCTTTGCACTTAGATGCCTGATCATGCAGGTTGTGCTCAGGTTGAGAAGGTTTATGCCTCGCTTCAAGCTCTGATTGCACAGGGTGCAAACCACTCGTGTCCTGTCATCAGCACATTTTCTAAAGAACTTCCACGCTAGAGAACTCCTTTGAGCTGACTTTGGTGCGCTCGTTCCCTTGCTGCGTTGGGCAGTAGCGGGCGTAGTGTCTAGGGCACGGCCGCTCCGCTTCTGCACCCTGCTCCCTCTTCTGCTGTGCTGGTGGCTCTGTGCGACCACCGCCTCTTCCTCCAAACTACTCAGGTCACCTGCATGACGTTCATTCCATGTGGGGTCGAGGACCTCATCGTCCTCCACATCATCTTCCACCCAGTCTTCACCCCTGCCCTCCTTGTCGGTCTCCACAATGCTGAACGCCGCAGCAGTTGGCACCTGCGTTTCGTCATCATCGGAGACGTGCTGCGATGATCCTTGCATGTACTCATCTTGAGAAATAAGTGGTTGGGCATCGCTGCACTCAATCTCTTCCACTTCTGGGGCAGGGCTAGGTGGATGGCCCTGGGAAACCCTGCTGACAGAGTCCTCAAAAAGAATAAGAGACTGCTGTATGGCTTGGGGCTCAGACTGCTGGCCTGATTTGCAAGGGGGTGAGGTGAAAGACGGTTGGACATTGGCTGCAGGTGCCAACTCTGACCTTTCTGCAGTAGACTGGGTGGGAGACAATGTGAAGGAACTGGAGGCACTGTCAGCAGCAAACCAATCTACTATCGCCTCAACTTGTTCTGGCCTCATCACTTCTAGGGGCGTTTGATGCCCTACCAAATACTGATGCAGGTTCTGTCGCCTACTCACACTTGAGGAAGGTGTTTCACTTGTGCGTGTAGCTGGCACAGATCGACCACGTCCTCTCCTTGCAACAGGAGCTCTACTAGCAGCACCACGACCCAGGCCACGGCCCTTATTTGACGGTCTCCTCATATTTCTGTAATTTAAGATCTTGCCCTAGAAAGGTTTTTATTGAATAGCGGAATAGGAAATATGATCCAAAAAAGTGTATGTATCTCGCATGTACAAAACCACACTAGGCCCCAATTACTATTGTTTCTACCCCTAAAAGGATGGATGAGGAGTAGGAGGAGTATGGAACAGACAGCACCCTCAAATCTTCAGAAGTATGAGATGAACCCCAAAAACTTGGAAAGGTGGATCTCACACGTACCGACACAGACTATCCCGCAATTCAATTGATCCTCAAAGGTTTTTATTGAATAGCGGAATAGGAAATATGATCAAAAAAAGTGTATGTATCTCGCACGTACACAACCACACTAGGCCCCAATTACTATTGTTTGTACCCCTAAAAGGATGGATGAGGAGTAGGAGGAGGAGTATGGAACAGGCAGCACCCTCAAATCTTCAGAAGTATGAGATGAACCCCAAAAACTTGGAAAGGTGGATCTCACACGTACCGACACAGACTATCCCGCAATTCAATTGATCCTCAAAGGTTTTTATTGAATAGCGGAATAGGAAATATGATCAAAAAAAGTGTAAGTATCTCGCACGTACACAACCACACTAGGCCCCAATTACTATTGTTTGTACCCCTAAAAGGATGGTTGAGCAGTAGGAGCAGGAGTATGGAACAGGCAGCACCCTCAAATCTTCAGAAGTATGAGATGAACCCCAACAACTTGGAAAGGTGGATCTCACACGTACCGACACAGACTATCTCGCAATTGAATTGATCCCCAAAGGTTTTAATTGAATAGCGGAATAGAAAATATGATCAAAAAGAAAGTGTATGTATCTCGCACGTACACCACCACACTAGGCCCCAACTACTATTGTTTGTACCCCTAAAAGGATGGTTGAGCAGTAGGAGGAGGAGTATGGAACAGGCAGCACCCTCAAACCTTCAGAAGTATGAGATGAACCCCAACAACTTGGAAAGGTGGATCTCTCTCACACGTACCAACACAGACTATCCCCCAATTTAACTGATCCCCAAAGGTTTTTGATTAAAAAGCGGAATAGAAAATATGATCCAAAAAAAGTGTATGTATATCACACGTACACAACCACACTAGGCCCCAATTACTATTGTTTGTACCCCTAAAAGGCTAGATGAGGAGTAGGGGGAGTATGGAACAGGCAGCACCCTCAAACCTTCAGAAGTATGAGATGAACCCCAACAACTTGGAAAGGTGGATCTCTCTCACACGTACCAACACAGACTATCCCCCAATTTAACTGATCCCCAAAGGTTTTTGATTAAATAGCGGAATAGAAAATATGATCCAAAAAAAGTGTATGTATATCACACGTACACAACCACACTGGGCCCCAATTACTATTGTTTGTACCCCTAAAAGGCTAGATGAGGAGTAGGGGGAGTATGGAACAGGCAGCACCCTCAAACCTTCAGAAGTATGAGATGAACCCCAACAACTTGGAAAGGTGGATCTCTCTCACACGTACCAACACAGACTATCCCCCAATTTAACTGATCCCCAAAGGTTTTTGATTAAATAGCGGAATAGAAAATATGATCCAAAAAAAGTGTATGTATATCACACGTACACAACCACACTAGGCCCCAATTACTATTGTTTGTACCCCTAAAAGGCTAGGAGTAGGGGGAGTATGGAACAGGCAGCACCCTCAAACCTTCAGAAGTATGAGATGAACCCCAACAACTTGGAAAGGTGGATCTCTCTCACACGTACCAACACAGACTATCCCCCAATTTAACTGATCCCCAAAGGTTTTTGATTAAATAGCGGAATAGAAAATATGATCCAAAAAAAGTGTATGTATATCACACGTACACAACCACACTAGGCCCCAATTACTATTGTTTGTACCCCTAAAAGGCTAGATGAGGAGTAGGGGGGGTATGGAACAGGCAGCACCCTCAAACCTTCAGAAGTATGAGATGAACCCCAATAACTTGGAAAGGTGGATCTCTCTCACACGTACCAACACAGACTATCCCCCAATTTAACTGATCCCCAAAGGTTTTTGATTAAATAGCGGAATAGAAAATATGATCCAAAAAAAGTGTATGTATATCACACGTACACAACCACACTAGGCCCCAATTACTATTGTTTGTACCCCTAAAAGGCTAGGAGTAGGGGGAGTATGGAACAGGCAGCACCCTCAAACCTTCAGAAGTATGAGATGAACCCCAACAACTTGGAAAGGTGGATCTCTCTCACACGTACCAACACAGACTATCCCCCAATTTAACTGATCCCCAAAGGTTTTTGATTAAATAGCGGAATAGAAAATATGATCCAAAAAAAGTGTATGTATATCACACGTACACAACCACACTAGGCCCCAATTACTATTGTTTGTACCCCTAAAAGGCTAGGAGTAGGGGGAGTATGGAACAGGCAGCACCCTCAAACCTTCAGAAGTATGAGATGAACCCCAACAACTTGGAAAGGTGGATCTCTCTCACACGTACCAACACAGACTATCCCCCAATTTAACTGATCCCCAAAGGTTTTTGATTAAATAGCGGAATAGAAAATATGATCCAAAAAAAGTGTATGTATATCACACGTACACAACCACACTAGGCCCCAATTACTATTGTTTGTACCCCTAAAAGGCTAGATGAGGAGTAGGGGGGGTATGGAACAGGCAGCACCCTCAAACCTTCAGAAGTATGAGATGAACCCCAACAACTTGGAAAGGTGGATCTCTCTCACACGTACCAACACAGACTATCCCCCAATTTAACTGATCCCCAAAGGTTTTTGATTAAATAGCGGAATAGAAAATATGATCCAAAAAAAGTGTATGTATATCACACGTACACAACCACACTAGGCCCCAATTACTATTGTTTGTACCCCTAAAAGGCTAGATGAGGAGTAGGGGGAGTATGGAACAGGCAGCACCCTCAAACCTTCAGAAGTATGAGATGAACCCCAACAACTTGGAAAGGTGGATCTCTCTCACACGTACCAACACAGACTATCCCCCAATTTAACTGATCCCCAAAGGTTTTTAATTAAATAGCGGAATAGAAAATATGATCCAAAAAAAGTGTATGTATATCACACGTACACAACCACACTGGGCCCCAATTACTATTGTTTGTACCCCTAAAAGGCTAGATGAGGAGTAGGGGGAGTATGGAACAGGCAGCACCCTCAAACCTTCAGAAGTATGAGATGAACCCCAACAACTTGGAAAGGTGGATCTCTCTCACACGTACCAACACAGACTATCCCCCAATTTAACTGATCCCCAAAGGTTTTTGATTAAATAGCGGAATAGAAAATATGATCCAAAAAAAGTGTATGTATATCACACGTACACAACCACACTAGGCCCCAATTACTATTGTTTGTACCCCTAAAAGGCTAGATGAGGAGTAGGGGGGGTATGGAACAGGCAGCACCCTCAAACCTTCAGAAGTATGAGATGAACCCCAACAACTTGGAAAGGTGGATCTCTCTCACACGTACCAACACAGACTATCCCCCAATTTAACTGATCCCCAAAGGTTTTTGATTAAATAGCGGAATAGAAAATATGATCCAAAAAAAGTGTATGTATATCACACGTACACAACCACACTAGGCCCCAATTACTATTGTTTGTACCCCTAAAAGGCTAGGAGTAGGGGGAGTATGGAACAGGCAGCACCCTCAAACCTTCAGAAGTATGAGATGAACCCCAACAACTTGGAAAGGTGGATCTCTCTCACACGTACCAACACAGACTATCCCCCAATTTAACTGATCCCCAAAGGTTTTTGATTAAATAGCGGAATAGAAAATATGATCCAAAAAAAGTGTATGTATATCACACGTACACAACCACACTAGGCCCCAATTACTATTGTTTGTACCCCTAAAAGGCTAGATGAGGAGTAGGGGGGGTATGGAACAGGCAGCACCCTCAAACCTTCAGAAGTATGAGATGAACCCCAACAACTTGGAAAGGTGGATCTCTCTCACACGTACCAACACAGACTATCCCCCAATTTAACTGATCCCCAAAGGTTTTTGATTAAATAGCGGAATAGAAAATATGATCCAAAAAAAGTGTATGTATATCACACGTACACAACCACACTAGGCCCCAATTACTATTGTTTGTACCCCTAAAAGGCTAGGAGTAGGGGGAGTATGGAACAGGCAGCACCCTCAAACCTTCAGAAGTATGAGATGAACCCCAACAACTTGGAAAGGTGGATCTCTCTCACACGTACCAACACAGACTATCCCCCAATTTAACTGATCCCCAAAGGTTTTTGATTAAATAGCGGAATAGAAAATATGATCCAAAAAAAGTGTATGTATATCACACGTACACAACCACACTAGGCCCCAATTACTATTGTTTGTACCCCTAAAAGGCTAGATGAGGAGTAGGGGGGGTATGGAACAGGCAGCACCCTCAAACCTTCAGAAGTATGAGATGAACCCCAACAACTTGGAAAGGTGGATCTCTCTCACACGTACCAACACAGACTATCCCCCAATTTAACTGATCCCCAAAGGTTTTTGATTAAATAGCGGAATAGAAAATATGATCCAAAAAAAGTGTATGTATATCACACGTACACAACCACACTAGGCCCCAATTACTATTGTTTGTACCCCTAAAAGGCTAGGAGTAGGGGGAGTATGGAACAGGCAGCACCCTCAAACCTTCAGAAGTATGAGATGAACCCCAACAACTTGGAAAGGTGGATCTCTCTCACACGTACCAACACAGACTATCCCCCAATTTAACTGATCCCCAAAGGTTTTTGATTAAATAGCGGAATAGAAAATATGATCCAAAAAAAGTGTATGTATATCACACGTACACAACCACACTGGGCCCCAATTACTATTGTTTGTACCCCTAAAAGGCTAGATGAGGAGTAGGGGGAGTATGGAACAGGCAGCACCCTCAAACCTTCAGAAGTATGAGATGAACCCCAACAACTTGGAAAGGTGGATCTCTCTCACACGTACCAACACAGACTATCCCCCAATTTAACTGATTCCCAAAGGTTTTTGATTAAATAGCGGAATAGAAAATATGATCCAAAAAAAGTGTATGTATATCACACGTACACAACCACACTAGGCCCCAATTACTATTGTTTGTACCCCTAAAAGGCTAGATGAGGAGTAGGGGGAGTATGGAACAGGCAGCACCCTCAAACCTTCAGAAGTATGAGATGAACCCCAACAACTTGGAAAGGTGGATCTCTCTCACACGTACCAACACAGACTATCCCCCAATTTAACTGATCCCCAAAGGTTTTTGATTAAATAGCGGAATAGAAAATATGATCCAAAAAAAGTGTATGTATATCACACGTACACAACCACACTAGGCCCCAATTACTATTGTTTGTACCCCTAAAAGGCTAGATGAGGAGTAGGGGGGGGTATGGAACAGGCAGCACCCTCAAACCTTCAGAAGTATGAGATGAACCCCAACAACTTGGAAAGGTGGATCTCTCTCACACGTACCAACACAGACTATCCCCCAATTTAACTGATCCCCAAAGGTTTTTGATTAAATAGCGGAATAGAAAATATGATCCAAAAAAAGTGTATGTATATCACACGTACACAACCACACTAGGCCCCAATTACTATTGTTTGTACCCCTAAAAGGCTAGATGAGGAGTAGGGGGGGTATGGAACAGGCAGCACCCTCAAACCTTCAGAAGTATGAGATGAACCCCAACAACTTGGAAAGGTGGATCTCTCTCACACGTACCAACACAGACTATCCCCCAATTTAACTGATCCCCAAAGGTTTTTGATTAAATAGCGGAATAGAAAATATGATCCAAAAAAAGTGTATGTATATCACACGTACACAACCACACTAGGCCCCAATTACTATTGTTTGTACCCCTAAAAGGCTAGATGAGGAGTAGGGGGAGTATGGAACAGGCAGCACCCTCAAATCTTCAGAAGTATGAGATTGTGTTCACTGTACCCCACAAAGATTGAGTTCACTGCACCCCACAATGATTGTGTTCACTGCACCCCACAAAGATTGTGTTCACTGCACCTCACAAAGATTGTGTTCACTGTACCCCCCAAAGATTGTGTTCACTGCACCCCACAAAGATTCTGTTCACTGTACCCCACAAAGATTGTGTTCACTGCACCCTAAAAGGATGTTGTTCACTGCACCCCAAAAAGATTGTGTTCACTGTACCCCCCCAAAGATTGTGTTCACTGCACCCCAAAAAGATTGTGTTCACTGTACCCCCCAAAGATTGTGTTCACTGCACCCCAAAAAGATTGTGTTCACTGTACCCCCCAAAGATTGTGTTCACTGCACCCCACAAAGATTCTGTTCACTGTACCCCACAAAGATTGTGTTCACTGCACCCCAAAAAGATTGTGTTCACTGTTCCCCCCCAAAGATTGTGTTCACTGCACCCCACAAAGATTCTGTTCACTGCACCCCACAAAGGATTTTGTTCACTGCACCCCAAAAAGATTGTGTTCACTGCACCCCAAAAAGGATTTTGATCACTGCACCCCAAAAAGGATGTTGTTCACTGCACCCCAAAAATGATTTTGTTCACTCCACCCCAAAAAGATTGTGTTCACTGCACCCCACAAAGATTGTGTTCACTGCACCCCAAAAAGATTGTGTTCACTGTACCCCCCAAAGATTGTGTTCACTGCACCCCACAAAGATTCTGTTCACTGTACCCCACAAAGATTGTGTTCACTGCACCCCAAAAAGATTGTGTTCACTGCACCCCAAAAAGGATGTTGTTCACTGCACCCCAAAAAGGATGTTGTTCACTCCACCCCAAAAAGATTGTGTTCACTGCACCCCACAAAGATTGTGTTCACTGCACCCCAAAAAGATTGTGTTCACTGCACCCCAAAAATGATTTTGTTCACTGCACCCCAAAAAGGATTTTGTTCACTGCACCCCAAAAATGATGTTGTTCACTCCACCCCAAAAAGATTGTGTTCACTGCACCCCAAAAAGATTGTGTTCACTGCACCCCACAAAGGATTTTGTTCACTGCACCCCAAAAAGATTGTGTTCACTGCACCCCAAAAAGGATGTTGTTCACTGCACCCCAAAAAGGATTTTGTTCACTGCACCCCAAAAAGATTGTGTTCACTGCACCCCACAAAGGATTTTGTTCACTGCACCCCACAAAGATTGTGTTCACTGCACACCAAAAAGGATTGTGTTCACTGCACCCCAAAAAGATTTTGTTCACTGCACCCCAAAAAGATTGTGTTCACTGCAGCCCAAAAAGATTGTGTTCACTGCAGCCCAAAAAGATTGTGTTCACTGCAGCCCAAAAAGATTGTGTTCACTGCAGCCCAAAAAGATTGTGTTCACTGCAGCCCAAAAAGATTGTGTTCACTGCAGCTCACACACAGAAAAATGGATGTGGATCACTGACACCTGCCTATCTCCAATCCCACACCACACAGCAATATCGATTGTAGTTTGTAGAACACAGTTTCCCTAAAATTCAGCAGACTCTGTCCCTAACAGGATTGAGAAGAGATCGTAGATCAGGATTGAGTGCAGATTCACCCCACCCCCCACACAGCAATATCGATTGTAGTTTGTAGAAGACACTGACCCTATAATTCAGCAGACTCTATCCCTAAAATGCCTACAACTCGCCCTGCCTAAACACTCCGACCTGTCCCTCAATTCTATCCGGACACAAATGGTTTTTTCCTGCCTATCTTTCCCTAATCAGCAGCCAGCACATTGATGTGTGCTCTGTCCCTTAGCTAAGCAGCAGAATGACGCTGCTGCGGCGGCTGCCTCGAACTTATAAAGACTTGGTCACATGCTTCAGACGGCCAATCACAGCTACTAAGACATTTGCAGGCATGGCTGGGATGGCTTAAGGCACACCAGTTAAACGATTGTTGATTGGCTGTTGAAAGCCCGCCATGAAAAGAGCGCCAAAGCATGCAAAACCCGGAAATAAAACGACCGAACACGGATTTTTACCCGAACATACAGTAAAGTGTCCGTGTCCGTGTTCGGGTAAAAAAAATCCAATTATTCGGTACGAACACGAATAATACAGTCCGTGTTCGCTCAACACTAGTCCTGACATACCCTCAGCTTTCATCTGGAACATGGTTTCAATCCCAAATACTTTAATCCCTTCTGGGCTAGTAGTATGACAGTCACAAAAATGTCTCAGCACTGAATGGTTATCTGCTTTATTTATAATATATTTTTATGTTCTCCAAATCTTAACTGAAGACCTCTGGTGGTCCTGCCAATATTCAAACACAAACATCAGTAAGATGAAAAACTGCATGTGGCACTTTGTCCCATCTTTCTACATAGCGTATAAGCCAAGCTAACTTGGCCAACATCGTGCCCTTCCCCACTGTTTGACCAGAAAGCTAACACATGAATAATATATGAGCCTCATTTGACAACTCTTGTGTCTGGTTCCCTGCCCTTGCCTAAGACAAGTGCCCTCATTAGAAATTAAAGGTAGAAAGCTAAACCCTTACCAACACAGGCACTGTCTGTACAGATGCAGATGTAAAACAATTAAACACCAGATCTAGCATGCTTGACATGTTTCCATCATTAACCCATTGACATATGCCTTTGATTAAGTCAACGGATGTTGCTATGGGTTATTAGCTGGAGAATTGTTGATCCAGAGTCTGTTATACGGTGTTACATGGTGTTACAGAACAGTACACTTTTTATGTGTTTTTATGAACAGTAACAGCAACAGAGTACAGTGGCAGTGTATATTTGTCTGTGGAATTTATTTTCTTTCTTTTACAATTAGCTTGGTTTACATACAGCAGTAGCATTGGGTAAACCGTTTGAGCCGAGCAAAAGTTCGGCCCAAACATCACCTGTTTGCTTGTCCGTGAACACCCAAATTTTCGGGGGCGCTCGGTGGGATGTGCCTTTGGCATGTTACAAACATCCAAAAATCCCCTCCTTTTTATACAAGGCATCTTCTGTTTTTCCAGGAGACTGCCTGCAGTTTCTCATCTCCCCTGCTCCCTCCCTTGCACAGCCCCTTGAGACCTGGTGTCTGTAGAAAGATGAGCTCCCAATCCTACGATTGGGAGCCATTCAGAAGTCTTCCTCATTGATTGATCACTGTAACAGCCAATTACAATGATCATTCAGTGTAACATTAGTGTAACACAGTAGCTGTCTTATCTCCTCTGTTCCCTGACAGTCAGTGTTCTGTGTGTGAGACAGTTGTAGCTAACACAGAAGAATGTTTATTGTGTGCACAGGGAATTAGTTAACTCTTAATTAACCGTGACATGCCCCTATGTTACTACTTAACCCATTCATTTCAATAGATCACCCTGTATAAGCACTATTTAACAGTTTAATCTCCTGTTCCATGTTTCTATTTTAAATTATTTATTGTAAAAACAAAATATATTATGCAGCACATATATACATTGCTATCTTTAAGGGTTTACTGTTAAACATATGTGGTTTAGGATATATTTGTTTTATTTTAAATCAGTAAGGACTTTAAATTACTGATGCATTAAGGGAAAAATTAAATATGTGCAGAGAAAGCTTTATTTGTTTTGTAACAGCAGGAAAAAATGTGTACATTTTCCCCGCAGTAATGGTACTTGTGTTCTGATTACTAATCAATTTTTTTTAAAATGTGTATTCTTTTTACCTCTTAAAATGAAAAAAAAAATTAAATAAAAAAACTCAGAGGACCTTAGGATCAAAAGAAAGCCCTGTATACCTCCCCCCCCAAAAAAAAAAAAAAAAATATATATATATATATATATATATATATATATATATATATATATATATATATATATATATATATAGTATCTCACAGAAGTGAGTATACCCCTCACATTTTATTCTATCTTTTCATGTGACAACACTTTGTTACAATGTAAAGTAGTGACTGTACAGCTCAAAATAACTCAACACATAGCCATAAAATAACTCAACACATAGCTATTAATATAAAACAGGAAATTTTGAATCAGAAGGGCAAACCAACAGAATACAAAATACAGTAACGCAATATAGGTGGTAGTCAATAATTACCACAACCACAACTTGAAAGAAAATGCGGACCTAAGAATGATTAAAATCAAACTAAAATAAAATAAAGTCCCACAGTCCATCAGCTTCAAATGATACCAATCAGGATGTGCGCTCCACATCCAAAGTCTAGGTAGGTGTAATAAAGGAAAAAGTCCTTGACCCCGCTAGTACCTCCTTCTTCCCGAACCAAAGTGGATTCCATACATGTGGTAGGTGTAGGACTTGTTCTTTTACACCAACGAATCCAAAGAAACATGATACATTTTCTGTACCAGCTATGAGGAGGTCCTTTAACATTAAACATCTTATCACGTGTGATACTACACATGTGGTATATGCACTTATGTGCCCTTGTAATTTAATCTACATAGGTCGAACTAAACACACCCTTCAGAAGAGAGTTGGTGAGCATATCACTAAAATCCTTAAGGGGAAATGCCAACATAGTGTTTCGGCACATTTTCGGCAATTCCACCAACGGGACCCAAGAGGTCTACATTTTTGGGGAATTGAACGTGTGACCCCATCCTAGAGAGATGCCAATTGGGTTAGGGAACTCTCTAAATGTGAAACAAAGTGGATTTTCCTTACCCAGGCTCTTGATCCAGTTGGCCTCAATATAGAGCTTGACCTCAACTGTTTCATCAGTGATTTCTAATATTGAGGTCTGATCTTGTTTTTTTGCTTTTTAAGATTTTGTTGATACTTTTTTAAGATTGGGTCATACCTTTTTTATGTTGCTTATATATACAGTATATACGTGTATATTTGTACTGTTATATATATATATATATATATATATATATACATATATATATATATATTTTTTATATATATATATATATATATATATATATATATATATATATATATACATATCTTTTTATACATATATATAATATTTTATGTGCATTTTATATGTTGCTAATTGTGGTGCTGCTTCATTATTAATATTTTAGGTTGTTCATTATAATCTTAAGACATTTATTTGGAATATTATGCACAGTGATTAGTGTGAGGGTTAATAATTTTTTAACAATAAAAAGAAAAGAGAAGGCGCCTGGCCCTTTAAATAAAAGATTGTTGAACCTGCTGCCCTTTTAATTGTAATAAAACAATAAATAGGTATATATCATAGGTAAAAAGGCGCTGGTAATCTTAATATATCACGTGTTATAAAAATTAATAGGTGATTTAAAGTGTAATATATGTGATTAAAAATTGCTACAAATATATATATGATCTACTATTGGTGCAATTAGCAAAGAAAAGTGCATACCAGTGCAATTTCAATTCAGAAGTGTTTGTGCTTCTCAAAGTAAATTAATCCACAAAGGTGTGGATCAGTGAACCAATAAATAGATATATAAAGAATTCCATACAAAAATCACATAAGAATATATAAAAATATAAATATATAAATGTGCTCCAAGTAGTGTTTAAAAGTCCAGGCAATAGCATGCAATCAAAATTGTGCTTGGTGGATTCTTATTAATCCCTTCACAGTGCTCCAGGTGCTGGGATGTGACAACCGTCAATTAAGAAGTGCTTGTGCTTCTCAAAGTAAATTAATCCACAAAGGTGTGGATCAGTGAACCAATAAATAAATATATAAAGAATTCCATACAAAAATCACATAAGGATATATAAAAAAATCAGATAAGAATATATAAAAAAGTATAAATATATAAATGTGCTCCAAGTAGTGTTTAAAAGTCCAAGCAATAGCATGCAATCAAAATTGTGCTTGGTGAATTCTTATTAATCCATTCACAGTGCTCCAGGTGCTGGGATGTGACAACCGTGGCCTCTTACCAGCTAGCAGCAGGTCACAAGGACCCCCAACGCCTGTGATCCCTTTATTGGGTGGATCAGACCTCTCCTCGAGGTCTAGAGCAAGGGATATTCAATTTAGCAGGGGTGGAACTTACACCATCAGAATTGAAAATATTACAAGAGGGACTGAAATTTGCCCCTGCTAAATCTCTAGATCATTTTGAGACTTTTATCGATCTAGAAAAGTTTACACGAAAACTTAATATTAAGAAATTTTTTGCGGAACAACAGAAGAAAGGGATAGGAGGAGAGGAAGAAACAGAATACCAACATACCCAACTTCGGAATAAATCAGTTTTTAATCCTAAATCCAGTACCTACCAATATATCCAAGTGTTCAGGAATATTGTTCAAAAAGAGGTACAGATGATGAAAAGGAAGCCAACTAAAAATACAAAGGAAGTTTGGGAAGCCATCAGAAGTTTGGAAGAAAAGAAGAATATCATTATTAGAGCAGCTGATAAAGGAGGGGGGTCTAGTGATTCTCAAAAAAGAAGATTATATCAAGGAACTGGATCGTATTGTAAATGATGAAGATACATATGTTAAATTACCTGGAAATCCTACAAATAAATTGAAAGCCAAAATGATACAGTGGATTAATAAAGGGATGAAAAAGGGCCTCCTGAACAAAAAAGAAGGAAAATACCTGAATATTAAAGCCCCTCGTATGCCGGTGATATATCAAATCCCCAAGATTCATAAAAATCTACAGCAGCCACCGGGAAGACCCATAATCAGTGGCATAGAATCTTTATATGCTAGGATGGGTGAATATTTGGATACATTTTTTCAGCCTATAGCTGCTATTGGAAAATCCTTTTTAAAGGATACCAAGGAAACATTAACCTCACTAGTGGACATAAATATCACCGAAAATACAATATTGGCATCGATCGATGTGGAATCATTATATACGAACATCAGACAGAAGGATGCATCAAGGGCTATCAAATGGGCCTTAGAAAAATACACCAATTTAAAGGAACCACAAAGAGATTTCCTATTGGAAGGCCTGAATATGGCTATGTCAAATCATCATTTTTGGTATAAGAATGAGTACTATAACCAAATAAAGGGTGTAGCTATGGGAGCACGTTATGCTCCCAGCGTAGCAAATATATTTTTAGCCAAATGGGAAGAGGAGGATATCTACTCAAAACTTCCACAACAACTGAAGTATTACCGCCGATATCTTGATGATATCTTGGTTGTGTGGGAAGGATCGCAAGAATCCCTGGAACATTTCTTCAAGAAAATGAATAAAAACAAATATCAGATCAAATTTACAGGTAATATGGACAAAAATACAGTGCAATTTCTCGACTTGGAGATCTTTAAGCACAACGGCACTTTAAACACCAGAACCTTCTTTAAAAAGGTGGATACTAATGGCTACATCTCTAAGAGGAGTTGCCATCACCCGGCTTGGATACAAGCGATACCAAAAGGGCAATTCACCCGAATTAGAAGGAATTGTACAGATTTAAAAGACTACAATACACAGACAGATAAATTAATAGAAAGATTCAGAGAAAAGGGATACAAAGAGAAAGACCTGAGAATCACACAAAAGAAAATATCCGAATTGAAGAGAGAAGACCTCCTAAAGAATAAGAAGAAAAAGAAGAAAGAAAACCCAAACTTTGAACTAGCTTTTATTACGGGATTCAACACCCAATACAAAGAGGTTGAAAAATGCATAAAGAAAAATTGGCACATCCTATTAAGGGATGACACTTTAAAAACACTCCTCCCAAAGAATCCAAAATTTATTTATAAAAGAGCCCCGGGACTACGGAATATCCTATCAAAAAATGTTCCAGACCCACCAAAAAAAACACAAATGTTTTTCGCAAAAAATGGCTTCTATAGGTGCAGAAGATGTAAAGCATGCAGGACAAGCAGATTTAAGAAAAGGATTGAACACAAGTTCTTCTCCGCGGATAATCGGGAATTTGAGATTAAAAAATTCATCAAATGCGACACTAGATTTGTTACATACATGTGTACTTGCCCTTGCGGATTAAAATACATCGGACGCACGACCCGCACTTTAGCAATTAGGATAGGAGAACATGTCGATAACATAAAGAAAGGCTTCAAAAAGCACAGCCTGTCCAATCACTTCAGAATTTTCCACAACCAAGATCCCTCCCTCCTTTGGTTCTGTGGAATTGACAAAATATTCAGTCATTGGAGAGGCTCAGATATGCGAAAAATGATATCGCAGAACAAAACCGCATGGATCCATAGACTAAAAACATTAAAACCCATGGGGTTAAATGCAGACATAGACCTTAATTGCTTTTTAAATAATTTTTAGGAATTTAATTGATTATATCCCTTGCCTTTAGATAATATATCTCATATTTATATTTTATATATCGATTTTATATATATATTTTTTAATTACAAATTATGGATTTTTATATAGATAATATTATTTTAAAAAATTTATAATGTACACTGTACCTTTTTAATAAGCATATGTCCCTATAAATTAATATCTATGTCCATAAGAATGATAAAATAAAAAATAATTGTTCCTATATATGGCCACTAGATGGAGTTATAGTCCCGAATTACACTAAAAAGAATGTAGGAAAAATTAGATGACCACTAGATGGCGTCAATTAAAGATATATATATATTTTTTTTTTTTTATTTTTTTTTTTTATTTTATAATGTCTAATTTCAATTTTAATTTATAATGTTTTATTAACCACTTTACCACCGGAGGATTTTCCTGCTAAAAGACCAGGGGTTATTTTGCGATTTTTTACTGCGTGACTTTAACGGACAATCGCGCGGTCGTGCGACGCTGTACCTAAACGAATTTCACGTCCTTTTTTTCCCACAAACAGAGCTTTCTTTTGGTGGTATTTGATCACCTGTGCGATTTTTTGATCACGCGCTATAAACAAAAAAAGAGCGTAATTTTTGCAAAAACAACAATATTTTTCACTTTTTTTTATATGAAATTCCCCCCAAAAAAAATGTAAAAATCAAAATTTTTTAAAATTTTCGGCCAATTTGTTTTACGCTACCTATGTTTGGTAAAAAAAATCGCAAAAAGCGTATTTTGATTGGTTTGCGCAAAAGTTATCGCGTTTACTAACAAAGGGAAAGATTTTTGTCATTTTTGGTGTTTTTTTTTTTAACGAGTAATGGCGGCGATCTGCGATTTTTTTTGCGGTACTGCGACATTGCGTCGGACAGATCGGACCCTTGACTGACATTTTTGACACTTTTGGGGGTACCAGTGACATTACTGCAGTAATCAGTGCTATATATATGCACTGTTACTGCAAAAATGACACTGGCAGGGAAGGGGTTAACAGTATTGGACAGGGAGGGGTTAAGTGTGTCCTAGGGGCGTGATTCTAACTGTGTAGGGACAGGTCTACTAGTGTAAAAACAAAGATCAACAGTTCTACATAGTAGAACTGTTTGATCTTCACTTTTACACAGGGAGAACTGACAGGTGGCTTGTTTACACAAGCCGCTCTGTCTTTCTCCCGCTGTAGCGGCGATCGTAGTGTGACCGGCGGACATCGGGTCCGCCAGTCACACTCCCGCACTCCTCCGTGAACGAGCCGAGGCGGGCGCGCGCCTCGGCGGGCGCGCGCCCGCCCGCTATTGGCTCTGGAAGGAGTGACAGGCGAGCGACGTAGACCTACGTCACTCTGCCTGGCCGGGGCCGACTGCCGCAGTAAATATACTGTGCGCAGTCGGCAAGCGGTTAATAAAGATTTAATACTAGATATAAATAGTTTTATAATTGTGGGAAATACATTATGTGTTTTTAAGAATTATTGGATGTGAATTGCTGTTTGTATAATGCGGGGAATAGGAATATACCCGGGCGATTTGCAGCAAATGTCAAATACACATAAAATAAAAGGGTCACGTAATAAATCGATACCATCCTGTTAAATATACAGATCGGCACTTAATGTCAATAAAAATAAATGAATGGCGCTACAAAAGCAAAATTAAACACCGGCCAATCATAATAGAGATAGCCATACTTAAGATGTGACTGACAGGGCCAGCATAGACTGCCTGAGGACGCTCGTTAAGCGAAATGCATTGTGGTCAATGCTAACCCGGAAGTAACACACAGAGGCATTCGTAACAGAGGCTGGGATACACATCCACTGCCGCAATACAAAGAAAGGGGGAAAGGAGATACAGGGTGCTGCAGATCCCCGGAGAATATCTTCCTAAGACCCAAAAAAACGATTTTGTACTGCCGAATTGCCCAGTGCCAGGAGGGCACAACAAATAGTAAGAGGCTAATTGTCACCTTATAGTGTATGTTTTTTGGAGAATAAAACAGTATTTCACTATTGGAGGCTATTTGTTCTTCTATATCTTTATGTGTATGGGGGGACTACACGGTCCAACTCGAGTAATATAGGAGCCAGAGATCCAAGCAATCGAGGAGAGGTCTGATCCACCCAATAAAGGGATCACAGGCGTTGGGGGTCCTTGTGACCTGCTGCTAGCTGGTAAGAGGCCACGGTTGTCACATCCCAGCACCTGGAGCACTGTGAATGGATTAATAAGAATTCACCAAGCACAATTTTGATTGCATGCTATTGCTTGGACTTTTAAACACTACTTGGAGCACATTTATATATTTATACTTTTTTATATATTCTTATCTGATTTTTTTATATATCCTTATGTGATTTTTGTATGGAATTCTTTATATATTTATTTATTGGTTCACTGATCCACACCTTTGTGGATTAATTTACTTTGAGAAGCACAAGCACTTCTTAATTGACGGTTGTCACATCCCAGCACCTGGAGCACTGTGAAGGGATTAATAAGAATCCACCAAGCACAATTTTGATTGCATGCTATTGCCTGGACTTTTAAACACTACTTGGAGCACATTTATATATTTATATTTTTATATATTCTTATGTGATTTTTGTATGGAATTCTTTATATATCTATTTATTGGTTCACTGATCCACACCTTTGTGGATTAATTTACTTTGAGAAGCACAAACACTTCTGAATTGAAATTGTACTAGTATGCACTTTTCTTTGCTAATTGCACCAATAGTAGATCATATATATATTTGTAGCAATTTTTAATCACATATATTACACTTTAAATCACCTATTAATTTTTATAACACGTGATATATTAAGATTACCAGCGCCTTTTTACCTATGATATATACTTAATAATTTTTTAATGGGGTCTATGATGCTACTTCATGTGTGTTGTCCCCAACTCCCTCCATTTCATATGTGCTTCACTATATGTGTTCATCTATATACAGTATGCGTTTTATGAATATTTTATTTTGAACTCCTTGTGATGTAGTTATACATCATTATTTATGTTATTGAATCCTGGTGCAATTGGTCCGGTCTCAGCAACACCACGATCGATCAGAAATGATTGTAATTCTGAATGTTTAATTTTGAACGTTTGCCTGTGCAATTTGTTATTGGCAGGACATTTGTCTCTTTTTGGGTTTGTTTTAATTTTAATTCTAATTTTGTCATATTTGTTGGCCCCCCTGGCGAGGATATGTGTCATGCTCCATGCAAACGGCTGCTATGGGGTTAAATGTATAGTTGACCAATTGTCTGTTCGTCCGTACTCATGGTGTTGCCTTTCCGGATCAGCTGTGCTGGAAGTCATTAGTAAACATACCATTGTGTGGAGTACGAGGCGGAGTAAGTCTGTATAAATGGGTCCGCCGCGCCATCTGTGTCACGCCCCCAGTGATGAAGTCGGAAGTGGCAAAACGCGTCGGACGTGGCCAGATGGCGTACCCTGTAACTACATTGGCGGTGGAGAAAGCATCCAGCAGCGCTTGGCTGTCTACCCTCACCATAAATTTGATGTGCGTTTTATTGCAAGATTACAAGTGAGTGCAACTGATATGTGATTGTTTATCAATAAAAAGTTTAGACATTATTGCGCTATTGGAGGTTTTATTTATCTCCCACATGTACCGGAGTCCTGGTAGCTGTTTACTGGATAGAGAAAGCTGATGCAGTTCTGGATGCTTATAACACAATACAAGTCTAGCTTGTTCATGAGAGTGAATAAACATATAGGTCTGGTGAGTGTCCATTTCTGCTGTACCCCTGGCACTTTGGTGGTGGATTGTGGGGTGATCCTTTCCTTTATTACATCTACCTAAACTTTCGATGTGGAACACACATCCTGATTAATATCATTTGCAGGTGATGGACTGTGGGACTTTATTTTATTTTACTTTGATTTTAATCATTCTTAGGTCCGCATTTTCTTTCAAGTTGTGGTTGTGGTAATTTATTGACTACCACCTATATTGCACTACTGTATTTTGTATTCTGTTGGTTTATCCTTCTGATTCAAAATTTCCTGTTTTATATATATGCCATTTAAGTAGCTGCATATTGTTATATGATTGGATTGTGTTCCTCCTAAAGCGCATAGGGTTCTCATTGTTTATTCACCACACACTGTGAGATCTTTTACACATAGCCATTAATGTCTAAACCGCTGGCAACAAAAGTGAGTGCACCTCTAAGTGAAATTGTTCAAATTGGGCCCAATTAGCCACTTTCCCTCCCGGTGTCATGTGACTCGTTAGTGTTACAAGGTCTCAGGTGTCAATGGGTAGCATGTGCATTAAATTTGGTGTTATTGGTCTCACTCTCTCATACTGATCACTGGAAGTTTAACATGGCACCTCAAGGCAAAGAACTCTGTGAAGATCTGAAAAAAAGAATTGTTGCTCTATATAAAGATGGTCTAGGCTATACGAAGATCGCCAAGACCATGAAACTGAGCTGCAGCACGGGGGCCAAGACCATACAGTGGTTTAACTGGACAGGTTCCAATCAGAACAGGCCTCACCTTGGTCGACCAAAGAAGTGCATGTGCTCAGCATCATATCCAGAGGTTGTCTTTGGGAAATAGACGTATGAGTGCTGCCAGCATTGCTGCAGAGGTTGAAGGGGTGGGGGGGGGATTCAGCCTGGCAGTGCTCAGACCATACGCCGCACACTGCATCAAATTGGTCTGCATGGCTGTCGTCCCAGAAGGAAGCCTCTTCTAAAGATAATGTATAAGAAAGCCTGCAAATAGTTTTCTGAAGACAAGCAGCCTAAGGACATGGATTACTGGAACCATGTTCTGTGGTTTTGATGAGACCAAGATAAACTTTTTTGGTTCAGATTGTGTTAAGCGTGTGTGGGGGCAACCAGGTGAGGAGTACAAAGACCATTGTGTCTTGCCTTCAGTCAAGCATGGTGGTGGGAGTGTCATGGTCTGGGGCTGCATGAGTGCTGCCAGCACTGGGGAGCTACAGTTCATTGAGGGAACCAAGAATGCCAACATGTATTGTGACATACTGCAGCAGAGCATGATCCCATCTGGGCCACAGGGCAGTATTCCAACATATTACCGACCCCAAACACACCTCCAAGATGACCACTGCCTTGCTAAAGAAGCTGAGGGTAAGAGTGATGGACTGGCCAAGCATGTCTCCAGACCTAAACCCTATTGAGCATCTGTGGGACATCCTCAAACGGAAGGTGGAGGAGTGCAAGGTCTCTAACATCCACCAGCTCTGTGATGTGGTCATTGAGGAGTGGAAGAGGACACCAGTGGCAACCTGTGAAGCTCTGGTGAACTCCATGTCCAAGAGGGTTAAGGCAGTGCTGGAGAATAATGGTGGCCACACAAAATACTGGCACTTTGGGCTCAATTTGGACATTTTAACTTAGAGTGTACTCACTTTTGTTGCCAGCAATTTAGACATTAATGGCTTTATGTTGAATTATTTTGAGGGGGCAGCAAATTTACACCGTTATACAAACTGTACACTCACTACTTTAAATTGTAGCAACGTGTCATTTCTTCAGTGTTGTCACATGAAAAGGTAGAATAAAATATTTACAAAAATGTGAGAGATGTACTCACTTTTGTGAGATACTGTGTGTGTATGTATATGTGTGTGTGTATATATATATATATATATATATATATATATATATACATATATATATATTATAGACTCAAGAATAGACACATAGCGGAAATGTAAAAATATGATCTGGTCCATAGGGAGTAAACAGGTGTAAGAGCCGAAGTGGATAATAAGAACAGAAAATGCTGCAAAGGGTTTATTGTCCAATTAGCTAGCAAATAGAACTAGACTACAATTTCATAACCTACCCTAATCTTACCATATGCAGATTTGTCAGTTTTCCTTGTAAATCTTCTACAGCAACTTCCAATACTAAAAAGTCTCCTTTTTAGGCCCTACGGTAGTTTAAAGGCAATAAAATGCAATCCCTAATGAAGAAATTCTCCCAAAAATATGTTTTATCCTACTAATAACAATTTTTTTTTCAGCAGACCTATGAGAAAAAAACACACATACCCTTAACCATTTAAGCCCCGGAGGATTTGGCTGCTCAAAGACCAGAGCCTATTTTGCGATTCGGCACTGCATTAATTTAACGGACAATTGCGCGGTCATGCGATGCTGTACCCAAATAAAATTGACGTCCTTTTTTCCCCACAAACAGAGCTTTCTTTTGGTGCTATTTGATTACCTGTGTGATTTTTAATTTTTGCGCTATAAACAACAAAAGAGTGAAAATTTTGAAAAAATAACAATATTTTTCAAATTTTTTATATGAAATTCCCCCCAAAAAAATGTAAAAATCAAAATTTTTTAACATTTTAGGCCAATTTGTTTTCTGCTACATATTTTTGGTAAAAAAATCGCAATAAGCGTATTTTGATTGGTTTGCACAAAAGTTATTGCGTTTACTAACTAAGGGAAAGATTTATGTCATTTTTTTTGTTTTTTTTTAACAAGTAATGTCGGCGATCTGCGATTTTTTTTTTGCGGGACTGCGACATTGCGGCGGACAGATCGGACCCTTGACTGACATTTTTGACACTTTTGGGGTACCAGTGACATTACTACAGTAATCATTGCTATACATATGCACTGTTACTGTAAAAATGACACTGGCAGGGAAGGGTTTAAATTTATTGGTGAACATGGGTTAAGTGTGTCCCTAGGAGCGTGATTCTTACTATCAAGGGGCGTGGCTTTTGATGTAACCACAGAGACATACGATCCTACATAGCAGGATCGTATGATCTCTGCAGTTACACCAGTTATACCAACATATTGTGGTGAGTAGGGGACCTGGAGGGTCACTCATGTGAGCACCGAATACACCTGGATGGATGGATATGCACTTAAGCACCTTTATTCACTTGCACTGAAGAAATAAGGATTGCACTTGAGCACTTTTATTTATATGCATTAAGAGACTTTTATATGATATAAAGCACTCATTGTTTTTAATTTATATATTTTGATTTATTATTTGCTGTCACTAATTGCTAGCGCTGTTTTAACTGAATTTCACATATCTTTCCAACAATTGGTTTGGACACAGCAGCTGCACTTTACATGATACACCTAACAGTCACTATTTATTGGTGTTGAGCGCTGTTATAATTTTGTTTGTTTTTACACCAGGGAGAATGACAGGCGGCTTTGTTTACATCAGCCACCTGCCTTTCTCCCTCTCCAGTGGGAGATCGCGAGTGACCGGCGAACATCGGAGCCGCCGGTCACTCGCGCGGGGATCCCAGTGAACGAGCAGGGGCGGGAGCGCGCCTCTGGCGGCACGCGCTCACCCCCTATTGGCTCGCGGGTGAGTGACGTACCGGTACGTCACTTTGCCCAGGGGGGACTGACCGCTGCAGTATATGTACTTGCGGTGGTCGCCAAGTGGTTAAAGCAGTAGTAAAGAGCTTGTCAGACTTATCTTAAAACTAAGCCCTCCAGCTGCGCGCTGTCATTACTGACAGGGCTTTTATCTTCACCCGGTGTTCCTTTTAGGGTTCCCAGGCTCCATGTTTTTGAATGACGACACCGACTGCTACTAAAGTATATATCCCCAAAACGGTGCATGTTTAGGAGATATTTACTATACCTACAGGTAAGCCTTTTTCTAGGCTTACCTGTAGGTATAAATTTAGCAGACTTTACTTCCGCTTTACCAATGGACAGTAAGCACTAAAGCTCAAAAAAATATGTTCCCCCGGTTATTTACAGGGTGTACACCCACATATTGCTTGGCAAGTCCGAAGTGTATTTTTTTAAGTTAGGTCTTTAAAATTATAGGTCAAATCACACTTTAATTAAACTTTTTTTTTTTTGCAAAACATCATATCTGAGATTAAAAAGCTCCTGCTAAAATGATTCTTGATTTAGCTTAACACATGACTGCACTCAGCAAAAAATGTATGGTGATATTAGCATCTAAAAACTGATGGAATTAGAACCTTAAAGTGGTTGTAAAGACTCAAGATTTTTAAATTTCAAGCATTCTCTGCATGAAGGTAAAAAAAACCTGGGTGCAGCAGCCCCCCCCCCGCCTGAGCCCCATCTTGATCCATTGATATGCACAGGACCAGCGGTTCCCCCAGGTCATTCCTTCTCATTGACTGAGACAGCAGTGGGAGCCTTTAGTTCCCATTACTCAGGAGCAAGCCTACTTGGGTGCCCCCATAGAAAGCTGCTTGCTATGGGGGCACTTGGCAGGAGAAAGGGGCCAAGAGTCTTGGTGGGATACCTGAGAAGGAGGATTGAGGCTGCTCTGTGCAAAACCACTGCACAGAGCAGGTAAGTATGATATGGTATTTCTTTTTTTTTTTTTTTATTACAACCTGTCTTTATCAGAAGCAGAACAGCAGTGGAAAACACAACCAATCTAGTTACAATACAGTATACAATATATTAAGGAGTTTTGTATAGAAAAATGTTTAGGTAAAATGTTAAAAAGCATATTATACTAAGCTAATTGGTAAAGTTCTATTATTAGTTCCTTGTAGCATTGTACTAATCACTGGAACAGGTTTTCCCTTTTTAATTTTAGTTGTGTATCTCCTTTTATTTTAAAGAAGGTTATGAAGCAAGTTCCCCCTACATAAAATATGTATGAATTTTCCTTTTGTATACAAAACCAAACTCAAAACCAGAAAGTAGACCAAAAATATGGGAAAAAACACAAAGCAATGTTTTTTTATTTGTTTACTTATTTTGGGCTAGTTATTTTATGTTATTTTTGTAATTATATTATGCATGATCAAATTGATTATAGATGCATGATGTGATAAAAAAAAAAACACAAAAAATGTCCAAACATGTCTACATCTTTTCCATTGTGTTTTCCTCTTTTCTGTGTAGTTCCTGCTTGAGTAAAATGCTTTGAGCAGAGCTTTATGTGTGACATCAAGCCCCCATATCGGAATCTGATCTATCTGGCAACATTTGGCCTTGATGGGAGAGATTAAAAAGCTGGGATTTCCTTAAGGGGGACATCATATACTGTTTTTTCAATTGACGTGTTGTGCAGCTTATCACTGGGCAGCAATATCTCTGGCATTATCTCTGGTGAGTTTGTATTCTGTCTGGTGATCAGTGGAACACTTTTTCTGGGTGATTGTTTGATCAAAGATCTCATAGATATATATGTTTGTTGAGGTCATACCCACATTTATATTTGGTGAGCAGTGTGTCTAATTTGTTTATTTACTATAGATCTAGATTTTGGACTATGGTCCCCCTTTTGCTGCTCTGGTATGTAAGCCTTGTCTTTACAATAATCTGATATATCTGCGGTGGAGCTAAAGATTTGGAGGAGATGAACAGAGGCTTAAGTGGGTTTAAAGGGGAAGCCTACTTATTACTGGCATACATTTTTCCTGTCTGTAGCAGCCGTTGGTTCTGGTGAGTCTTCACTTTAATGGGCGATTGAAGTTTTATGGATCTTCATTTGGTGAACATGTTATGTTGAAGAAGGAAATATACTGAAGTTGAATACAAATAATTAATTATTTATTTGTATAGGTATTTACTTTTTTCTTTCTACATTTTCAGTTTGTACACTTTTTTGAGGTTTTTGTATGTCAAACCTGAATGCTAGCTGCCTACATATTGAAATCCCTAGAGCTTCCTTTTTTTTCTATTCTGTGTAGTTTATTGTTTTAGGCCCCTTTCACACTAGTGCGACTTGTCCCGCGATTTTGGACCGCAAAATCGCATGACAAGTCGTTTTCCATTATTTTCAATGAGCCCATGCAAATTTTGATGACTCGATCCTGGTATTACCACTTGTTCCTGAGGATTAACGATGGGCCGAAACCCCCCCCCCCCCCGGTTTAGTTTGCACAAGAACTCTCGAGCATTGCAATAGTTTGGACGCAAACTGCAAACCCTATTAAAATCTAGGGGACCCGAACTTGAAAAATCAAAAGTGCCCATTTGAAGGGTTATATGCAACTTATTGGCCAAAAAAGAGCATGGGGACCTGGGTACTGCCCTGGGGGACATGTACCAATGCAAAAAAAATGTTTTTAAAAAAGATTGTTTTTTTAAAGGAGCAATGATTTTAGTAATGCTTAAGGTGAAACAATAAAAATGAAAAATTATTTTAAATATAGTGCCTGGGGGGTCTCCTTAGTCTGCCTGTAAAGTGGTCCATCTGTACCATGTATATAACCAACTGCAGCAAAACTGACATTTATAAAAGGGAAAACAAAGACATTTAAATTAATTTTTTTGGAAATTTATGGAAGGGAGCAGAATTCACCAGACGGAAAGGAAGGAGCTGTACAGCCAGCAATTTGGACAAAATGGAATTTAGATACTAGGCATGTGGGTGGCAGGTAGTGTATTTTTTTACGATACAGCAGCTGGGGCAGAGAAATTTGGCTGGTGGTGTGCTGCTGGCAGACGTGTTGCAAGGACCTGTGACACCCTTTGCTATACCATCATCCCTGTCAGTGGAGGCTGCTGAGATATATATGAGATATAGCGGTACTAGACATAAAAGATGAGGAGTGAGGAGGAAAAGAAATGTGTCTTTTGTGTGTGGCATTCAGGTGCTCTTGCCAATGGGCTGAGTGGTGGAAGATTAAATGCCTTGTGAAGCATGGGGTACCCAAATGGCTGGTGTTTTTGCCTTAAATGGCCCACACAGCTGAGCTGTCCGAAGTGGGCCAGGAGATAACTGCTCCACAATCTCATAAAATAGGGTGGCTGCTCTGTACTCTTCCATAATGGCTGCCTCTAAAAGGCCATCCTGCCTTGTTGGGGTTGTGCCTCCCCCTCACTTTCCTCCTCTGCTATATCCAGCACCCAAGTCGGGTCGGTGACCACATGATCATCCCCTCCATCCTCATCATCACTGGAGCCAACTTGGCAATACGCTCCAGCTGGGGGGAACAATAAGGAAGTGACTGATGCTGTGTTCAAATAATTCAGCTGACTTCTCAATGCATGATGCTGGGGCTATGGCAGGAGTAACGGTGGACAGGGAGGCAGAATAAGCAGTTTTGAACTGTGCACTAGTGTCAGCTTGGGTCATAGAGGATGAGAATGATTTAGGAAGCCAGTCCATCACCTGTTGTACGGGCAACATCACTAAACAGAGACAAATGTGCCCTGCTTGAGGATGGACCACATCCATCTTTACCTGTGGACAAAACGCTGCTAGCCCCCTCATAGTGGCATGGCAACGTTTTCCTCTCCTTGTTGTCTTCCCAATCATGAAGTGGGGGGCTTATTAAACAAATTAAATAGAAACTGGGAAATGTGTAATTGGATGTACTTTATTGAATGAGAAGTGGTGCTTGGTGTACTTTAAATTAAGGACTGACACCGATAGAAATGTAAAAACTATAAAAAAAATGAAAAAAGGGGGAACACCAATGTCGCAGTCAAAAAATGGGGACAGACAGGGGATAACCCCCCCCCCCCCCAACAAAAAAAAAAACATGCAGCAACTCAAAAAAAGTATACAGCAGTGTATAGAGCACTATGTTATGTAATACTGTGTTAAACACTGCACTACACTGACATTACACTATACTCACACACTACACTATACTGACACTATACTAACACTCTACAATCAGTCACAATAAGTGAAAACACTAACTTACTAGCAAACTGAGCCCTGCTCTATCTATCTCCACTCTAATAACACGCTGCAAAAGCTTCCTGTGGAAAGGACCCTTTTATAGGGTGTGTGTGTGTGTGTGTAGGGGGGGGGGGGTGGAACTATGAGCACTGAGCTATGATTGGACAAAGTCCTCATGACTTTGTTCAATCATGGCTCTGACAGTGTGGTCAGGTGCAAGGGTTCATCCAATTAGGGCCCTAGAATGCACTGTGCAGCGCACAGTGCATTTTGGGGTGCTCAGGAGGCAAAAATCCCCCCGAGCACCCCGCAAACCTTCAGCCAACTCTGGGAAGTAGGTAATCAAAAATATGTCACAAAGCAACAGGGTTTTAAATGGTTAAACATTATTATAGTAGTGATTATGTATTTTTAAAGCTAGGAGCTTTTCAAACTCCTAGCATTGAAATGCATTTATTTTTTACTGCTTAGTTTACATTTTGTCTAATTTAAAACCAGTATTTCACATTGAAATCAATTTTCCAAAATTCCCTAGTTATCCTATAGAAGTACCAAAGGCATTGGCATCAAATTAGCCAGGCACAAAGGGCAAGTTTCATGCATCTACTGGTCAGTGCCTAAGTTCCATCTTTTTGTTAATACAGAGTATAAATGGGAATCTTTTGGGACTTTAAAGGTGCATAAATGACATACAAATCCAATTGATGGAGAAAAACTAAATTAAATTAAATCCATAAAGTTTTTTATTGAGAGAAAATGACAAACATTTAAAAGCATATAAAAATACAAAAGGGGCACTTGTGATGGTGTCGGCTCTACATGTTTCACCATGATAACATGGCTTCCTCGGGAGACTTACGAACCAATGTAACAAGTGATATTCTATATATAATGACAACAAATTATGTAAGAAATTGTGTAACATTAAATTACATATAACTTTATGTAATGAAGCATATACAATTGTTCCCTTTTTCTTCACTGTTGAATATATGAATATGCACAAGTATGAAAAAAGAACATACCTCAAGAATACTCAATTTGTGTTATCTGTTATGGCAAACTGTAGATATGATGGTCTCACACAAGAACCAACGGAGATGACCCATCAAAGCACTGGTGAGTCATAGAGGGAAAATTACACCAGCGTAAGAAGACCTTTATGTTGACAATGCAACACATAGAGACATTCAGATTGAGTTCAATAAAATCTGATTCGTTATAGTTTTCTAATTAATAAAGCAAACAAAGGGATATAGATTGCTAAATCAGGAGCATTACCCTATGGAGGGATGATCCTGGACTGGCGAATTCACATATTGGTCATGATGGTCTGGTAAAATTTTTTATTCCCTCATGTCCTTATGCAGCTGCTGACTGCTGTGATTCCTGCCTTTCTGCCTGCTGCCTGTCAGACCTGTAGCACATGATGACTTTCAGAGCCCTCACGCCTCTCTAAGCCCTTTATACAACTGAGAACCGAGGTCATGTGATCCTTTATAAAAAAGAAGGGTTGTTTTACAAGGTAAGAGTTCACATAATTTGAGGAAGACTCTATTCAAAAGAAAAAAAAAACAGCTCGAGGTCCCCAATTAAATTCCACAGCAGACCTTTCAGGTCGAGAGAAAAAAAATATTATCTTCCGTGTAGCTTTGCAGGCCAGGAAAGCAGAGGGGGAGTGTGCATCCCCCAACCATGCTGAGAGCGTGTAGTCTGCTATGTTTTAGAAGTGAGGATATAATCTTGTTTCCCCTTTTCCTGGCCTGCCAATCTTCATGCTGCGATAACGGTCTGGTATGGGTTTTTAGGTGGTGATCTCATACTTTTTGTCTTGATTTTTGCAGTGTTCCCCCTTAAAACCAATCCAACCCCTGAAAGGTCTGCACTCTCTTTTACTTACTCTTGACCTCTACATTTTATATGTTACTAACTTCTGACCTATGTACTCTGTGCGCACTTATTCCTGACCTCTGTATTTTCTGCATTGTGCCCTCCTGACCACTGCACACCATGCATTACTTATCTTTGAACATTATGCACTCTTGACTCCTGTACTCTGACCATTACAGTAAAGTACAGTACATTTTATAAAAACAATTTGTCAGCTTATATCACATCTGTGGTCAGATAATTAAATTTTTTTTAAAACAGCCAGTTTACTATAAAAATAGAATTTATTTTATATATTTTCTTTTTTTTTTTTTTTTTTGTTTAATCTTAAATGTGGCCCTTTGGCTGTACTATGTTTCTGAAAGCTGAGATTAACTTTAAATGCCTCATTTTAGGTAATTCTCTTTTGAACTCAAAAGCTTCAAATGTTTGATTGTAGCTGAAAAGTAAAATCAGGACATTTAAACATAAGAATGATTAGCTTGTTTTATTGGGTTTCTAGCTTGCAGTTTTACTGAAGTGAAATCCCTTTTGGGTAAATTTCCTAGAACATTCTTAGATATTTCAAGGAATTACAAAATATTACTTTATCCCAAAGACCACGAAAAAAATAAAAATAAAAATTGTAAAACTTTATGTATGTCATGCATCCTCATTTTTGTGTCTGCAGCATTTCAGAAGACCAAAAGACGCATTTTGCAGTAGGGCTGAATTATATAAGCAATTTTGGCCATCAAATTAACTTTCACCCAATCTGAATCATTAAAATGTAAGTTTAATCTACTTATATTTTGCCTTCCCTGGTTCTTCCTTTGCCATATCATCATCATACTAATGAAACTTTTAAATAAAAAATGTAGCTTTCATTACATACTTTTTTTTAGACCCAGATATGTTATCAATAGGACTCTGTGTTTCTCTATTCAATGCAGGCAGATTGTGGCTAGTTAGGGGGACCAAAAGTGTATATCGCTAACAAAATAAATCACAGTCACAGCAACCTGCTTCAGCACTCCTCTCAAGAGCCCTCATCCTGATGCATGCAGTGAACTGGCTCCTGGAAAGAGATGTGCAAATATCAAAATGCCTTAATGAGTTTGTCATTCTGGAGGATTCCTAGGCAGGCTATATTTGCATGCAGACCACCCTAGGTAATGTCCACATATGATGCTGGGGATCCAGATTAAAAGGAACTGGTATCTAATAAATAAAAAGGCAGACCAGGAACTACTAGTAATGCTGTGGAGTAAAAGGCCATATAAGGCTGAATTTTCTCCAGTATGGAAATGAGAATGATGTGGGCTCAGTTTGACCTTCTGCAGCTTCTAATGCATTCCATGAGAAGCTCATTGTTTTGCTTCTAGCAGGATATTCATTGAGTTATTATGCCTGCAATATTACATTTGACCACTAGACGGAGCCCACAATAAATGTACTGTTTTGCAGAAACTAGAAACTGTTCAGCTTTAATAAAAGTTCCAATCATTCTTCAGTCTAAGAAAAAGAAACAGGTGCATCCTGGGAGCTCAGACTCCATCTTTGAAACTGAGACAGAGAGAACCAGCTATCAGAGCACATGTTGGACTAAGACTTGCATCGCTTTGCCTCCCCTAATGGCAGCATCGCTAGTAAGAATCAGTTACTGCCATTTACAGCCTAATTATTGATTGTATTTTCTGTATATTTTCATATACTGATTAGATGTACTTCTCTGTTTTTTCTTAATAGTTTCACCCCACCCTGCTTTGTTAATAAAACTTTAAAATTAAATCCAGTCTGGCTTATTGCAGAATAGGAGGGTTTACCTGCATGTCATGTTACACACAGGGAAATGTGTAGAAAAGACAGAACAGTAAAAAAGCAGCTACCCAGCAAGCAGCCAGCAGGATACACTGCGACTACACAAAAACCTACTATACTGTCAGCGCAGCGACCTGCATACAGCAACATAGCAGTCTCTACATAGTCCAGCATCTCCACAAGCAACGAGTTGCAGTCAGGTGCCTTTACCTAAAACAAGGTCACAGGTCTCTGGTTTTTCTAGATCCTCATCCGCAAGCAATGCACTTGCTATTGCTTGTGTAAAAGCTGAAGCCGCAAAAGTTAGAGCAGCCTTTGCTGCTTAAGAAATGCAGATAAGACAAGAGGCATGCTTAGAGGCTGGGACAGTGCAATACAAAGCGTCCTTGGAAATGCAGAAAACCCTACTAGAAGCAAACCTAGAGAAGCTCTCTGTAGAGAAAGAAGTGGCAGTCAGTATATTCAAAGAAGAGGCCTTAGAATTAGCCTTATACCCTGTGTGACAGGATGAGACCCTGTCTTGGTAAAAATGGTTGGTTAAAGGACACAGAGTGTGTACATTCGCTCCGTGCAGGACTATAGTAGCTGTGGAGTGGAGAAAATGCTTTTGGAGCTTTCTCCAGGTTTTGGTATAACTGGATGGGGCTCTGCAGTTTGGAGATTCCATAGTGTCTTGGGTGGGACGCAATCTCCAACCCTATGTCCAGGTTTTGTGGATGACCAGCAGGGTGTGTGCTCAGGTGCACCTAGGCCTTTTCAATGGAGGCTTAGGAATACCTTAGAGATCCCAATTGGAAACTGCTCCACCCAACAGACAGGAGGTCTGTGCATGGGAGTCAGGAGGACTCCAATCCTCTACAGGAGTCAGAGGCTGCAGGTGGCAGCCAGTGTATGTATCTGCAAGAGGCAGGAAATGGCCTGAAGACTAAGGCCAGAGCAGAGCTGTGGACGCTAAAATTATGTGGTCTGCACACAAGCACCTATTTTTGGGGTGACCAGCATAACCAGCTAGCTCTTTCTGTTTGTGTATTTACTGGGAGAAGAACCCCTGTGTAGGAAACCTATATGTTACAGACTTTTTATTTACCTTTCAATAAGAATGGGCTACCAGGTCCTTAAAGTATAATTCCTGACCACTGTGAATAACTTTAAAATGCATCTACCACTAGAACTAAAGGTCCCCCATGTTACACCTGGTAGTGAACATAGCAGACAAAGCTGTGTGCTTGGTCCAGAAGTTGAACCTCGAGATTCTCTACAAAGTACTTTGGAAAATGCCCATCAATGCTCCAAACCCAGCAGCAATTTTGAGGAGACAAATCAAGGTTGCTGCGTAGCACCAACAGAAGTCAGCAACAAGTCTAAAACCTGCAAACAAGAGAACTCCAAGCACAGTGAAACCTCTTACAACAGACATCTTACTTGCAAGGCACCAGAATTTTAACCAAAATAGGTTAAAACAGAGACTCCTAAAAGGTATGATCACACAGCGCCTTTTCACCATAGCAATACACAGCCAGCTAATCAAGCCACAGTACACTTTGCCAAGTTCTTTGCACGACACGAGATAGACACAAAAGGACATGAAAAGTTTAACGACCTTCCTGAATGCTACAGAGCCTGGCAATCTTCTTTCCAAAACACTATCAGAGGCTTAGACCTGTCATGCAGTGATGAGATAGACGTCCCGATCAATTGGCATGGAAATGAGTCAGTTGAATATGCCAGACGAATCAGGACAATAAATATAAACTACCCAGCCACTGGCCTTTAAAAAATCTGGGATAGACTTGACGAATGTTATGGCTCAGCAGAAGCAATAGAAAGTGCACTATTCAAAATACTTGATCACTTCCCTAAGATACGTAACAAGGCTTAATAGGAACTCAGGGAACCAAATGATTTACCAATGGAACTTCAGGTAGCCAAAGCAGAAGGGGACTTACAAGGATTTGCTTTCCTTGACACAGCCAGAGGTCTTAACCCTATGTTCAAAAGCTACCTTTATAACTTACAAGAGCAGTGGATCACATATAACTCAAAATATAAAAGACAGTATATTGTTCCATTCCCTCCTTTCTCTGTTATTGTGAACTTTGTAAGCCAGCAAGCTGGAACAAGAAATTATCATAGTTTTGACTTCACCTTGTAGTGTGCTGCTCCTACAGGACTGAACCCTTGTAAACCTCCAGTAGCAGTACACAAAACTAATGTGACTTCTCCAGATTCTTTTCACAGGTCTGCCAGCTCCACTAACTCAGAGACAAAGGTCATAGATCCTGGTAAGCAGTGTCCTTTGCACTGGAAGAAAACATTTGTGTATAGATATAAAAAACATAAATACATTTTTCCCTTTTTTAATAAGTGATTCAATTTTCTCTATTCTCAGCTGCATAAGAGCTGGGGGAGGAGAAGCAGCAGTACACTAAGCTTCCCAGTGAATGGCTGTGCAGCAGGGGCATGTCAGGACAAGTCCGATCATTGGAGGAGAGCATACGGAGTTCCCAGGATAGCTAGAGAACTGACTACAGTGTGCTCTCCTGCTAAGTGTGGAGAGTTTTTAATAGGAAAGCAGAGGGACTGGGAAGAACACCAGGGATTTCAAATAGATGAGTGAGTTTGGGGTGGAGGAACTTGGCTGGCCTGCACAGAGTCCTCATCTCAACCCGACAGAGCACTTTTGGGATGAATTAGAGTTGGGACTTTGTGCCAGGCCTCTCATCCAACATCAGTGCTTGACCTCAGAAATGTGCTTCTCGAAGAATGGTTAAACAATCCCATAGACACACTCCTAAACCTTGTGGACAGACTTCCCCGGAGAGTTGAAGCTGTTATAGCTGCAAAGGGTGGGCCAGCTCAATATTGCACCCTAAGGACTAAGACTGGGATGCCATTAACCTCCCTGGCGGTATGATTATTTAGGATTTTAAGTGCTGAAAGCGGTACCATTATTTTGCGTGTAATTCTTAAGGATGAGCAGCCCAAACCAACTATTTATATATGATTTTTTTTTTTAGTGTGCGTTCTTCTTTATAACACCTTGGGTGTGATAAAGTTTGAAACACAAAATCCTAAATTATAATATAATAAATAACTATAAAATAATAACAAATAATAATATAATAATAATAAAACTTTTTATTCAATAAATTATAGTAAATAACGTAATCAAAAACAATTAAATTTTTTTTGGGCAAAACAAGGATGCAATATTAGTAGTCATATTGCTTCAGTAAACGCCCCGGGTATGGAAAATTTTAAAACAGGGTACAGCACAAAGTCCAACGTCACAATCAGGACAGTAGTACCGCGTTTCTTTACGGATTTTCCTTCCAGTGTCATCACGTTTGGAACAGCAAACCATACACATCCTTGTGGGTGCAGGCTTCTTTTCCGTTGGTGGAATGTGGTCCATAAAGTGACGACCGGTCAGGCGTTCGGGGTTCACAACACCAGTAGCACGGCGTCCAGATCTATTTACAGCCGTTGGTGTTTGGTGCCTGAGAAATATCAGTTCGGCAATTTTCCAAACAAAGTCCGTATGAACCACAGGCCTGTCACTCTTATTTTTTAGGAGAATAAATGCGTTCCACAAACACTGTTCAAGAAAATCTCTGTATATTATTTTATAATTTTTTTTTTTGTTGTTTCCGCATTGCTGGATAAAAAGTCTTGGCCTGGTCAGCTCTGTCCACGCCTCCCATGGTGTTATTGTAATCCATCACCAGTTGTGGTTTCATTACATCTTTTCCACCTTTTTTGTGTACCATGACAGTAGGGGTGTTGTGAATGGTACTCATTAGGCACACATCTTTTTTGCCGCGCCATCTCAGTGCCATCATTTTGCCTTTCTGCCAGGCAACTATTTCTCCTGCCTTGAGCTTTTTGTTGGCAAAGGTTGGGGGCATGTCACGCTGGTTAGCTCTAATGGTCCCATACGCATCCGTCTTTTTTTGAAGAAGGAACTCCTAGAGTTCTGAGGACGTATAAAAATTGTCTGTGGTGACAGTACCCCTGATTCAGCAATGGCTCAATCAGCGTAAGAACTGAAGCGGTTGCCATTCCATAACTGCTGAACCTTTCATTGAATTTGGTTCCTTTCCCGGTGTATAGGACCGAATTCCAAATGTATCCAGAGCTGGATTCACATAGCATGAAGAATGACTTTATGCCAAAGCATGCTCTCTTAGACGCAATATACTGTATCCAGCTGAGTCTTCCTTTGTAGGCCTCTAGACTTTCGTCTATACAAATGCCTCTATCTGGCACATAGGACTGCTGGAAATTTTTCAAAATGATTTGATAAATGTCCCAAATCTTTATGAGTTTTGGAGCTGGATGAGAAGTTTCGTCAAATTCGTCATTATATGTAACGTGCAAATTTTTCATAATGAGCGAAAATTTGTATTCCGACATGACCGTGCCAAAAAAAAGGAGTGGCCAGTAATTTGTTGGTGGTCCAATACCACTTCTGCAGGGGTTTCCCCACCACTCCCTGCAGAATAATTAGGCCCAGAAACTTCCACATGTCCTCTTTGGTCACTGGTTCGCTGGGCACAGTCGCAGGATCATCGCTAAAATCGCTTTCTGCGTCCGATGACGAACTTCCCCACGAATCGCTATCACTCCATTCTGAAAGCGTTTCTGTACCGCTGTCGCTGTTTTCCAGCAGGTCATATACCGCTTTTGAGGTGGCGGCGCGCTTTTTTGATGCCATGGTCGCTCTGCAGTATCTAGACACATGGTACAGGAAAAATGCAGGAAGGGCAATGGAGAAAGCACTGGGGGGCAAGCTAAGGTCAATTTATTTTATTTCAGTAATGTAATCCAATAGAATTACAGTGTATCGGTGTGTTTGTGTTTTTAACTTTTTGAATTTGCCGCCGGTTCCACCCCCCTGCGAACGTCACGTTGCAGGAGATGGAAGCCGGGGCACAGAGAGCATCTGGCGGGAAGATCCGCCTGCCGCACACTGCCCAGATACATTGCTGGATCCCGAGGAATAGGTAAGTAACCCCTCTTTCAAGATCCAGCGATACTTATGGCGGTACCCCGAGTGTGGCTCTGGGTTACCGCTTTTGGCACTGAAATTTAACCCCGAGCCACACTTGGGAATACCGCTAGGGAGGTTAAAGTTCATGTGCATGTAAAGGCAGGTGTCCCAATACTTTTGACAATATAGTGTGTCTTATTAGTCCATAAAGCAAGAGCTCAAATTAATGGTCCTCACAATGCTCCCTATGCGCAGAACCTACACGTAGGATGGATCATTATAGGAGATGTCTGTTTAGGAAACATGCACAAATCTACCTCTGTTAACAGCATGCATTCAAGTACATTAGAGAATGGACATCCCTCCCTTTTTCACCCATGCCTCAACCGCTTCCTCAAAAAGGATTTGCCATATTCTACCCACTTGCCTTGTTCCTTCATAGGCCCCTCTACTGACAACTAGGGATGATCGAACGGTTCGGGTTAACCATCGGTTCGACCCAAACATTGACTGTTCGAGGTTCGGCCGAATTTAGAACTTTTTGCTGAAAAAGTTCGGAATTCGGCAACCAGAACCGACCAAAATGCAATGGGACAGGAAATGGGCTTTAAAAAGCCTGTGATTGGACCAGAACCATCAGTAAAAGTAAATTGAGGGGGCAGGAGAATGCTAGGAATGTGATTGGAGTGACTAGGGGGTCCAGAGGCCAATCATTAGTGAATACGCCCCCCAGTATATAAGATAGCCCCGCCAAATTCCTAGCATTGTAATACAGGGACATGGAAGAGAGTGGAAGCAGTTCTGTTACTTCTGCTTCAAAGTGTCATTTAGCAATTATTAGTGTGAGGAAAGGGATATCTAGTGTAGTTAGGGTACTATTTTCCACTATAGTTAGATTTAATAATCTAGTTTCTGTAGGGAAAGTGTTAAGTGTAAGGGGACCGTAGTGTAGTGTAGGGTTAACTCACTCTGACTGCTATGGCACGGTGACAAAACCCTTCCATTTCAGGGTGACCGCTATAGAGAAAAGATTGTTTCTCTTAGAACACTTATAGAACCGGGATATGGCTTCGCCCCTGTCACCCTGCTTTTTGCTACAGGCGTTTATAGGGCTTTTTTGAGGACATGTTTGGAGTCAGGCATGACATCTGAACTTCTGTGTAGGGGTATATACACACACACACATGTATGTATATATACACATACACATATATAGGTGTGAAAGTAGCAGAACCCTATGCTTGCGCTAATGAAATAATTAACACCCATATGGCTTCTCTGCTTTAACACCTATATGTGTGTATGTGTATAAATACATATAAGTGTGTGTGTATATATACCCCTATACAGAATTTCAGATGTTTTGCCTGCCTCCAAAGACCCCAAAAAAATGCCCAAAAAAAACGCCTGCTGCAAAAACCCACCTGGGCGTTTTTGTACCTGGCGTTTTTTTTGGGCATTTTTTGGGCGTCTTTGGAGGCAGGCATAACATCAGAACTTCTGTGTATGGGTATATATACACACACACATATGTATGTTTATATACACATACACATATATAGGTGTGAAAGTAGCAGAACCCTATGCTTGCGCTCATGAAATAATTAACACCCATATGGCTTCTCTGCTATAACACCTATATGTGTGTATGTGTATAAATACATATAAGTGTGTGTGTATATATACCCCTATACAGAAGTTCAGATGTTTTGCCTGCCTCCAAAGACCCCAAAAAATGGCCAGAAAAAAAACGCCTGCTGCAAAAACACACCTGGGCGTTTTTGTAGCTGCCGTTTTTTTTGGGCATTTTTTGGGCGTCTTTGGAGGCAGGCATAACATCAGAGCTTCTTTATAGGGGTATATATATACACACACACACTTATATGTATTTACACACATATAGGTGTTATAGCAGAGAAGCCATATGGGTGTTAATTATTTCACAGCGTCGGGCCAGGGGAGGAGAGGCGGTGATCACCGCCGCTCTTCCCCGATCGTTGTGGATCGAGTGAGGAGATCTGCCTGCTTGTGTAAACAAAGCGGGCGGACCTCCTATGTGACAGGCAGGGACAGATTACAGGATTCAGCATAGCTGAACCTGTGATCTGTGCCTGTGTCACAGAGTCCCCTCCCCCCCACACACATCAGTAAGCACCAGGCATACATTAACCCCTTGATCACCAATAAAGTTAGCCCCTCCCCTGCCAGTGTCATTATTACAGTAACAGTGCATATTTATAGCACTGGTTACTGTAGTAATGTCACTGGTATCCCCAAAAGTGTCAAAAATGTCAGTTAGGGGTCCGATCTGTCGGCCACAATGTCACAGTCCCGCAAAAAAATCGCAGATCGCCGCCATTACTAGTTAAAAAAAAAACAATAAAAATGACATAAATTTTCCATGGTTAGTAGCTGCGATAACTTTTGCGCAAACCAATCAAAATACGCTTATTGCAATTTTCTTTTACCAAACATATGTAGCAGAAAACAAATTGGCCTAAAATGTTAAAAAATTTTGATTTTTACTTTTTTTTGGGGGGAATTTCACATAAAAAAATGTGAAAAATATTGTTATTTTTTCAAAATTGTCGCTCTTTTTTTGTTTATAGCGCAAAAAGTAAAAATCGCACAGGTGATCAAATACCACCAAAAGAAAGCTCTATTTGTGGGGAAAAAAGTACATAAATTTAATCTGGGTACACCATTGCACGATCGCGAAATTGTCCGTTAAATTAACGCAGTGCCGAATCGCAAAATATGGCCTGGTCAGGAATGGGGAAAAATCTTCCGGTCTTAAAGCGGTTAAAAATACGCTCATTGAGAATTTTTTTGTCAAAGACATGTAGCTAAATACATTTTGGCCTAAATATATGACAAAAATTGAATATATTGGATATTTTTTAACTGTCAAAGTAGAAAAATATTGTTAGCTTTTCAAAATTGTCGCTCTTTTTTTATTAATATCGCAAAAAATGAAAAGCGCAGAGGTGATCAAATACCACCAAAAGAAAGCTCTGTTTGTGGGAAAAAAAGGACGTATATTTTGTTTGGGTACAGCATTGCATGACCACACAATTGTCAGTTAAATTTGCACAGTGCCAAGTTGCAAAAAGTGGCCTGGACGTAAAGCAGGAAAATCCTCCGGTCCTAAAGTGGTTAAAAGAGTCAGAATCAGTGTTGCAGGTGTGGATCACTCTTCAGAGTGCTATATTTCTGATAAGGCAGCTTGAGCTGATCCAATTAATCAGCATAGTAAGAGGATACACCTGGTAGAACATTTGCTGGTGTAAATACAAAGTCCACCCAAAAGGAGATTCTAAGACTAACTATAGGTGAATGGAAAAACAGTATATTCCACTGATGACAGGTATTCCAATCAAGGAGTATAATAAATGGAAGTTCAAACACACATCTACCTTGGATAGACGATTCAATGCAGATATCAGAACTCCTACTATGTTGTAAAGCACAATAGCAATATAATAGTTGGCATACATTGCATGACTTGAAGTCAACTTGAAACGTGAGTTGAGAACCACAGTAATAAGTGGATCACATTTCTGTTTAATTGGTTTTTATTAATTTCCAAAACAAGAGTATACAAAACATCCAAATAGTCCATGTGTAGGATAATAACAAAGGATACAAGTAGGACAATATTTAAACACTAGTAGGGATATAAGTTCAACACAAGCAATATAAGTAGCACAATATCTCTGAGAACATCATCATAATATACATTCAGGTGTTATTGAAATTATGCTATAGCATTGTATTGGAATCTCCCCCGTATTTATCTCTGAGCGAACCGCAGACTCAGACACCCCAGATGGGAGCTACAACTGTGTCCGAGCCCGCTATTCACCCAGTAGCCATAAAGTGGCACCCAGGGGGAAGTGACGCCACTGGTGGCAACTATGACATAATAGTTTGAACCAAAGAGTTTGTCATGTACAGGATGGAAAAAAAAAGAAACAAATAAAACAGTATGAAATTATAGTAAAGGTAACTCAAACAAACAAAACAAAATAACCACCAAAAATATTGAAAAAAATTGTCATCAAGAAAATACAATAGCGACCTGAGCCATGTCCTATTTAGGATACCGATTTTGGGAAGTGCGTAAGCCAAACAGACCATACATTCGAAAAACGTGTAGAGGAGTCATTGTAGAAAGCGAAAAATAGTGGATCACATTTCAAAAGGTCAGATTCAATGTTGCAGGTGTGAGTCGCTTTTCAGAGTACTATATTTCTGATAAGGCAGTATGAGCTGATCCAATTAATCAGCATTGTAAGAGGACACACCTGATGAAACATTTGCTGGTGTAAATACAAAGTCCATCCACATGGAGATTCTGAGACTGACTATGGGTGAATGGAAAAACAGTATATTCCACTGATGACAGATATTCCAATCAAGGAGTATAATAAATGAAAGTTCAAACACACACCCACCTTGGATAAACGGTTCAGTGCAGGTACAGGGGGCCCTAAGCAGGACAATTCTATATCACCCAAGCAAGGGGAGTGTAATACTCACTGCTTCTTGTCACTTGCGCCCCCAATATGAAATTCCAGAGTTGACCATAACCAGGCTGGTGATTAAGAACTTAGGAGCCAGTTTCAGAGTGTCCATATGAAGAATATGTGTTAGCAAGGGGAGATAAGGCTGAAGAGGGTGATCCCATGAGCTAGCTTTTCCTTTATCTGATATAAAGTGCGTTAAGTATAGCAGCTACCGCCAGTCAGTGTCTCTCCACACTCGGCTTGTAAGGCTTCACGATCAGCTCAAAGCACAACTGCCTGTCATGCATGAGTAACAGATTTCACTGGATGACGCGTTTCGTCCGCCAATCATTGAGTGCTTGGACTGACTTCTGTGAGGTCAGCAGAGAGCGGACTTCAGCCCGCTCTCTGCTGAAAACGAACTGCACTCCTGTGATTCATAGGAGATGTACAGCCAAACAAGCTTTGGCTGTACATCTCCTTTAAAATTACCTTCCTTTACCTTCCAAATAAGCACAGAGGAAAAGACCTTTCACTCGCAGAGGTATTTTGTCCATGATTAATAGCCTGTATGATCTATTCGAATTTGAAGCCCCTTACACCATTCTGTCAAGATATGAACATATATTAGAGAACTTTTTCATCACATAATCCAGAGTTCCCTCTTAACATGAAGATATATTTTAATATTAGTTTTAGAATTCTGTCTGTTATTGTGTAATTGTTCTATTATGTCAAGAAGTTGTTTACCAGATGATGTAAAATGTTCTGCCAAAGAAACTTTCCTAATTTCCCGGAAAAATAGATAAATGTTATATTGGCTTAGATAACCATAATTCCAGTAACCGGCCATTAATTTCATATTATCCATCATTTTATTTGTCATATTAAACTTTTGCTCATCTCCTGTCCCGGTCAAGTTGACCAAGAACTTGGCTAAGTAATCAACAAAGAATGTATTGTGTAATCTTGTGCAACCATTTTCTTGGACTCACGCCTCTCATAGGCTCTCATGTAAAAGTTATGTATAAAAGCTGTAACCAAAATGTAATCAGTGTCACAAATCCGTTGGAGGATTATGTGAACCGTTGTACGGCTGTATGGCGTATATTCTGAGTAAACATATGGAGACGAATGCAAACCTGATTGGCGTAGATGTCCCTTTATTTCAAGGCTCAAACTTAACATTTGAACTTAACAATTCAAATTAAAGCCCTGCTTAAAGACTTAACTTGTGAGACATCTGACTGGGATGCCCGACTGCCCCTTGATAAGAGACTCTTAGAAAAGTTCTCTGACAGCTTTATCTGTGTGTTCACGCCCATATGCTCCTGTACCCTCTTCAGAAGTACGTAGTTTCCCCCCATCCTGTTTTGTTAATAAATCTTCGAAATTACATCCAGTCTGGCTAATTGCAGAATAGAAGGGTTTAACTGCATGTTGAGCTACACACAAGGAAACATATAGCAAGGATAGAACACTCACAGTGTGCAGTGATATCAAAGTAATCAATTGTAGTGCAGGAGGAGAGACTGTACAACTGTGCAAGACTAACGTTAAGGCTAGAGTTACATTTTAGCACATAATCTGATCTTTAAACTAAGCCCTTAACATGTTACCACTCCCTACAGTTACCTAATACTTAACACCCAAACTTTTATCATAACAGTTAAATTATATTTGTACTTTTTGTAGTTTTGTATAATGTAGGGAACAGTTTTAACCCCATGTCAGATATTTTTTTGTGGTCTGTGCTAATGCTTTGTGTTTAACCCTTCTTTAAACTTTTTTTTCCTGGTGACCAATATCACTGGCCCAGGTAGTAAAGGTTAACACCAGAATACTGTTAACTAGATTAAAGTGTATATGAGAATACACTTCAATCACTATAAGAGTGGTTACATATGCACAGCTAGATCCGAGGATTTTTGAACAAAAGAGTTAGTTCAAACTACAGTATAAATAATACTGATTAAATGTGAGAAGCTGGTGCGCTGCTATGGATGGAAGAAAAATATGTAAATGTGATTGACAGATAACTTGAAAAGCTGCTACCATCAATAGGTTAAACCTCGAATCTAAAATAAATGCAATAAATTTAAAATGTAATAGTGCGCTATTCTGATTCTGATGTCAGATGATAAAAAAAAATTGAAGTGGATATGAGTTCAAAGACCAAACAAATCCAAAAACAATATTAAGACAATGAGAAACTATATAACAGTTTAAAGATGATAATTTACTAAAATCAATCAGAGGTAACCCTAAAGAAGTCACGTAACCAGTGACGTAACGCGTAGGAGGAGTCGAGTGACGTCAGCTGTGCTTGCTGTATTGCGATCTCTGTCGGGTGACTGTCAGCTGCTTAGTGAAACACAGAAGTGTTACTGCTATATGCTTGCTTTTTACTACGACAATGTGGGTGTTCCTAGATTGTTTTACTCTTTGAATAAATGTTTTTTTAACGGAGTTAAGCTATGAGATCCTTTCTGTTCATTCCTATATATTTGATGAACACCCTCTATCTAATGAGAGGAAGACCCCAGGGATAAAACCTTTTCATTCAACTTTCTACCTTTGATTGTGACCCCCCACCCTGCAAGGATCGAGAGAGAAATTTGTTGTGACTAATAGGACACCTTCCTCCCCTTCCTAGCATGTGAAATACATCTTGCACATACATTATGTGCTTCAGGTGAGCACTCCTTGCACTCACAGGTGGATCAATGGTTGAGGTGTTCGCTTCTCAGCACATGGAAGGACAGACGAATTATCAGAATCACTATATGTCACAACTTATCTACAGACTTGTTCACTATTGTTTTTTCAATCTGTCCTTATTTTTATTATCACGGTTTTAGTCAATTATCATCTTTACACTGTTGTATAGTTTTTCATTGTCTTTATATTGTTTTTAGATTAGTTTGGTCTTTGAACACATTTTTTATCATCTCACATCAGATTCAGAATAGAACACTATCTATTATATATATTATATTTTTACATTTCAAACTACAGTATGCATTTATTGATAGGGTTACATACTATTTACAAATAACACACAAAACAGTATTTACAACACAACATAAAGTATAAGTACACAGATTTTCATCATATTTACAAATTACACCCCAAACCATATTTACAATACAAAATACAAGTATGGAGTTAGTTTACCTCTCATCTTCAGGTCTGGTCAAGCATAGCTTGTGTGACAGGAAGTCAGGTAAATCTGTGGATGTTGTCACAGACAGGAGATACACTTCTGCTTGGGTTAGACAAATCACCAATTACTATAGGGTGTCGGCTGCAAAGGCAGCAGGAAGGTGTAAAGAAGTTGAAAATCATTCAGCTGTTCGGAATGAGGAAGTTAAGGCCTCTATAATTTGTCCAAAGGAAGTCTAAGGATTGCTGCCTCCTGACGCTGTGTGAGCTGGGAAGAGGAGGACAGTCAGATGTGTGCCTCCCGACGCTGTGTGGGCATGGGAGAAGGTATGCCCCCTGAAGCTGTGTGAGCATGGGGAAGACCTTCTGGAGCGATGTGCGCTGAGGAGGGTAAAAAGTGTGAAGACTACTCAAGGTGAGGTCTGGACTATTTCTATGTGAAAAGAAATAAATGAACTGTTTTCTATGTGAAGAGACAAGCAAAGGAATGGTTGCTATGTGAAGAGACAAACAAAGGAATGTGTTCTATGTGAAGAGAAAAGCAAAGGGACATGTTTAATGTGAAGAGGAAAAGGGACATGTTCAATGGACATTTGTTGTGTGAAGAGAAAGTAAATGGACTATTGAGTGTCTGCTGTAGGATCAGCAAAGTTTGCCCAACAGTAGGTTGGAGACAGACTTCCGTAGGTAGGTTCCCGTATGTGAGAAGGTAGCCGCCCATAGTGGCAAGGATTTATTTTGTGTTTTATTTTATTTTGGATGTTTTTGACGCTTGCAGTCTGGTGAAGAAAATTGCATGAATAAACCAAACTTCTCGGCTATCTCCCTGTGTAAACGCACCCCCCCAAGGGGTCATCCACACCCGCCACCAAGCTAATCAATCCCACACTTGGTAACAAATCATTATCTCCCTCTCTTTTCTGTACTGTGGCTAATATAATGCTCCCTAATTGGTCACTGTACCTAGCTTATGTATATTGGGCATAGCCTGATTGGAAGATTCAAAGAAGACTGCTGTTTACAACCCATGTGAAAAGTGATAAGGAAAAAAAGTAACAATGCTGAGGAAGCTAGAAGGAGTAACACCATCAATTGTTTAAATATATTCCCACCTAACGAAAATATACCCATAATTACAATCCAATATTATTTGCATCTGTTAATGGATATTTCACATAAAATATTATCACAATACACGTGAACTTAAGATAACAAAGAAATACATACTTTGTTTTTGGGAGACAAACTAGGCATACTTTTGTCAACATTGTCTGCAAAAATTATTTTTTTTACCTATGCAACCTTCAGGAAAAAAAAGGCGTCCAAATGTGTTTTTTTTTTCTTTCTATTTTGACCAGTTTTAGTTTTAAAATAAGTAATATACTGTAGCTAAAAGTGCACATTTTTTTCAATAATTTGTCCCAATTATGAGGACACAAACATAACATTTCTGCTACAAAGCATGAGGCTCCCTTAGCCCTCATCCACTGCTGTTTCCCTACAGCAAGGGTGCAGTGCAGTGTACCTGTGGTTTTTGTGCGGGTTAACCGTGCTTTGTCCTAGACTTCTTTTAAGATCAGGTGGTTTTGGTGCGTTTTCTGAATGTGCACCCAAAGTCCTGCATGATCTGCACTAAAACCACTAGTACACTGCACTGTACCTGCACTGAGGGGAAACCGCAGTGGATCAGTGTGAAAGCAGTCTGACCATGTTATTTTTAAATTAAAAGTTTTTTTATAATTTTTTATAGGTGACACTGAAAAAATTAACAAACAATACAAATGAACAAAAAAAAATTAATGGTAAGAAAGAAATAAAAAAAAATTTGGCAGGGAAAAAATAGCTAAGCAGAACAGGGAGTCAATAAAAGCTAATTAGGTTTACCTAAGCATTATTAAAGGGTTATGTAGGAACACAATTTATTTTTTTAAATCTTGTAAGGTTGCTTTAGCTGATGTCATTTTAGTTTAAAGTTGTTACACTGTATTTTTCAATGACACTTGCAGACAAGACACTATTTGCAACTTTCATTTTACACAGGAGCTACTGCTCTTTTTTTAGGGAGCAAGTCCCAGCTGGCGTGTGCTCTAGGAATTTTATTGAAGTTTTTTTTTTTTTAAATGCATTTCCTACCCCCAACAATCACATGGCTTAGGAATCCAGGTGTTATTGCTTAAAAATCAAAATGTTCCTTTTAGGAGTGGGCAAACAAAAAAAAAGGAAAAAAGAAACTGGACATGAAAAAAATGTACAATTTGCCAATACTTAATTTTTAAACCAATTTTCTTATTACTTAGTCATAACCCCTTCTATCTTTTGATATGTAATATATGAATTTATATGTACTTTTTTTTGTTTTTTTTTTTAAATATTTTGCAAATGTCCGGAACTGACCAGATATCCTTTGATATGTAATATATGAATTTAATGTACTTTTTTTTTTTTTGTTTTTGTTTTTAATATTTTGTAAATGTCCAGAACTGACCAGAAATGTTTAACAGAAGTTAACAGCTTCTTACAATTGTCAGCATTTGCATTTATTTTTCCATCACATTAGCAATATGTATTCTTACAGGTTTGATAGTTAGTTGGAAAGATTTAAAGCAACATTAAATAAAACAAAAAGACACAACACTATGAATAATTTAACCTTTTATATTCTAAAGCATAAACATTTTATTTTATGTTGTAAAGCATAGAATACGTTTCATGTATTGCCCAAAGGCTATGAAAGTATGTATTATATTATTATGCATTTGGTGTGTAGTTTAGTCTGCATTGCTTGCTTTCCAGACTTCTAGTGCTGGTTTCTGTTTGTAGTCTATGATTTTAAAGCTTGCAAAAATTTAGTTTTACAAGGAAGTAGAGACAGTAAAACTTTGTCTTTCATTAAAAAAAAAGTCTCTTGATAGCTGCGAAATACATTCTAACACTCTCTAATATACATTCTGCAAAACACTGTCTGCCAACACGTATATATAGACATGAGAGTTTGACTACACAAATAATGATAGGTGCCAAAAAATATTCAGGAAGGAACAAAATGTCAACAAAGAAAAATAAGAAATAGTGGATGTAAAATTGCATTCATTGTTTGGTAGTGCTGCAGTGCTGCTCCTATTTTTATGGGTACATGTTTTATGCAATTGTTTGTAATTTGCAAAGACACAAATGCAATACTCTATATAACAAATATATTTGAAAACATTTATAATATATATAGGGATTTTAACAATATTGTTGTATTGCCAGCAGCTGATTTTGGAATAGTCTTTCAGTAAGCACAATAGTTGCTTTATATTTACATTTATTGTAATATGATATTTGTCATTTAGTAATACATGTTTTCCACTTTAAATACAGATAAAGCAGTTTAAAATATGCAGAAAGAACAAAGAAGTAGATTTAAGGGTTTATGGATTCAGAAATGTAAAATTATGATCAAATTTACTATTTTTAATAATTCTTAATTCAATCAATATTCTCCTGTATGTCTTTTGCAAACTGTCTAATACATTGTTTTATTTACCCGCCACTAGGGTTGAGCGAACACCTAGATGTCCGTGTTCGACGGGTTCGGCCGAACTTTAAAAAAAAGTCCGGGTCCGTGTCCCGGACTTTTACCGAACTTTTCCCGGACACCGAACCCCATTGAAGTCAATGGGGACCCGAACTTTAAGGCACTAAAATGGCTCTAAAACACCAAAGGAAAGGGCTAGAGTGCTGCAAATGGCAGCAAAACGTAATTAAGAGCATGGCAAGTGCTCTGCAAACAAATGTGGATAGGGAAATAACTTAAAACAACAAAAAAAAACAGAAAAATAAAACAATGTTCTTCTTCATCTCTGAAGGACGAGGCCCATATGGAGTAGGAGGGAGGTTGAGGTGGTGGTGGATGTGGCGGTGACATAGGCGTGCGCACAGGGTGTGCTGGGTGTGCCTAGGCACACCCTAATCACCTAGGGCACATAGCATTGCCAGTGAGGAGATGGGAAAGATCTCCCTGGGACCTGCTCTGCTCTATTTCTCCTTGCCTACAGGTACATGGCCCCGATACATTACTCTCCCTGCTGGCAAACACATGCATGTGTATTTCAACTTTGGGGTGCACACCTTAATGCAATAGGCTGCGCACACCTATGGGCGGTGTAGGTGGAAGCGGCGGTGGAGGAGGACCAGGGCCGGATTAACAGCATCATGGGCTTGGTGCTGAGGATTTTGAAGGGCCTTAAGGGCCGTGCCTTGCCATGCACCCAGAGGAGGAAGGGTGCAGCCATGCATGCCTAATTCAACATGGGATGCTGTCTCTGAAGCCCATAAACACATCCATGCATCGCCAACTGTCCCTCCTTGTCCGGCCTTCACGCTGTGTGGGGAGGTTCTGAGGGTGCTGCCTGGGGAAGCGAGCATAGAAGCCAGACTTCTGTGTTTACAAGTGACAGAAGAGCGGTAACAGTGAATATGGCCAACCCGGGGCCTATATAAAAGGTAGGGGCCTGGAGCTGCAGCTCCAATAGCCCCTACATTAATCTGGCCCTGAGGAGGAGGACGAGGTAGCCAACACTGCTTCTTTTCAAAAATTTTAAATGAGGGTACACCCCAAAAGAGTGAGAAAGAGCAAAAATGGAACAATGGGTGGGTAAGGTCGGTATCCATTGCTATTCTGCATAAGGTACGGAAAAGTCCCGTGGGATCCATGCCTGGTTCATTTTAATGAACGTGAGCTTGTCCACATTGTCTCTGGACAGGCGGCTGCGCTTGTCTGTTATAACGCCCCCAGCCGTGCTAAATACCCGTTCAGATAATACACTGGCTGCAGGGCACGCCAGCACCTCCAAGGCGTAAAGGGCAAGCTCAAGCCATGTGCCCAATTTGGAGACCCAGAAGTTGAAGGGGGCAGACCCGTCATTCACTACATGTAGGCGTGTGCACACATACTGCTCCACCATGTTGGTAAAATGCTGCCTCCTGCTAAGACGTTCCATCTGAGCTGCTGGTGCTGCTGTTTGTTGTGGCGTGCTGACAAAGCTTTTCCACATTTCGGCCATGCTAACCCTGCCTTCTGAGGTGCTGGCGGTGCCCTGGTTGCGTTGGCGACCTCCTCCTCCTCCTCCTCTGCCTTGTGCTTCCACTGTGGCCCCGCTGTCAGATGGGAATGCCAGCAGCATGGCGTCTACCAGCGTGCGCTTGTACTCGCGCATCTTGCGATCGCGCTCCAGTGAGTGAATTAAGGACGGTACGTTGTCCTTGTAACGGGGATCCAGCAGCGTGGCCACCCAGTAATCAGCACAAGTTAGAATGTGGGCAACTCGGCGGTCGTTGTGGAGACACTGCAGCATGTAATCGCTCATGTGTGCCAGGCTGCCCAGAGGCAACGAAAGGCTGTCCTCTGTGGGAGGTGTATCGTCCGTGTCCTCTGTATCCCCCCAGCCACGCACCAGTGATGGCCATGAGCTGGCCTGGGTGCCACCCTGCTGTGAACATGGTTCCATCTCCTCCTCCAGCTCCTCCTCCTCCTCATCCTCCTCATCCTCCAGAACTGTGCCCCTGCTGGACAATTGCGTCCCTGGCGTTTGCGTGTGCAGGAACCCACCCTCGGAGCCCCTTGCGAATGACTGCCCTGAAAGCCTTGGAAATGTTACCTCTTCATCCTCCTCCTCCTCCTCATCCTGTGCCACATCCTCTTCCATCATCGCCCGAATTGTTTTTTCAAGGAGGCATAGAAGTGGGATAGTTAAGCTGAGAACGGCGTCATTGCCACTGGCCATGTTGGTGGAGTACTCAAAACAGCGCAACAAGGCACACAGGTCTCGCATGGAGGCCCAGTTAAATTAAATAGCGGAATAGAAAATATGATCCAAAAAAAGTGTATGTATATCACACGTACACAACCACACTGGGCCCCAATTACTATTGTTTGTACCCCTAAAAGGCTAGATGAGGAGTAGGGGGAGTATGGAACAGGCAGCACCCTCAAACCTTCAGAAGTATGAGATGAACCCCAACAACTTGGAAAGGTGGATCTCTCTCACACGTACCGACACAGACTATCCCGCAATTCAATTGATCCTCAAAGGTTTTTATTGAATAGCGGAATAGGAAATATGATCAAAAAAAGTGTATGTATCTCGCACGTACACAACCACACTAGGCCCCAATTACTATTGTTTGTACCCCTAAAAGGCTAGATGAGGAGTAGGGGGGGTATGGAACAGGCAGCACCCTCAAACCTTCAGAAGTATGAGATGAACCCCAACAACTTGGAAAGGTGGATCTCTCTCACACGTACCGACACAGACTATCCCCCAATTTAACTGATCCCCAAAGGTTTTTGATTAAATAGCGGAATAGAAAATATGATCCAAAAAAAGTGTATGTATATCACACGTACACAACCACACTAGGCCCCAATTACTATTGTTTGTACCCCTAAAAGGCTAGATGAGGAGTAGGGGGGGTATGGAACAGGCAGCACCCTCAAACCTTCAGAAGTATGAGATGAACCCCAACAACTTGGAAAGGTGGATCTCTCTCACACGTACCGACACAGACTATCCCCCAATTTAACTGATCCCCAAAGGTTTTTGATTAAATAGCGGAATAGAAAATATGATCCCAAAAAAGTGTATGTATATCACACGTACACAACCACACTGGGCCCCAATTACTATTGTTTGTACCCCTAAAAGGCTAGATGAGGAGTAGGGGGAGTATGGAACAGGCAGCACCCTCAAACCTTCAGAAGTATGAGATGAACCCCAACAACTTGGAAAGGTGGATCTCTCTCACACGTACCAACACAGACTATCCCCCAATTTAACTGATCCCCAAAGGTTTTTGATTAAATAGCGGAATAGAAAATATGATCCAAAAAAAGTGTATGTATATCACACGTACACAACCACACTAGGCCCCAATTACTATTGTTTGTACCCCTAAAAGGCTAGATGAGGAGTAGGGGGAGTATGGAACAGGCAGCACCCTCAAACCTTCAGAAGTATGAGATGAACCCCAACAACTTGGAAAGGTGGATCTCTCTCACACGTACCGACACAGACTATCCCGCAATTCAATTGATCCTCAAAGGTTTTTATTGAATAGCGGAATAGGAAATATGATCAAAAAAAGTGTATGTATCTCGCACGTACACAACCACACTAGGCCCCAATTACTATTGTTTGTACCCCTAAAAGGCTAGATGAGGAGTAGGGGGGGTATGGAACAGGCAGCACCCTCAAACCTTCAGAAGTATGAGATGAACCCCAACAACTTGGAAAGGTGGATCTCTCTCACACGTACTGACACAGACTATCCCCCAATTTAACTGATCCCCAAAGGTTTTTGATTAAATAGCGGAATAGAAAATATGATCCCAAAAAAGTGTATGTATATCACACGTACACAACCACACTGGGCCCCAATTACTATTGTTTGTACCCCTAAAAGGCTAGATGAGGAGTAGGGGGAGTATGGAACAGGCAGCACCCTCAAACCTTCAGAAGTATGAGATGAACCCCAACAACTTGGAAAGGTGGATCTCTCTCACACGTACCAACACAGACTATCCCCCAATTTAACTGATCCCCAAAGGTTTTTGATTAAATAGCGGAATAGAAAATATGATCCAAAAAAAGTGTATGTATATCACACGTACACAACCACACTAGGCCCCAATTACTATTGTTTGTACCCCTAAAAGGCTAGATGAGGAGTAGGGGGAGTATGGAACAGGCAGCACCCTCAAACCTTCAGAAGTATGAGATGAACCCCAACAACTTGGAAAGGTGGATCTCTCTCACACGTACCGACACAGACTATCCCGCAATTCAATTGATCCTCAAAGGTTTTTATTGAATAGCGGAATAGGAAATATGATCAAAAAAAGTGTATGTATCTCGCACGTACACAACCACACTAGGCCCCAATTACTATTGTTTGTACCCCTAAAAGGCTAGATGAGGAGTAGGGGGGGTATGGAACAGGCAGCACCCTCAAACCTTCAGAAGTATGAGATGAACCCCAACAACTTGGAAAGGTGGATCTCTCTCACACGTACTGACACAGACTATCCCCCAATTTAACTGATCCCCAAAGGTTTTTGATTAAATAGCGGAATAGAAAATATGATCCCAAAAAAGTGTATGTATATCACACGTACACAACCACACTGGGCCCCAATTACTATTGTTTGTACCCCTAAAAGGCTAGATGAGGAGTAGGGGGAGTATGGAACAGGCAGCACCCTCAAACCTTCAGAAGTATGAGATGAACCCCAACAACTTGGAAAGGTGGATCTCTCTCACACGTACCAACACAGACTATCCCCCAATTTAACTGATCCCCAAAGGTTTTTGATTAAATAGCGGAATAGAAAATATGATCCAAAAAAAGTGTATGTATATCACACGTACACAACCACACTAGGCCCCAATTACTATTGTTTGTACCCCTAAAAGGCTAGATGAGGAGTAGGGGGAGTATGGAACAGGCAGCACCCTCAAACCTTCAGAAGTATGAGATGAACCCCAACAACTTGGAAAGGTGGATCTCTCTCACACGTACCGACACAGACTATCCCGCAATTCAATTGATCCTCAAAGGTTTTTATTGAATAGCGGAATAGGAAATATGATCAAAAAAAGTGTATGTATCTCGCACGTACACAACCACACTAGGCCCCAATTACTATTGTTTGTACCCCTAAAAGGCTAGATGAGGAGTAGGGGGGGTATGGAACAGGCAGCACCCTCAAACCTTCAGAAGTATGAGATGAACCCCAACAACTTGGAAAGGTGGATCTCTCTCACACGTACCGACACAGACTATCCCCCAATTTAACTGATCCCCAAAGGTTTTTGATTAAATAGCGGAATAGAAAATATGATCCAAAAAAAGTGTATGTATATCACACGTACACAACCACACTGGGCCCCAATTACTATTGTTTGTACCCCTAAAAGGCTAGATGAGGAGTAGGGGGAGTATGGAACAGGCAGCACCCTCAAACCTTCAGAAGTATGAGATGAACCCCAACAACTTGGAAAGGTGGATCTCTCTCACACGTACCGACACAGACTATCCCGCAATTCAATTGATCCTCAAAGGTTTTTATTGAATAGCGGAATAGGAAATATGATCAAAAAAAGTGTATGTATCTCGCACGTACACAACCACACTAGGCCCCAATTACTATTGTTTGTACCCCTAAAAGGCTAGATGAGGAGTAGGGGGGGTATGGAACAGGCAGCACCCTCAAACCTTCAGAAGTATGAGATGAACCCCAACAACTTGGAAAGGTGGATCTCTCTCACACGTACTGACACAGACTATCCCCCAATTTAACTGATCCCCAAAGGTTTTTGATTAAATAGCGGAATAGAAAATATGATCCCAAAAAAGTGTATGTATATCACACGTACACAACCACACTGGGCCCCAATTACTATTGTTTGTACCCCTAAAAGGCTAGATGAGGAGTAGGGGGAGTATGGAACAGGCAGCACCCTCAAACCTTCAGAAGTATGAGATGAACCCCAACAACTTGGAAAGGTGGATCTCTCTCACACGTACCAACACAGACTATCCCCCAATTTAACTGATCCCCAAAGGTTTTTGATTAAATAGCGGAATAGAAAATATGATCCAAAAAAAGTGTATGTATATCACACGTACACAACCACACTAGGCCCCAATTACTATTGTTTGTACCCCTAAAAGGCTAGATGAGGAGTAGGGGGAGTATGGAACAGGCAGCACCCTCAAACCTTCAGAAGTATGAGATGAACCCCAACAACTTGGAAAGGTGGATCTCTCTCACACGTACCGACACAGACTATCCCGCAATTCAATTGATCCTCAAAGGTTTTTATTGAATAGCGGAATAGGAAATATGATCAAAAAAAGTGTATGTATCTCGCACGTACACAACCACACTAGGCCCCAATTACTATTGTTTGTACCCCTAAAAGGCTAGGAGTAGGGGGAGTATGGAACAGGCAGCACCCTCAAACCTTCAGAAGTATGAGATGAACCCCAACAACTTGGAAAGGTGGATCTCTCTCACACGTACCAACACAGACTATCCCCCAATTTAACTGATCCCCAAAGGTTTTTGATTAAATAGCGGAATAGAAAATATGATCCCAAAAAAGTGTATGTATATCACACGTACACAACCACACTAGGCCCCAATTACTATTGTTTGTACCCCTAAAAGGCTAGGAGTAGGGGGAGTATGGAACAGGCAGCACCCTCAAACCTTCAGAAGTATGAGATGAACCCCAACAACTTGGAAAGGTGGATCTCTCTCACACGTACCAACACAGACTATCCCCCAATTTAACTGATCCCCAAAGGTTTTTGATTAAATAGCGGAATAGAAAATATGATCCCAAAAAAGTGTATGTATATCACACGTACACAACCACACTAGGCCCCAATTACTATTGTTTGTACCCCTAAAAGGCTAGGAGTAGGGGGAGTATGGAACAGGCAGCACCCTCAAACCTTCAGAAGTATGAGATGAACCCCAACAACTTGGAAAGGTGGATCTCTCTCACACGTACCAACACAGACTATCCCCCAATTTAACTGATCCCCAAAGGTTTTTGATTAAATAGCGGAATAGAAAATATGATCCAAAAAAAGTGTATGTATATCACACGTACACAACCACACTAGGCCCCAATTACTATTGTTTGTACCCCTAAAAGGCTAGGAGTAGGGGGAGTATGGAACAGGCAGCACCCTCAAACCTTCAGAAGTATGAGATGAACCCCAACAACTTGGAAAGGTGGATCTCTCTCACACGTACCAACACAGACTATCCCCCAATTTAACTGATCCCCAAAGGTTTTTGATTAAATAGCGGAATAGAAAATATGATCCCAAAAAAGTGTATGTATATCACACGTACACAACCACACTAGGCCCCAATTACTATTGTTTGTACCCCTAAAAGGCTAGGAGTAGGGGGAGTATGGAACAGGCAGCACCCTCAAACCTTCAGAAGTATGAGATGAACCCCAACAACTTGGAAAGGTGGATCTCTCTCACACGTACCAACACAGACTATCCCCCAATTTAACTGATCCCCAAAGGTTTTTGATTAAATAGCGGAATAGAAAATATGATCCCAAAAAAGTGTATGTATATCACACGTACACAACCACACTAGGCCCCAATTACTATTGTTTGTACCCCTAAAAGGCTAGGAGTAGGGGGAGTATGGAACAGGCAGCACCCTCAAACCTTCAGAAGTATGAGATGAACCCCAACAACTTGGAAAGGTGGATCTCTCTCACACGTACCAACACAGACTATCCCCCAATTTAACTGATCCCCAAAGGTTTTTGATTAAATAGCGGAATAGAAAATATGATCCCAAAAAAGTGTATGTATATCACACGTACACAACCACACTAGGCCCCAATTACTATTGTTTGTACCCCTAAAAGGCTAGGAGTAGGGGGAGTATGGAACAGGCAGCACCCTCAAACCTTCAGAAGTATGAGATGAACCCCAACAACTTGGAAAGGTGGATCTCTCTCACACGTACCAACACAGACTATCCCCCAATTTAACTGATCCCCAAAGGTTTTTGATTAAATAGCGGAATAGAAAATATGATCCCAAAAAAGTGTATGTATATCACACGTACACAACCACACTAGGCCCCAATTACTATTGTTTGTACCCCTAAAAGGCTAGGAGTAGGGGGAGTATGGAACAGGCAGCACCCTCAAACCTTCAGAAGTATGAGATGAACCCCAACAACTTGGAAAGGTGGATCTCTCTCACACGTACCAACACAGACTATCCCCCAATTTAACTGATCCCCAAAGGTTTTTGATTAAATAGCGGAATAGAAAATATGATCCCAAAAAAGTGTATGTATATCACACGTACACAACCACACTAGGCCCCAATTACTATTGTTTGTACCCCTAAAAGGCTAGGAGTAGGGGGAGTATGGAACAGGCAGCACCCTCAAACCTTCAGAAGTATGAGATGAACCCCAACAACTTGGAAAGGTGGATCTCTCTCACACGTACCAACACAGACTATCCCCCAATTTAACTGATCCCCAAAGGTTTTTGATTAAATAGCGGAATAGAAAATATGATCCCAAAAAAGTGTATGTATATCACACGTACACAACCACACTAGGCCCCAATTACTATTGTTTGTACCCCTAAAAGGCTAGGAGTAGGGGGAGTATGGAACAGGCAGCACCCTCAAACCTTCAGAAGTATGAGATGAACCCCAACAACTTGGAAAGGTGGATCTCTCTCACACGTACCAACACAGACTATCCCCCAATTTAACTGATCCCCAAAGGTTTTTGATTAAATAGCGGAATAGAAAATATGATCCCAAAAAAGTGTATGTATATCACACGTACACAACCACACTAGGCCCCAATTACTATTGTTTGTACCCCTAAAAGGCTAGGAGTAGGGGGAGTATGGAACAGGCAGCACCCTCAAACCTTCAGAAGTATGAGATGAACCCCAACAACTTGGAAAGGTGGATCTCTCTCACACGTACCAACACAGACTATCCCCCAATTTAACTGATCCCCAAAGGTTTTTGATTAAATAGCGGAATAGAAAATATGATCCCAAAAAAGTGTATGTATATCACACGTACACAACCACACTAGGCCCCAATTACTATTGTTTGTACCCCTAAAAGGCTAGGAGTAGGGGGAGTATGGAACAGGCAGCACCCTCAAACCTTCAGAAGTATGAGATGAACCCCAACAACTTGGAAAGGTGGATCTCTCTCACACGTACCGACACAGACTATCCCCCAATTTAACTGATCCCCAAAGGTTTTTGATTAAATAGCGGAATAGAAAATATGATCCCAAAAAAGTGTATGTATATCACACGTACACAACCACACTAGGCCCCAATTACTATTGTTTGTACCCCTAAAAGGCTAGGAGTAGGGGGAGTATGGAACAGGCAGCACCCTCAAACCTTCAGAAGTATGAGATGAACCCCAACAACTTGGAAAGGTGGATCTTTCTCACACGTACCAACACAGACTATCCCCCAATTTAACTGATCCCCAAAGGTTTTTGATTAAATAGCGGAATAGAAAATATGATCCCAAAAAAGTGTATGTATATCACACGTACACAACCACACTAGGCCCCAATTACTATTGTTTGTACCCCTAAAAGGCTAGATGAGGAGTAGGGGGAGTATGGAACAGGCAGCACCCTCAAACCTTCAGAAGTATGAGATTGTGTTCACTGTACCCCACAAAGATTGAGTTCACTGCACCCCACAATGATTGTGTTCACTGCACCCCACAAAGATTGTGTTCACTGCACCTCACAAAGATTGTGTTCACTGTACCCCCCAAAGATTGTGTTCACTGCACCCCACAAAGATTCTGTTCACTGTACCCCACAAAGATTGTGTTCACTGCACCCCAAAAAGATTGTGTTCACTGCACCCCAAAAAGGATGTTGTTCACTGCACCCCAAAAAGGATGTTGTTCACTCCACCCCAAAAAGATTGTGTTCACTGCACCCCACAAAGATTGTGTTCACTGCACCCCAAAAAGATTGTGTTCACTGCACCCCAAAAATGATTTTGTTCACTGCACCCCAAAAAGGATTTTGTTCACTGCACCCCAAAAAGGATGTTGTTCACTCCACCCCAAAAAGATTGTGTTCACTGCACCCCACAAAGGATTTTGTTCACTGCACCCCAAAAAGATTGTGTTCACTGCACCCCAAAAAGGATGTTGTTCACTGCACCCCAAAAAGGATTTTGTTCACTGCACCCCAAAAAGATTGTGTTCACTGCACCCCACAAAGGATTTTGTTCACTGCACCCCACAAAGATTGTGTTCACTGCACACCAAAAAGGATTGTGTTCACTGCACCCCAAAAAGATTTTGTTCACTGCACCCCAAAAAGATTGTGTTCACTGCAGCCCAAAAAGATTGTGTTCACTGCAGCCCAAAAAGATTGTGTTCACTGCAGCCCAAAAAGATTGTGTTCACTGCAGCCCAAAAAGATTGTGTTCACTGCAGCCCAAAAAGATTGTGTTCACTGCAGCTCACACACAGAAAAATGGATGTGGATCACTGACACCTGCCTATCTCCAATCCCACACCACACAGCAATATCGATTGTAGTTTGTAGAACACAGTTTCCCTAAAATTCAGCAGACTCTGTCCCTAACAGGATTGAGAAGAGATCGTAGATCAGGATTGAGTGCAGATTCACCCCACCCCCCACACAGCAATATCGATTGTAGTTTGTAGAAGACACTGACCCTATAATTCAGCAGACTCTATCCCTAAAATGCCTACAACTCGCCCTGCCTAAACACTCCGACCTGTCCCTCAATTCTATCCGGACACAAATGGTTTTTTCCTGCCTATCTTTCCCTAATCAGCAGCCAGCACGTTGATGTGTGCTCTGTCCCTGAATCTAAGCAGCATAATGACGCTGCTGTGGCTGCCTCGAACTTATAAAGACTTGGTCACATGCTTCAGACGGCCAATCACAGCTACTGAGACATTTGCAGGCATGGCTGGGATGGCTTAAGGCACACCAGTTAAACGATTGTTGATTGGCTGTTGAAAGCCCGCCATGAAAAGAGTGCCAAAGCATGCAAAACCCGGAAATAAAACGACCGAACACGGATTTTTACCCGAACATACAGTAAAGTGTCCGTGTCCGTGTTCGGGTACAAAAAATCCAATTATTCGGTACGAACACGAATAATACAGTCCGTGTTCGCTCAACACTACCCGCCACTCATGGCAAAAAAGCTTATTTGTAGATATGATCAGCATAGAGAAATAAATAGATTATTGTACTATCATTTCGAAAGGTGCAGTCACCAACAGTTACTGAGATCATATGACTCATATCATATGATTAAAAGTAGACATTGCCATATATACTGTACATGAAATCAAAAGGAATAGAACATAACGGTAACCAAAGAAAAGTGGCTGCCATTGAAACTTTTTTTTTTTTTTTTCATTTTAACATTTTTTATTAAAGTATCAAAAGTATAACAAATTATTAATTGCATTCCCAATGACTTCAATAATGTTAAACATACATAGATCACATATGGAAACATAGGCTTAATAATTATTCCAACAAATACAGGTTGATGTTGAATCAATCTAAACATATATAGGAACAGTAATACCTATTGACCCCAATGGTATCATAATGTCAATAGGTAAGATCCAATGGTAGGAACAAGAAAAGGGGGGGGGATAGAGATACAGGGGGGGAGCTCTCTCCCCTGTTCCAGAAGCAGGTGAGGGTATTGATACACAAGAATGGGCATTGTGGTCATGCAGATATGTATATACATTATGTCTAAGTGATCATGTCTACTATTCAGACTCAAGGAACAAGGGTAGGTATGTAAGGATGTGTGAGAGAGAGGGAGCATCTATCACTTTTAAGATGTAAAATAAATTCAGGCATGTGACTGAGAAAACACAGAGGCCATTGAATCAGCTTACAGCCATAAATCTATTATAAATCTAGTATATTAAAAAAAAAGTTTCATTGCCAGGCTCACCATAGCTTAATTGTGGAAATCCAATATAGCTCCCAACCATTCTGAGGTAATTTTGAGACTAAATATACATGCTCAGTATGAACTGATGCTGGCAAATAAGAATCTTTCCACCACAAAGTACATTCAAAGCATGGGGAACCTGACTAGCCCACCCTAAAGCATCCAATTACTTGAAAACATTCAATAAGAATTAATTGCAATTTATTTAAATATTGTACAGAGAAAGTTTTCCTACTTACAAAGCAAGTAGAGGTCTGTAATTTTTATCATAGGTACTCTTTAACTGTGAGAGACGAAATCTAAAACAAAAATCCAGAAAATCGCATTGTATGATTTTTAAATAATTAATTTGCATTTTATTGCATGACAAGTATTTGATCACCTACCAACCAGTAAGAATTCCGTCTCTCGCAGACCTGTTATTTTTTTCTTTAAGAAGCCCTCCTGTTCTCCACTCATTACCTGTATTAACTGCACCTGTTTGAATTTGTTATCTGTATAAAAGGCACCTGTCCACACACTTACAACCTCTCCACAATGGCTAAGATCAGAGAGCTGTGTAAGGACATCAGGGATAAAATTGTAGACCTGCACAAGGCTGGGATAGGCTATAGGACAATAGGCAAGCAGCTTGGTGAGAAGGCAAAAACTGTTGGCGCAATTATTAGAATATGGAAGAAGTTCAGGATGACGGTCAATCTGGGGCTTCATGCAAGATCTCACCTCGTGGGGCATCAATGATCATGAGGAAGGTGAGGAATCAGCCCAGAACTACATGGCAGGACCTGGTCAATGACCTGAAGAGAGCTGTGACCACAGTCTCAAAGAAAACCATTAGTAACACACTACACCATCATGGATTAAAATCATGCAGCGAACACAAGGTCCCCCTGCTCAAGCCAGTCCATGTCCAGGCCCGTATGAAGTTTGCCAATGACCATCTGGATGATCCAGAGGAGGAATGGAAGAAGGTCATGTGGTCTGATGAGACAAAAAGAGCTTTTTCGTCTAAACTCCACTCGCCGTGTTTGGAGGAAGAAGAAGGATGAGTACAACCCCAAGAACACCATCCCAACCATGAAGCATGGAGGTGGAAACTTCATTCTTTGGGGATGCTTTTCTGCAAAGGGGACAGGACATCTGCCCCGTATTGAGGGGAGGATGGATGGGGCCATGTATCATGAGATCTTGGCCAACAACCTCCTTCCCTCAGAAAGAGCATTAAAGATGGGTTGTGGCTGGGTCTTCCAGCATGACAACGACCCGAAACACACAGCCAGGGCAACTAAGGAGTGGCTTCGTAAGAAGCATCTCAAGGTCCTGGAGTGACCTAGCCAGTATCCAGACCTGAACCCAATAGAAAATCTTTGAAGGGAGCTGAAAGTCTGTATTGCCCAGCGACGGCCTCGAAACCTGAAGGATCTGGAGAAGCGGGCCAAAATCCCTGCTGCAGTTTGTGCAAACCTGGTCAAGAACTACAGGAAACCTATGATCTCTGTAATTGCAAACAAAGGTTTCTGTACCAAATATTAAGTTCTGCTTTTCTGATGTATCAAATACTTATGTCATGCAATAAAATGCAAATGAATTGCTTAAGAATCATATAATATGATTTTCTGGATTTTTGTTTTAGATTCCATCTCTCACAGTTGAAGAGTACCTATGATAAAAATGACAGACCTCTACATGCTTTGTAAGTAGGAAAACCTGCAAAATCGGTAGTGTATCAAATACTTGTTCGCCCCACTGTATGTGCATGTATTACTTTTTTCAGAAAGGTGAACTTAGCCTTTAAGCTCTTCACATCTGTATATGGCTGATATAAACCTTTCAGGGATTTACAGACATTCACTTCTGCTGCTCCCCAGTCAAAGGAAATGTACACTCATTTCTCATCTAAAAACCCTGACTTCTGCTGACTAAATAAACTTATAATTAAAAAACAGCAACAAAAATAAAGAAGCCCTGGAGCTTTAACCCCTTTTTCTTTATTTTTGTTATTTTTTTTAATATAAGGTTATTTATTCTGTGGAAGTCCAAACGTCAAGGCTTGGGATGAGTGGAGAATATTGTGAGTACTGGGGACTCATCATTGTACATTTACAATGGAGGTTGAGTTGCTTGTTTGGTAATTAATTAGTATTTGTACACTAGGCATATTTCATTCCTAATTACATCTGTGTGCATGAGGCCTTAGGACATAGAAGACTTTGATGTTAGTTAAACTGACACCTCAAATGCTAATTTTAAACAACACGCATAGTTTTTTGCAAGCGGTAAGTGTTGAACTAGGTAAAATCTTGAATACCGTATATTTCTTTGCGTATAAGCCGACCCACCTAATTTTACCACAAAAAAATGGGAAAACTTATTGACTCTAATATAAGCCTAGGGTGGGAAATGCAGCAGCTACTGGACAAAACTGGTCCACCACGAGACACAAAACAGGGGCTGCGGGCATGGTGCAGGGGCTGCGGACATGGTACAGGAGATGGTAGAGGCATGCTACAGGAGATGGTAAAGGCATGGTACAGGAGATGGTACAGGAGATGCAGGGCTGCGGGCATAGTACAGGAGAATCTCTTGTACCATGCCTGCAGCACTGCATCTCCTGAGGAGATGCCGGGGGTGCGGAAGAGTCTCACTTCCCTTTAGGTGAGGTGCCTTACATTTAAAAATGGCGCCGCCCAGCGCCACCGTCCCCACGCATTCGCTGTCTGCTCGGAAATAGCTGAACGTGTACAGGCTTTCCCGAGCAGCTGTGGTGCATGCGCACTGCACCGCAGAAAGGTAAGTGGGGACCCTGACTCGAGTATAAGCTGAGGGAGCTTTTTCAGCATAAAAAACGTGCTGAAAAAGTCGGCTTATACTTGAGTATATACGGTATATGGTTTGTAGACCCCCTAAAAGGAGATTCTGATGATTTTTTTTTTTTCACAACTTTGTTATGTTAGTATTTTGCCACTCCCATGCAGTCCTCCACTGATGTTTTCCAGAGACCCCTACTGGGAACTGTTTTTAATATTTCATATGCAGTGGGAACACATAAGTTAGTATACAGACACTTAAAGAAAAATATGTGATATATAATATATTGTGTCTCAAGATATATGTTTTAAAACATATGAATGCAGAATTTTCAGAATTCACAACCTCGTTATCTCCCCAAGAAATGAAATGTGTAGAGCTTATAATATCTAATTTTTGAAGTTCTAAATATTAATATTCATTGGTGGATCAGTGAAATAGTTGGTTTGACTGGTTGAGATCTGATGAGATATTACTAAGAGGTAATGTGTATAGATGTGGATTTCATGTTTTAGAACACTTTTAGTAGTGTTTTTTTTTTTGTCAAAATATTAATAAATACTGATTTTAGTTATGTGAGATTATGTTGAAGACAACGTTGTCCTTGATAATGCTATGCATTAATAAAAACTTTTTTAAAATGAGATTTTATTTAATATTCCTCAGAAATAAAAATAAAGAAATCCTTCCATTCAAAAAACAATTAACGGACAAACTTCTTACATTACAGCTATATATATAGACAGATAAATATACAACACATACGTAACAAAGTGCCATTCATTCATTTTAAACAAGGATATTCCACATCATATAAACCAACTAGTAGTCCAACTCCCCTACAGGAGTCTCAGACAAGAAGACTCTGGCTTTCTCCTCATCCAAGTGCTGCGGTCCCAGGATGCCTGAAAAGTGGTCCCTCTCAATGCCCAAGATCCCTGACTTGGACCTAACCAGGGACCCCGAGGCATCCTTGAGGTCGTGTATGGTCTTCGAACCCGTGGCATCACTACAACTCTTGTAGGGATCCGGGGAGATAAACTTCCTGTAGTCCCTTTCAAGGATCAAGGAGGCCAGGCGATCATACTGGCACTCCCACCCAAGGATACGAGGCGGTCTAGCTGACTTTGCAAACCAAGGTAGGCAAGGTACTTCGAGACTGCCGACACCTTGAGATCCTCCGGAAGAAGCCTTGCAATCTCCTCTTCACTAGATCCCACCACTCAGGGTGGGAGCAGCCGCTCTCAAGGAGCGAGGCTTGTTCCTCAAAGGCCTCCCTCACCGAAGGGTCCTCAAGCAGCGTCACATTAAGATGCCAAATACCTCTCTCGCCACATTCAAGGCGACGGAGACCATACAGTGGTCAGAGAACTCCACGTCACACAGCTCAGGGGCCGCGAAGACAGAGTCCCCCCTACTCCGACTATTACCTCTGGCATAAGTGAACCTGGTGTTATTGGAGAAATGGCGAACATGCACATCCACCAATCCGGCTTCCCTAACTATGCTATTTAAAAAAATGCTATCATATCCCAGTGGGCCTCTGGCACCCGCCCTGTCTTTGGGCCTAGTGAGGGTATTAAAATTGCCACGGAAGACCACCTGCCGGGACGTAAAAAGGTATGGCCTGACTGCCATAAGGAGGCTTTTCCTCGCCCACTTGGATTGCGGGCCATAAAAATTAATTAAGCACAGTGAAAGCCCCCTCATGACAGCGTCTATGACCAAACAAATTCCACCTTAATTACTAGTCGACAGTCTACCGAACTGGTCTTAAAAAGGACCGCAACTCCACTGCAAGGCTCGGCCGCAAGAGACCAGAGGGAGGGCCCACACCTCCACTCCCTCTTTGCTGTGTGAATCTCTGCCACCGATGCCAGCCAGGTCTCTTGAAAAAACAAAATGTTAGCATCAACCTCGCTGAGAAAAGTGAAGGCCGCATTGCGAGCTCTCACAGACCGGATTGGAGAGGGCACTTCCATCCTTAGTAATTGAGGTGGTAATGCTCACCTCTACTTACCCAAAACACACCTCATTGCTGCTTGCAGGGCACATCCATTTCCTCATCCTCCAACTCGTATGAGGACAATACTCCGAAGGAATTAGAAATAAGGACTCTCCCCCGCATTTTAGGGGATGAGGGTTTGGGAACAACCCCCCTAAGGATCCTCCTCTTCCTCTTTCCTTTACTGGCCATGGCCCACTCTACCTCCCCTGGGCTATCTTCCCCTGAGGGGCTACCCAGAGGCCCAGGCGGGATAGCCCTGTGCACTTCCGTATTTTCCATGCTACCATGGCCTCAGATGGCCACTTATGGTCGCGGGATGACCACTTCCGGTCCATGACCGGAAGTCCCCTTCCCGCAAGTGGGAATGTGCCATGTGGGACGCTGTCCTCCACTACAGGCGCCATATTAGCTCCTTCCTTTGCACCAACCACAGCATCTGATTGGCCTCCAATCGAGCTTACTGCTCCAGAAGCAATCTCAGCCATGACATCCGTTGGTTTAGGTTGCTGTACAACTTGTTCCTGCACCTGGACTGCCTCCTTCCCCACCGATGGATCAGGGCCACACACCACAGGTAAGACTGAGCTATTCTCCCTGTCAATCACAGCCGGGTTGGCCCCTGGTAGGGAGGAGATGGGCTCTTTGGGGGGGACCTCAGGAGACACATGGGGGCTCTGACCATCAGCATCCTGTAACTGGGCCGCTCTTACTGGGTCAGGTCTTAGGGCCTGGTCACACGGGGGCTCGGGCATACTTACCACCCCAGGGGGGGCAGCCTCCGCCACCGCACACCCCAGGGAGGAACTCGCAGCCGCACCACCAGGTTAACCCGGGGTATCCCCAGAACCATCTGCCTGCCCATTAGCCTCCACCATAGATCCAAAACTCCCAGCCTCCAGCGTGTTTGCCATGTCTTACTCCGGTCCAAGCGAGGGGCCCACACTCCCGAACTTACCTCCGCTGCTACCAGGGCGTGGGGGTCCCGACTGGCGGGAGCGCCTCACTGCCTGGCTGCCTTCCAGGCTAGATTTTCTCATGCGGCCCAGCAGGACCTCCAAGAAGGCAACCTCACCCGGGCCGTGGTTGGAGAGATCCTTGATTAAGGCCCAAAGATCCCTGCAGGCTCCTTCAACATGGATATTTCATTCTTCAGGGCTGCTCGCTTCTCCTTTCCTGAACGGTCCCGGAGATCCTGGAGCAGACCCAGCCTCTCCATTTTCACCTCATAGCAAGAAGCTGCTTTGCTCAAAAGGGTTTTTACTCTCTCCCACCTGGCCTTTACCCTCTCAGGGGACTCCCCAGTCTATGGGTCCATCCAGGACATCAGATCCCTCTGGGTGTCCAAGAATAACCGCTCAGTAGTGGCCAGGGTTTTCCCAGCAAAGGCTTCAGACCCAGGGACCCCAAGCTGGGAGGCCTCCCCGGGGCCTGGGCCGGACAAGGCCATATTCCCCCTTCCTTCCACCTGGAACTCAGGAGCTCAGAGACACGTCTTTCCTCTCCATAGGTTGGAGCTGGAAATTATTATTTTTTAATTACTGCTAACAAAATACAGTCATATCATTCCAATTTGCATGAAAATAAGAAAACATAGGCATACAAAAATCATAAAAAAACTGAAATACAACTTTCCCTTTTTGAACATGAAACAGGCTTCACACTTGGGCCATAGGCAAACACAGAATCACCAGTAACAACGGCGACCCAGTACTACCAAATACGGCTCCAAAATGCATTACTATCAATAACAAAGAAATTTCCACGATACAGTCATATCATTCCAAATTATATGAGAGAAAACATAGGCACACAAAAGTATCTTGACAAACTGAAATACAACTTTTTCCTTTTCTTCTTCTGCCTCTTCTTTCCTTTTGTTGAACCTGAAATAGGCTTCACACTTGGGCCATAGGAAAACATAGAATCACCTGTAGAAACGGTAACCCAGTACTACCAAAACGGCTCCAAAGTGCATCACTGCCCATCTTGAAACATCAATAACAAAGGAATTTTTAGAACAAGCCCCAAGCCCCAAGGTCACAGTACTAAGCCCGAGACCGACACCAGCCTTGCCCAGCATTCTCAGGGTCAAACCCCAACAACACTACGCAGCCAGTCTCCTGCCCAAGCCTTTCCAGTTACCTATGCGCAGCCCACATAAAATAAATATGACAAACCAACTTACACCTACTATAACCCCAACCTACCCACCAGCAGAGCATCTAGACCATCAGCTGTTAAGATTGAGGTGGCGATACTCTGTTTTAGTCATACCAACCCCCTACTCCATGGCATCCTCCTCCCCTTCTGACTCAGAGGATGGGACACCAACACCATTGATCAAGTATAGGATCTCCTGCCTAGCCTCCCTTCCTGTGGCCACATCGGCCTGGGCAACAACTGACTCCTTCTTGTATGGGGCTTTCCCCTTTTTTTTCTTTCTCTTCTGCACCCAGTCGGACCCTCTTCTCTAGAAACACCACCCCCAGAGCCCCCCCACTTCACCCCTAGGGTGCTTTGGTGCACTCAACGCTGAGCCCTGGGCCTTAGAAGATGACTGACCCCCCTCCACTGAACCCCCATCTGCCCTACACTCACAGGGCGCTGCAGAATAGGAGACAAAGGGGGCGCAGGAGGCAATAGGCCCAGACCCAAGGACAGGCACACCAAAGGGGACAAGTGGAGGATTACGTACCCCAGCCTCTGGTCTTGCACGAAACCCAGGGTCTACATTTATAACTGGGACAGGAAGGTAAAGCAGAAGAGGGGAACCCCCCACCGGAGCAGTGGACACAGATTGCCCCTTGCAGGCCATCATCCCCCCACCCGCCTCCATCTCTGATTTGGCTGGGGCAGCCTCAACCTGAGCCTGAACTATGACTACACCCTGACCTGCCGTGCCCACCTCACCTGCCTCCCTCCTTCTCTTTGACCTCCGCTGCTTATAAGGAGTCTTCCTCCTAACCACCTGCTCCTCAGGCATAGGTGCCTTATGGGTGGACCAGCGGCATCCCCCTGTCCTGATGTCTGGGCAACAGGTGCCCAAGGACCCCCCGGGCAGGAAGAGTCACTGCGAAAAGCCCTCAGACACCAACTGAACGGGTGTCCGAGTTCCCTGCAGAGATTGCACATGATCAGGCTGCAGGAGTCTGCCATATGTCCAAGGCCATTGCAGCAGATGCAACGCTGCACAGTGCAATCAGTGCTAAAATGTATCGGACTTCCACATTTAAAGCAGACACGGGGCTGGCCAGGATAAAAGACTAGGATCCGATCCCGGCCAATAAACCAACTGGCCAGGACGTGCAAAACCATAAGTCCCCTTCTGCCTAATTTAACGGGTACCACCCATACCCCTGTCCAGATCCCTTTTTCGTCCATTTTCTTCCTCAATGGCGCCTGCAACTGGCTAACTGGCTAAACCTCCCCAGCCATGTCGCAATATCCTGTCACTAACTTGACCTCCTCTTGCCTCGAGACCAGGATGACACGAAAGTCCCTCCACTTGGCGTGAGTCTTCAGGACCCCATAGCGCGTGAAGAAAAGCTCCATCAACACAGGGGTCAGCAAACTCACGTCAAGCTCTGAGGTACCATGTGGGTGGATAACTGCAAATATCTCCGCCACCTTAAATCCCATACATAAGATCATGTCCACTACCTCCCCCCGAGACGGGCATTGCCCCTCACCCTGCCATCTAAATTGAATGACTTTGCAGCACCGCCTCTCTGGCCCACCTGTTCCCCGGGACCAAATATTTTCCCCATATGAACCAGATGGATGCCTGAAGGTATGGGTGCCAAACTGCTCATATATTGGACCAAGGCCCACTGTGGCCCCCGCCACTTGAGCAAATGACTTCCCGTCCCTCAGGGCTGATGCCAACCTGGCCTCCTGGGATGCCCCCAACGCCAAAGCAGGAGCATCCTTTGGTGCCAGGCCAACTGCACCCCCCTGGGTACCAAGGCCACCCCCAACAACTGGGCTCTCTTGCCTCACCGGTACCACTTTACTGGATTTAGGCTGTGATGGCCCAGGAATCTTAACCTTCACCCCACCTACAGGAGCCCTATTGACCCCCTGGGAAGGGCCTACTTTGGCTGCCTGCACAGTCTGTGTACCGGCCGGAGCTACCACCCTCTGGCAAAGGGACTCCACACTTCCTAGCAGAGCCCCCCACCCAGATGGCCACCCCGACTCAGTCACTTCATCCTGTGGCAGGGAAGTACCCTGCTGACCCTCTGGGGACCCCTCCAAGTGCCGGATATACTCTAGCGCAGGACACGGGGTCTGGAGCTGCCCCAATTCACAGTCTCCTCAGGCTTGACTCTGCAACCCCACCTGGGCTGGTACTGGCCCAATTGAATCCCGAGAAACCCCTGACTGGGTCTCTATAACATAGTCTGCAGAGTCCATGTTTGGCAGGGACATATCTTCCTCTGATATTACCTCATTGCATACCATGTCCATGCCCGGTGTCCTGTCCAAGTCTGATGACGGGGTTAAGGCCTGAGACCCCTGTCCCATTACTCCAGCCTCCACACAGGGGTCAAGGGAGGCATCACCCTAATGACCTGTGGACTACACTGGGCCACTTTCAGTTCCAGCCGCCACTTCCAGTCCTGCGGCCACCGCCGCCGTCACTTCCTGTCCGGCGACCACTGCTGTTGTCACTTCTGGTTTGCGGCTGGCCACTTCCGGTCCGCCATTGACCGCGGCCACCACTTCCAGCTCGCTGCCCTGAATAGGAGGAGGGAGAACCTCTGAACCAGTGTCAGGCGCCATCTTCCCCTCCAGTCCTCCTGACTGCTGGGCCAGATGCGCCCGATTCCAGTAGCACCTTGCTGATCCTTCGAATTGTCCAGGACTAGAGCCTTGGGTAAGTTCAGTTTTTTAATCTTTACCACTGGTATTTTGCTGCTCTTTTTGCTCACTTCAGTCTCTGATGGCTCCAAGACACAGGCATGGCTAGAAACACATTCCGCCATATCCCCCCCAGGAAGGCACACAAGCACTAACCTCTTGGTTCAGGACATCAGTCACACCACCACCTTGCTTTATCTCTACCTTACTCCCTTGGCTAGCCACCTCCTGCTTGGTTACACTGCTCACCTCTATAGTCAGAGTGGCCATACTTGGTTATGAGGCAGGAGCCACAGCTGTCCCCGATGACTCCATAGCCACCACTTCCTGTGTGGATGACCCCGCTTGAGCCTTCCTGCTTACTGCTTGACTGCATTCAACTTGCGCCACCTTGCTCCCTAGGCTAGCCACCTCCTGCTGGGTTACACTGCTCACCTCCATAGCCACAGTGGCCACACTTGGCTGAGAGGCAGGAGCCACAGCTGTCCCCGGTGACTCCATAGCCACCACTTCCTGTGCGGATGACCCCGCTTGAACCTTACTGCTTGATTGCCGCCTTCATTGGCAGTTTGCAACCTGGAGCTTATGTCTTGCAGGAAAGGCCACTGTTGTACAAGGCCCCTAGCAGCGCCCAATGGCTCCTCCTCAGGCTTTTCAGCCTATCTATCTCAACTTTGCTACAGTGTATTTTGCTACTGTTCATATGGTCCCGGGCATTTCTCAGCCTGGAAAGTTTCTTGGTACCAATTTCAAATTTTCTGCAGGTCACATCCATTGATTTCTTGATTCTGTCCATAGGTGTAGATGTACTCACAGGGTTTTTACCCGGCTGAGGCTGGTCCCATCTTACCACCGCTTGGGCTTGGAGAAAAAGGCTTTCTTCCAAAGGCACCTCCAGATCTTGCACCACTTCAGGCCGGCCATCCTGGCCTCCACCTGAGTCACTTGGATCCCTCACATGGGCCTAGCTCCTGGAGCTCAGGAGCTCTCTCCTCATGCCTCCTCCACACCCACAATTGCTGCGGGTGTGGCACCAGACTTGCCCTCCAATAGATCCTCGTTAAAGGATTTAAAGTGTACTCATTCCAATTACAGGGTCTCAAAAGAGTCCTGTATTGTTTTTCATCACTACCTCCCCGAGTCGAGAGTGGGTAATTTGCATACCTGCTGCCTTCCTTGGATGTGGTAGCCGTTTCTCAGGATCCCTCTCCAGAATCGAACCCTGATTCCCCGTTACCCGTGGTCACCATGGTAGACGCAGAAAGTACCATCGAATGTTGATAGGGCAGACATTCGAATGTATCATCACTGTCACGGGGACGTGCGATCGACCCAAGGTTATCTAGAGTCACCAAAGCAGCCGGGAAGAGGAGGCCGGGGCCCCCCCATGCCTCCGGATTGGTTTTGGTCAGATAAATACATGCATCCCTGGGGGTCAGCGCTCGCCGGCATGTATTAGTTCTAGAATTACCACAGTTATCCAAGTAACAGATGGAGCAATCAAAGGAACCATAGCTGATTTAATGAGCCATTTGCAGTTTCACTCTACCGGCCGTGTGTACTTACACGTGCATGGCTTAATCTTTGAGACAAGCATATGCTACTGGCAGGATCAACCAGGTAGCCTGACAATGAGAGGTCAGCCCAGGGGACGGTTCCTGGTGGCGGGCGCGGGGGTGGCAAACCAGGACTGCCTTGTCTGCTCTGGGTGCCCCCCAGCAGTTCAGTTGTTGACTGAGCCCGGGCGGACGGCGCCGCGACGACATCCGGGGCTGCAGAGCAGGAGGAGGGGGTCGGTGGGACCCCCAGGGGGGCAGCGCGGGAGGTGCGGGAAACATGCGCTCCGCCGCCGGGGCAGCAGCCGGCGTCCCCCCCGGGCGTGCTCCTCAGGTCAACCGGCCACTTGGCTCAACCGGCTGGCGGCGTCTATCTGGCCATCTGGAAGCTGCTCCGGGTCCTGGCGGACTTACCTTTGCCGGCCTTGGGTGGAGGCCCGGGAGGGGGGCGCCTCCAACCGCGGGGACCGGGGGGACCCGCCGCCTGGTCGGCGGGACCGGCTCTCCCGGGGCGAATGGGAGGGGGGACGGCCAACATCGGTCATTCGGGCATTGCGAGTGCTCCAAGAAACTACCCTCTCATATATCCGCAGCAGCCATCCCCGCTTCCCCCCCTGCCCAACCGGAGTTCCGGTACCAACCGGCCTAAAACTGAAATTTCGGTCCGGGCTCCTGGAACTCCCTCCCGGTCTCGACCCGCAAATCTGAACTCATCCGCGACTACCGCGCGTGACCGAAGGAAAATCGCGCATAGTCCGCGAGGGCCAGCTTGGGGCGCTGGGCCAGCATAGCTCGCTGTGCTATTTGGCTGCGGAAAACTGACAAAGTCCTGCCGGTCAGCCTGCGATGTCGTCTCCTCCCACTGGTCACCCTGGCATGGAAGTCAACCTCTCCCACCGGCCACACAAAGAACCCCCGGCCAGCTGGGCGCACGGCTATGGGCTCTCCCACACCATTCAGCCTGCCATGTCATCTCCTCCCGCCGGTCACCCTGGCATGGAAGTCCAAAACTCTGCCACTGGTCACCCTGGCATGGAAGTCAAAGACTCTGCCGCTAGTCACCCTGGCAGGGAAGTCAAAAACTCTGCCGCCGGTCACCTTGTAATGTCATCCCCACGGAAGCCTGGCTTTCTTCTCACTCCCTCCCCGTCCCCCATTCCGCCGGGCAGGTAACGGGAGCCAGGCTGCCAGGCCTGACCTGACCGCCAGATCTAGAGGGGGTCGACCCCCGTGTTTTAAGTCCCTGTGACCTATGGTTCCGGAGATATTGACCGGTAAAGACAAAAATGTCGTACCGCCGAGGAGGCGAAGTGTTCCCGCTAATCGTCAGCCGACCGCTCGCTGCATCCCCGGCCGCAGGGGACTCAGAGGGCCCAGTCGGTTCATCCAACTTCCAGCTAGGGACCCCACATTTTTCAGGGAGGTTCCCCATCCCCTAAAACCCCGTAGAACACGGAGATCGAACCTCCGGTCACCCCGGGATCCAGAGTTAGGGTGTTTTGTCCCAAAACTTTTGAACAGCGGGACTTTGACTTTTTTTTGCCCCAAAACAATAGAGCCAGTGGTTGCCTTGATGCACAGCCTTCTAAATGATTTCCAGAAGGGTGATATGACAGGGTGACCCCTGTCATAATTTTTTCGCCATCTGTGTCCCATTGCAGAGATTTTCCTTCACTTCCTGTCCCATAGCCAAACAGGAAGTGAGAGGAAATCCCTGCAAATTAAGGATTCCTTGGGGACCCCCAGGTCACCAGAACTAATGTCCCAGAAGATTTCCCCTTTATTACTTTTCTGGGGACAACCCAAAATGTGGGATTTTCTTTTACCTTCACTTTTAAGGGTGAATCTCCTTAACAGGGGCACAAACAGTAATAAAAACTGAAAAGCATTCTAATCCCTCTCCACTCTATCCAAAACTAAAAAACAAATATTGCCTTTTAGTTATACTTTAAACGATACTGATGAATTCTAAAATATACAGTATATATACAGATATACACACAACGTATTTTATTTTTAACAATAATTTGTATGTAAGCAGAAGAGGTTGCTGGCCATTTTTCTATTCCGCTATTGCTGTTCTTATTCTTTTATTTTCCAACACCTGCAGGAACAAAGTAATTTAAATAATGACTAAAATATCTATGTTATCTTGACATTGAAAAATAATGCATGCATAGCACACATGCTCATGTTTGTGACCTATTTACTGGTACATTGTCACTGCAGATGTTTAAGGCATTCTTTTAATGATTATTACTTTTGATGGTTATGCAATCTTTCAGAATTCAGGCTATGCACAAAGAACAGCCAATTCCAAACTGCTGAAAGGCAAAAATAACATGAATGCAAAGAAATAGAGTTACACATCAAACACATTCAAAGGAAGAACAGATTTTTGAACCATTAAAATAAGGCAGACTTTATCTGAGCAGTACATTTACTAGCACCAAATGTATGTTATGCTGTATATTATTGGTTTTGAAAATGCATTGGCCATTTATTTATACAAAGAAATAAAAGCATATAATTTAGCAAATAAATGCATTGCTAAGGTTTGAATTTAAACACACATATGAATAGCTAAAAGTGTTCATACCCAAAACCAAAAATGTAATATATTGCAGATTATTAGTCTTTAAATGTGGTGACTGTATTCATTTTTATTTTTTAGGCTGATAATGCTTACTGTATCATTGGAAGAGCAGCATTGTCTCCCCTAGGATGGAAAGAGGGAGATTTACTATAAATGGTGCACGCAGATTTTGGTGCAGCTGTTCATAGTATCCAATCAGCTTCTAGTTTTTCTTGTCAAAGCCTAATTGAACAAGCTGACGTTAAAAGCGAATTGGGTACTATGCACAGCTGCACAAAATTCTGTGTGCACCAGTTTTGGTAAATCTCCCCAAAAGTGTTTTAGAACTACACAACGCCTCACCCTCTTCTCTTCTTAAAAACATAGGGAAAGGTGCTCCACAGAGCGAACTTGGAACAAAGCTAACTGATAGCTAGGGCTAAGGTTTGGGTTCACCACAGAGTTTTGTTTGTGGCAAATTTTCATGTTTTGCCCATACAGCAAACCTATGGATGTATTTGCCCAGTTGCCAAATGCAAAACCCCATAATGCTTTGCTTGACCTGTGAGCTGTGGTCAGGTGGAAAAGTATGGCCAATAACAGTGCTTTGAAAATGTGCCAGCACCTTCTCCATAAATGTCAGTGCTCCCTAAAGATAGAGGAAGAGGTTATTCACATGTAGCTAGTAGGGGACAAGCAGGTTGTGCATCTACATGGCAAAGCAGTGATCAGGTCACACCTTTGGGAGGCAGGGTATGTTTTCCTATCATCTCTGGTAGTGGGCATGCTCTACAGCCAGAGCAGGCAGAGGAAGTGGTGATGTGGATAAACAAGCCCTCATCATTCTCCTCCCAGCCACAGACTAGTTTAGTGTAATCAGCAGCTGCAAACACACACTCTTCTTCCTCCTCTTTAACATCCAATATTGCCATCCATAATCTCCCAAACTGGCATTGATAAGTTGGCTGCATCATTTGAAGATGTGCGAAAATTAAATACACCAGATGTTGAGGAAAAAATCACGTGTAGCATAAAGGAAGAGAAAACAGGAAGGGAGAAGCAATTGCCATTGATATTCCTGCAGATGCAGCTTACTGCCAAGTGGACTTGAGTAAACATGTGGGGATGATGGGGTTGAAGACTGGAACTGGGTTTGCGAGATGCAAGAAACTTAGAGCCTGCACAATAGTCCATGCAAAATGCTACCAAGCTGTTTTTCAGCTAATGTGCCCTGGGAGATATAATGGGCCTGAAATTTTTTCAGTTCCTCAGGCTAAGGAGCGGCTGACCCGTCACCAGCTTGTGCCAAAAAGGTAGTGTGTGACAATGTCATCAACTTGCTGTACTTCCCACAGCAGATACATTTTACACACATACCTTGCCTCTCACAAATCCTCAACTTGGTGGTTTAGTAGTTCCTAGTTATGTACCCTGGCTTTGAGGATGCCCTACTGCAGGCCAGAAGATCATACAACCATTTCAGCTGGCCATACCTAACCACTGCTTGGCTGGCTAAAATTCAGTGACAACACCAGCTTTCTGCCAACTGCTTGACATGTTATTTGCCCACCCTCTGAAACTCAACTTTGGCCACGCTATCTCAAAGTGCCACTACCAATGTTTATGCAACTGCTTTACAGTTGTAAGATGTATAGTGCATGATGCAGGATACATTTTTCTCTTCACATTTTTAGCCTATTTCCTTGCTTCAATAATCCACATTTTTCTCTTCACATTTTTAGCCTATTTCCTTGCTTCAATAATCCAGAATATTTGTGGCTATTGTCTCTTTAAAAATATTGTAGTCTAAAAGTTTTTTTCTTTTTTTTGCTTAAACCTGCCTTGTCTCTCCACATTAAACTGCAGACTGGTAAAGGTGCTTACATACTTTGCATGGAGTTTAAAAAATATTGACTTAAATCTCAGCAGTTTTTTTTTACTTATTCAGAAGAAAATAGAAACATTTGCATACCAGGTCAGTATGTTGCACTGGTACGTGCAAATGCCCACAAATACACTCATATGAGCATAAATATTTTGAATATTCATACATTTTGCCTAAAGATATGAATTGTATGCGCATACGCAAAAACACGCAAGTACCCACAAATATGGGCAACACAAATGCCTGAAATTATGTACAGAAATGCTAATGCTCAAACATCAGTACTTTGTGCAAGAGGCCTTAAAGTCAAATAATGCAATCCAATGTCAAAGTTTTGATTTTAAGCTGTGTGATGTCTGCCCTGTTTAAACTGCAGACAATTTTTTATTATGTGAGTAGGTACAACATTTTGTTTTTTTTTTCTGGAGAAAATACACTCTAAAATTGATAATTTTTTAAAAATAATAGATGACTGAGGTCTCTCCTGTTGAAAATGCAAGCTAATTAAATATCTTGATTACTATCTATGGAGTTACCAAATTGTTTATTCATTTTTAATGTAAAATATTTACACCTAAATGTGGATTTTGACCTGTATAACCGGATGTAGTCAATTTTAAGACCCAGACCAAAAGAGGTATTTTTGATATACTGTCTGTGCTGAATGTACAGCATTCTTGTTTTTTTTTTTCAAAGTGAAAAGTAAACACGTTATAGTGCTCCTTGTCCTCAAAAACTGCATAACTTGCTGTCAGTGTTTTATCAAAGGAGTTTTTTCAGAAAAGTAACTATGCTCATGCAGTATGTACTATATTTTTTCCATTTTACTTTTTTTAACACTCCATAGCTAAATGAAAATATGGAGTGACCAATGAGGTCTATTTTAAAATTTAGAATGATTATTTATGCTATATGTGTCTTATCACTTCTATTGGAATCTAAGAAAAAAATAAGCATACATTTTTTGGGCCCTCACAAGATAAATGTGTATGTAGTTTATTCAATGAGGTCTAAAATAAATAATAGCAATTTTATGTATGCTGTGTGTAGCACATTATTTCTATTGTAATCTTCAAAAAATATATAATATTTTATTTGGTTTTATTGTTCCAACACTAAGATTGGGTTAATGGCAGTACAGTAGCTTAGTGGTTATCACTTCTACCTTTCAGTACTTGCATCCCAACCACAACACTACCTGCAATGAGTTTGCATGATCTTCCTGTGCCTGCATGGGTTTCCTTCATAGATGTATGCATGTGAGGTATGGGCCCTAAATTGTAAGCTCCTTGAGGGCAGAGACTGATGTGTGTGTAAATTGTCAGCACTAATATATATATGAAATAATAAATAAATAAATATAGCTTTGACAATATGGTCCACCAGAACATAAAACTATGCAAAAGTGGGAGGAGAGAGCAGCAGGAGGGAAGGTCGTCCTATACACAGCGCTTCGATCCGAGCCGGGTACAGTCATTGTCCGGAGGGTTTACATGTCCCAGCATTCTGCCTCGAGAGTATTTTGGGACTGGATGGAGTGTGAGACCATAGGAGATTCGCAGCATATCTACCCCAGAGGGGATCAGGAGTGACGGGAGGAAGAAATACCATAAAGAAAATTATCATATGCTATAAAAATTCAGCATCTGGTAAGAAGCTCATTCACCCTTTTTGAGAGGTGTGGGAAGAGAGTATATATCTTTCCTATCATGAGGGGTCTATTCTCTGGAGGTGGCTGCCTTTTCCCCCTTACTTTTAACCACTTTACCACTAGAGCATTTTGCTGTCTTACGTCTGGGCCACTTTTTGTGATTCGGCACTGTGCGACGTTAACTGACAATTGCGCGGTCATGCGACGCCGTACCCAAACAAAATTTACGTCCTTTTTTTCCCACAAACAGAGCTTTCTTTTGGTGGTGTTTGATCACCTGTGCGATTTTTACTTTTTGCGCTATAAACAAAAAAAGAGCGTTTATTTTGAAAAAATAACAATATTTTTAACATTTTTTTATATGAAATTCCCCCCAAAAAAGATGTAAAAACCAATTTTTTTTTAATTTTTGGCCAATTTGTTTTCTGCTACCTATGTTTGGTAAAAAAATCGCAGTAAGCGTATTTTGATTAGTTTGCGCAAAAGTTATTGCGTTTACTAACTAAGGGAAAGATTTCTGTCATTTTTGGTGTTTTTTTTTTTAACGAGTAATGGCGGCGATCCGCGATTTTTTTTGCGGGACTGCGACATTGCGGCGGACAGATCGGACCCTTGACTGACATTTTTGACACTTTTGGGGGTACCAGTGACATTACAGCAGTAATCAGTGCTATATATATGCACTGTTACTGTAAAAATGACACTGGCAGGGAAGGGGTTAATTTTATTGGAGAGGGAGGGGTTAATGTATGCCTGTGGGGGGGAGGTGACTGAGTGAGCCAGGGACATATCGGATGTTCAGCTATGCTGAACACTCTGATCTGTCACTCCCTGTCAATTTGGAGATCCGCCCGCTCTGTTTACACAGGCGGGCGGATCTCCAAACTGGATTCCCCGACGATCGGGGCAGAGCAGCGGCGATCGCCGCCGCTCCTCCCCTGGCCCGACTCCCGCTGTGAATGAAAACAGCGGGAGCGTGCCTCCGGCGGCACGCGAGTGCCGCCTACAGGGGGAGGAGTCTAGCGACGTAGGTCTACTTTGCTAGACGATAACGAGCCACTGTGCCGCAGTAGCAGCACAGTGGCTAGTGGTAAAGAGGTTAAATCTGCTGGTAAGAAGCCAACTTACTAGGTGGTGGGATATTGAACTGTCACATCAACACGGGAGCACAGTTTGAACTTTATCCAGCAACAATTTTTTTTGCACGTTTATTTTGCACTTAGGGTTTTGGACTTTAAACTGAAAATTTGTTTTGGACATTTTTTCAGGGGAAATTGTACATTTTTATGTGGAGCACATATTTATGTATTTATCTTTTACTTTGATGAATATTTGATAGATATTTTAGTATACTGTCATCCTATTTATATTTATTTTTGTCACTAAGTTATTTCACTTGGGAATGATACTTAGTATTTAGCGCACCAGACTTATTTTCACGATGCAAAAGTGTACAATATTCCTTAATTTATATAGCGTAAAAAATATATTGTACAGTATATATATTGCATGGCTGAATTTATTGTGTTAAGTTTAAATTGCATAAATACCAAAAGAAAGGAGAAAAGGAATTTCCTACAAAGAGGTCAACTAAGGACACCAAAATATAGGAAAAGATAAATAAACTTTATTGAAAAAACATAACTAACACAAACTAACTCCCAATATAAACCACAACCTTGTATAAAAAACACATGATTAAAAACATGGGATTACTGCAGCAATCAAATTAGGATATAGTGCACAAGATTATAAGGTTATAAGATAACTACATTGGGGAAGGAAACATACATTCCCTAGCATGTATAGCACTTTAAAAATCGCTTGATTCAGAACAAACAGGGATCCTTGATGCCGTCATTGTCAGTTAAAAAATGAAGATCAAAGTTCAAAAGAACTGTATGTAGGTAATCGCCCTTGGGCTGACCAGTGGTGGCGTCCTATGGCGGGCAGTCCAAAGTTGTATATAATTGGGCAGTCCGATATACAGGAGGCTGTTTATGTCAAGAATTGTAGAAGGCACAGAGACTCTGTATAATAGGAGAGAGATATACAATACCTCCTTGAAGAGTCCGGACTGTCTCGTCAGGTGCCACACTCTTAGGGATCCGAGTGTCCGGTCTGCAGTGTATCAGTGAAAGTTGCCCTGGCTGAGACTTCCTCGCTGCCTCCTAAGCTTCCACCGAGCGTATAGAGGAGGAGGCGGGTTTGCGGCAAGTCGTCACTCCAACCTGACTCTAAGCTTGCGGTCTCCACAGCCATTCTAGGCATAACTCCACCAATGTCCCGGGTTGGTGCCGTCGGAATGTTGCAATGTTGATGCGTTTCACAAGCCACCAGGTTTCATCAGAGCTGGGGGAGTGCACAGTCCTCTCCCTTTTTTAAAGGCCCTTAATCAGCAGCACCTTTGGTAATTTTAAAGCCGTCACTCAAGCAATATCTTTTATTGGCCACAAGATGCCCCCAGAGAGTCAAGACAGATTGCTACTCAGCATACCAATCAATGCACCCGGAGGGAACAAAGCTATGTGTGTTAACCTCCACTTGAAATTTAAAAATAAAAATATTAAGTACAAGATATATATAAAGAGATCTATGACCACATCCCAGATCTAGCTTCATCAACAGATGTCTCTGGGGATTAGTAGCTGGGACATCTGTCGACATCCAAAGGTGAAAAATCAATAGAAAAAAGGGGGGGGGGGGAAGAATAAATGAAAAGACAATATAAGAACACCACCCTATTAATCCCAAATATTTTTTTGAATATAATAATGCAAACATTGATGATTTGATCAAAACAATAAGCACACTCACTGTGGAGCAAGACACAGATCCCTGTTTCTAATTAATTCATTGCTCCCATTTACTCAGCCTATCAATATGAAATAGAGTATGTCATGATGCATAGATTTAATGGTCACCTAGGATGAAGGTCACTCAATGGGATTATAGGAAACTGATCTATTAAAGTCTATATTAGCCCCTATAGTGAGCCGTGGAGGGATAGATCTGAGTACAGGCCGTCACTTGTAATGTCAAGATTCCCACCATGGAATCTTTACTGTTCAAGGAACGGCTGTAGACTGAACTCAGTATTCAGTATACTCCTCTTGGGGCAAGGGAACCCATTTTGTAGTTCCAAAGCTTCTCTTTTTGTAAGAGGATTGTGTCAAAGTCCCCTCTACATAGGGGGAGTTTGAGTGCATAGTTACCCCTCACCTTTAGGCCCTTAGGGTCTGCATTATGGTGCTCAAGAAAGAGCAGAGGTATAGTTTTTTATCATCCTTTTTCTTGATACTTGCTATGTGTTCGCTTATTCTAACCTTCTGCTGACGTTTGCTTTTACCAATGTAGGTTTTGCCACATGGGCATATGAGTTGATAAATTACTCGCGTAGATAGACCTGAAAAGATTTCGTGCCATCGCAGCTAATGAAAGAATCCGATTTCCAGACATACATACAGATTGAGCACCTACCACATGTAAACATGCCCTTTAGGGGGGGTAATGTAGTTAGCCAATCTCCTCCATCCCGAGTTCTCTGGAACTCTGAATGGATCAGAGTGTCTTTTAAGCTTGTGGCCCTTCTTGCTGTGAATAGGGGTCTTGGTCCTACGATTTGTTCAATCAGGGGGGACACTGTGAGAACTTTCCAGTGTCTCTCAAGAATATCTTTAACTTGACCCCACTGGGCCCCAAATTTTGTAATTATACGTGGATGTGTAGTTTTTATTTCAGATGCAGATGTCGGTTTATCATTTTTATCTACCAGGAGGCTCGGTCTATCTCTCGAAGCAGCCCTTTTACGGGCTTTTTTGATGACACTATTTGAATAGCCCCTTACCCTAAATCTCTGGTGAAGGTCCCTGGCCTCAGTCTGATAATCTGTTGGGTTTTTACAGTTTCTTTTTATACGCAAAAACTGGCCTAACGGGATCCCCTTCACCAGAGATCTAGGGTGGTGGCTATCAGCCACTAACAAAGTGTTTGCAGCTGTTTCTTTCCGAAACGTTTTGGTACTCAATCTTTGGTTGTCCTGAACAATTAGCAGATCAAGGAAGGGGAGACTGTTTTTTTTTTGGAAGTAAATGTTAACCTAATATTTCTTTCATTTGCATTGAGTTTGTTTATAAAAGTTTCTAGTTGAGGTAGAGTCCTCGCCCAGAGGAGCAGGACATCGTCGATGTACCTCAGCCACATCTGACAGTGGCTGAGGTACAGTGGGAATGGATAAACCACCTGCTCCTCCCACAGGCCCAAATGGAGACACGCATATGCGGGGGCCCATGGTGCCCCCATACAGGTACCCTTGACTTGCTGAAAGAAAATATTTAGGAATTGAAAAAAATAGTTGTTTAGCGTATAATCTATTAGCTCAACCACAAATTCATTATGTGCTCCCAGTCTGGGGTATTCATGTTCTAGAAAATATGATACCACCCTCAAACCCCATTCATGTGGGATAGAAGTATATAACATTTCCACGTCAATACCTACTAGAAGCCAGTCATCTCCTGCTTCTATATTGGCATTTTTTTGAAGTACGTCTCTGGTGTCTTTAACAAAGGAGGGCAACTTGCCCACCATTTCCTTGATCAGTGAATCCACATACCTGCCAACCTTCTCCAGTGGACCCTTTATGACCCAAACAATCGGTCTCTCTGGAGGATTATTTTAAAGATTTATGTAGTTTAGGTATCGTATAGAAGGTTGGCAGGTTGTATGCATCCACCTTAAGGTAATCTGCCTCTTTTTTAGAAAGTAATTCAGCCTTCCTAGCTAGGCTAATTTTCTGATTCAGAGCAGCGACAAGGGAGGGAAAGGGATTAAACAATAGTTTTTTATAAGTGAAAGTGTCCTTGAGCTGTCTGAGGGTCTCTTTCTCATAGAGCTCCTCATTCATCAATGCCACATTTCCTCCCTTGTCGCTGTCCCTAATGACCAGGCCTGCTGCATCCTCCAGTTCCTTAAGGGCTTTACGCTCCTCCCTGGATAAGTTATCATTGCCTCTGTTCTCCCATTTAACCTTTTTTTAAATCCTCTTGAACAAGGTCCAGGAAGGTTTTAAGACTCCTATGTTTGGATAGTGGGGACATTTTTAAAGATTTGATTTTTAGGTTAGCATCTCTTCGAATGGGATTCTCTAGGTCACCTTCATCTCCATAAGGGTCATTTTCCTCCAGAAGGGACACCAGTGTATCTAAAGCTTCCTTATCCATTTCGGAGGTAATCACTTCCTCCCGAGTATCTTTATTCCTTTCCTGGTGCCACAATTGGAAAACGACCCTTCTGAGGAAGAGACTGACGTCCTTATATACCTCAAATTCAGACATTGAAGCAACTGGCGAAAAGGAAAGACCTCTGCTCAGTAGTTTATAATGTCTCTGTAATGGTGTTGAGTGTTCGGACACCATCTTGTCCTCTCAACGTCCATTTTGTTTAGTGACCCAGGCTCCTTGAGCGAATTAGCCCCCACCTTTTTCTAATCAGTGGAACCAAAAGGCACTCCCTCACCCCACCAGGTTCCTGCTAAGCTGATATTTTTCACACCTTTACTATACACAAGCTTTGACCAAGCAGACATTTAGTCTCCTCATGCTTTAAGAGTTAATTTGTAATCTGAACTCAGCATATGGCTACTAGGTCATTTCGGAAAATGACACAGTTGACCATGAAACTTCATATCTTTTTAACCAAACATAACATATTAACAAAAAGTAGATATTTGGGTGCCCCATAAAATACCAATCAAATTAAGTCCAAGCACGGACACCGTAATGCCGAGGAAAGGCAAGCTAGCGATCCAAGGGCGTACAGGGCAGAGGTTAGTCCGAAATACCCCATATTTAGTGTCTAAAGATAGGACATTCCAAACCGGAAAATAAGATATCGGTTTCAAGCGTGTAAACCGTTTCAATTCTCAAGATATGAGTGCATTTATTAATCTGTCAAACGGGGAGGTCCCGTAGCAGTTTAGAAGACTCAGAGCCTATTGGCTAAGTACTTCTGGTGACACCCCCTGGAGAGTCAGAGAAAAGGACAGGAACTGATAGAGAGCTCAGTTCTCATCCTAAGATCGACGGCATAACACCACCCCAAGGAGAACCAAACATACCTGTTCAACTCTGAAACTTAAGGTAATACCAGGACCGTTTTAATGCAAGTATTTTCATTCTTTTATTCTCCTATTTCTTAATTGCTGTATTGTGTCTCCATTTCTTTGTAACCCATTTTTCTGTAAATATTTTTATTCGCACCAATTTTTCACCTTTCTATAATTAAACCTTATTTTGAAAAGTGTTAAACTTTGTCTCTAAGCTCTTAAACGCAACTTGACCCAAAGAGCCTGCCTCCTGAAGTGCACTACTGTGTGTTATAGACAGTTATTTTAAAGTCATAATTGATATTTGTACTGTTTAGGCTAACCTATCTGAAACATTCTTGTCAGGTGACAGTGTGTGTTACAGACGGTTATTCTAAAGTCATAATTGATATTTGTGAAATCAGGAGTGTCCGCTAAGCTCAAACATAGCGGTGGTGGCAGTGAAAGGGTTAATCGTTTAACCCGGTGACAATCGCTCTCAGTCTGCTGGCATCTAGATTGTGGTCCCGCAAGCTGGACAATCTGTGTGCTGGGTGCAGCTGAGAGTGGCATTGTTACGCAAGTGACGGCAGGGTGTGAGATTGCTTGGTCTTGGGTCACGAGGTGGATGACAAGGCCAGGGGTCTGATACCCGTAACCGTCACAGTCTCTCCTCCAGGTGGAAATCAGATAGATTAACCACTTTTAGGTCCCCTTCCTTATTGCCTATTTGTTGTGTGTCTTTTGGCTCCTGGATCTTGCTGATCTTGGTTTGTGGTGGTCGTCCCTTTCCCTTGTTTTTGGCTCCTGTTTTTCTCCCTTCCTTGTCTCCTGTTTTGTGTGGTTGTCTATCTGTATCTCTGGGTTTGGTCTTACCCCTAAAAAAGTCACCGTTTTTTTTCCCCTATATTTTGGTGTCCTTAGTTGACCTCTTTGTGGGGAATTCCTTTTCTCCTTTCTTTTGGTATTTATGTAGCCTTGCTTTGGTCAATGGACCCTAAATAGTCTCTATGTGAATAAAGGGGACCGTAGGTAATAGGCTGGTGTATTCCTGCTATCCTATATGTTCTCTTCCCCTATTTCATTATAAGCCCTCCTAGTAAGAGTACCCCCTTATTTTTATATTAAGTTTAAATTGCAGGCTACCACAACAACTGAAATGCTGTCTATGTAGTGTGGACAATATTTCCTACCTTTTTTCTGTGTCGTATACACTTGTAAATTTGTTGGTTGAAAAGCTGCATTCTGATATCCCTACAATATTTGTGTCTCTGATGTAATCAACTGTAATTGTATTTGCAGGAAAAGTACATGTGACCTACATGTATCTGTATGATATTTATGCCACATGTCTCTGACGTTATTATTATTATTATTTCTGGATCAAAAATGTAATTTCTCCCCTCCCAGTAAGGCTTGCATGATACTCTGCATCTTTGTAATGTTTCTGACATAATCCACTGTACTTTTTACTTCTGGATCAAAAATGCCTCAAAGCTCCCACTTAAAATGCAACCTACTAAAAAGGCTTATATTACGAGTATGTGCCGCATGTCTCTGTAGTATTTCTGCCTTGTGTCTCTGACATAGTCTACTGTAGTTTCTATTTGAGTATCTTTTTTTAAACTGCAATGTCTCTATATTCTTACATTGCTGCCCAATCAAGCTGCCTACATTCTGTGTTGACATTTATTAAATTTTGTATACAATATAGTGATAGTGCACTAAAAGAAAATCACACATGCTATGCTATGAAACATGTTTGGTGATTGTTATAAAGTTAAGAGATTTTTTTTTTTTATGAAGTGTAAACCTTCTGATTGTAGATTAGTTGTGTCTACTACTTCAATTGCTCAATACTCTAATATTACCCTTAGATAAAAAAATCACATGTGTCACAGCAAAAACGACTTATGACTAAAAAATATATATTACACATACAGATGTGATCCCAGAATACGATGTCATTGATGCTATTCCAAAAAAAATCATACTGCTGTGAACCTACATATAACATAGCTTTATGGCATTTCTAAAGCATATAATTTGCCAAATTTATGTTTTTCTCATATCACTCTCAAAGTCCTATAAAATGAAGGCTCCACTCTCCATCAAAGATATTAATGGAAGATTTTTTTTTTTATTTTATTATTGGCTGTCATTGCCTGGCTCCCCCATGCCCTATGTTTTTTCAGTCCCTGAACTATTTAGTAAAACACAGTCTTGGTCTGCTATGGGACTTGAAATCAGATTCCTTTACCTTCCTAATAAGCCTAGAGGAAAAACCTTTCACTCGCAGAGGTGTCTTTTCCATGATTATTAGTCTGTATGATCAATTAGGATCTACAGCCACTGTCACCATTCAAGGTAAAGTGCTGCTTAGAGACTTAACTCGTGAAACATCTGACTGAGATGCCCCACTGCCCCTTGACAAAAGAAACTCTTGGGTACAGTGTAGAAATTCTATCAGATATGCATGTTTCACGCTCATATGCTCCTGTACCCTCTACAGAAGTACAAAGCCAAAAATTTTGATTTGTCATGGATAAAGCAAAAATGGCTCCACACCCTGAGCACACCATACCTAGATTAGAACTCTGTGCTGCATTATTAGCTGTTGAACTAGTCGAGCTAATTGCATCAGAAATTGGCATTGACCTTAAAGATGCCAATTCTACACTGACCAGGCAAGGTGGTATTAGGTTACATCTATAATGAGACTAGACGATTTACTAGATGTATTTTATGTTAACAAAGTACTAATGATTAGGAGATCCACCCGCCCAAAACAATGGCACTATGTATCTACCGACCATAAACCTGCAGACCATGTGCTACAAGAGCTGTCGCTGCATGTCACCTTAACAAAACAATATGGTTTACAGGACCTGCATTCTTGTACAGCACAGAACAGATCAATCCTGATAGCGATACAATTAAGCTGGTAGATCCAGACTCAGATGTTGAAATCTGCCCTGGGCTCTTCATACTTCAGACAGTAACTTCTGACAGCTTGAATCCCACAGATTTGACAGATTCTCAATCTGGAAGTCACTTGTTCGAGCTATTACTTGCCTCATCCATATAACTCAATTCTTTAAACATGCCACCCATGGAAGTGATTATGACTGCAAAGGCTGGCACCACTGTCATAGGATTATTTTAGCTGCGAAACTCCAGAAGTCTCAAGACTTTATGATCTATACTGTGCAATATGAAACTTATGCCAGGGAGATTGACTGTATCATAAACAAGAAATCAATTTCCGGTGACAGTGACTTGACCCATTTCTTGATCAAAACCACCTATTAAGAGTAGGTGGCTGTCTTAGGGAATCAAGCTTCGAACCAGGCAAGAAAAAATTCTTAATTCCTGGCTGTGATGAGACCAACCTCGCCACATTGCATTGGAGGAGCCTGGTTGCCCGCCTGCTGCCTTTGGATTATGGACCGGCAGCTAAAGGGTTAATTTTACGGTGCAGAAGGATTTATTTCTCCCTTTCTGCACAGCCGTTCGGTAGATTCTATCTACCGAACAAACAGCCCCTGGTTCTAATTCGTATGGATTTGGTGAATGCAGGGTGACCAGGAGGGTGTTGAACACTGAAAATATGGCTTGGACTACTACAAATGGGACAGTCATATTCAGGAAAAATGTCTCCCTTGTAATATAAAGATTTTTGTTCCCATTTGCCATGAGGTCTCTGAACAGGAAGTCAACTTCTAATATGGTCATTACAGGAAGTTCTGAGGAGACGGGCTGTCTGAGGTGGCTCTCCATTCACCTATTGCCAGGTGTGCTAATGACCTCACCTGTTGTCTGCTAAGGGATGTATTGACACTCAGAGTAATGTGTATTGAGGGCTTGTTAGGGAACCATTGTTCTGTGTCTGACTATTGTGTACATTGATTGCCCCCTGGGGCTTCTGTCTCCTTGCATTGGTCAAAGCTATCTGACCAATCCCTGTTGACTCATTTTCAATTCCTCATTTGCATGGCTAAAAGAGGACCTGAAAGGGAACTGCATGTACTTTGCAATTGACCAATGGGAGGGCGGTTGTTGAGAGCAGGATGTTCCAAATTCTGTATAAAAGTGTGCTGTGTTCTTCCAATAAATGTTGATGTTGTTCCTGTTTGACCCTCAACTCTGGGGGGATTCACTGTATGCTGTTGGAGACTGATTGCTAGGAGTGTAAGCTGATGTATGCTTTTCCTGTTCGTCTGCTAGCAGCTATTCGTGAGGTTCCAGGTTGGAGTGCTATTTTGTATCCAGTTCGGGAGTTTGGTGTCCTGCAAGTAGCTGTGCCTGTCTCTCAGAAAGAGGCATATCGCCTAAACGGATTTTAACCCCTTGTCTGCTGAAACGGTCCATTATACTGGCCATCAACACATTGCTCACTTGATTGTGCTACACCATCACCTCCAAGTCAGACATCAAGGACGAGTATTTACAGAAGGAGCTTTACAAGCTGCTGGCTTGTGGATAGTTGGAGCTAGGGCTTGACACAGATGTCTCAAATTGTGTTATCCTGGAGATGGGAAGATGCTCCTTACCACCCGGAAACCATGTTGGAATAGTGACGATGCCGACACTTTCAGCCTTTGCATGTGTGCATTGGTGCTGTGAGCGCCCCGTGTTTGACTGGCAACTGCCACACCACCCAGCTTTCCCTGGTAGTTCAGAGCCAGTCCCCTTCTTTGATTGCCCACTTGTTTGGGGCACTACAGCCCAACACGACATCTTAGCAGCACCAAGTGTATGGCTTGGAGATGTACTAAAGCATTACATTTACATCTTGCTATTGTAGCACTGCCCCCTTGAGGGCTGCTGAATTTCTCACCGTTTCAGGTCCCTCTGGGTTACTGGTAGCAACTGCATACAGAATCTTAACACTTTACTCTGCGGCTCAGTTAACCACTTTACCACCGGAGGATTTTGCTGTCTTCCGTCAAGGCCACTTTTTGCGATTCGGCTCTGTGCGAATTGAACTGACAATTGCGCGGTCGTGCGACGCCGTACCCAAACAAAATTTACGTCCTTTTTTTCCCACAATCAGAGCTTTCTTTTGGTGGTATTTGATCACCTGTGCGATTTTTACTTTTTGCGCTATAAACAAAAAAAGAGCGTTTATTTTGAAAAAATAACAATATTTTTAACATTTTTTTATATGAAATTCCCCCCAAAAAAGATGTAAAAAACAATTTTTTAAAACATTTTTGGCCAATTTGTTTTCTGCTACCTATGTTTGGTAAAAAAAAATCGCAATAAGCGTATTTTGATTGGTTTGCGCAAAAGTTATTGCGTTTACTAACAAAGGGAAAGATTTCTGTCATTTTTGGTGTTTTTTTTTTTAACGCGTAATGGCGGCGATCTGCGATTTTTTTTGTGGGACTGCGACATTGCGGTGGACAGATCGGACCCTTGACTGACATTTTTGACACTTTTGGGGGTACCAGTGACATTACTGCAGTAATCAGTGCTATATATATGCACTGTTACTGTAAAAATGACACTGGCAGGGAAGGTGTTATTTTAATGGAGAGGGAGGGGTTAATGTATGCCTGGTGCTTACTGACGTGTAGGGGGGGAGGTGACTGAGTGAGTCATGGACAGATCGGATGTCCAGCTATGCTGAACAGTCCGATCTGTCACTCCCTGTCACTATGGAGATCCGCCCGCTTGTGTTTACACAGGCGGGCGGATCTCCACACTAGATCCCCGGCGATCGGGGCAGTGCAGCGGCGATCGCCGCTGCTCCTCCCCTGGCCCGACTCCCGCTGTGAATGAAAACAGCGGGAGCGAGCCTCCCGCGGCACGCAAGCGCCGCCCAGAAGGGGGAGTGTCTGACGACGTTAATACTACGTCGTCAGACGATAACGAACCACTTTGCCGCAGTAGTACTACCGTACTCGGTCGGCAAGTGGTTAATGAACAGTCTAGGGGTTGCTGTTTTGTTGTTTTATTTTAAATAGGGATGGGAGAGAGGAAGAGTGGGATACTCCAAAAACTTGAACTATTCACAATGTTGAGGACTTCTATCTGAGGATGGGGCTAGGCTGCAGTTTCACCTTGCCACTAGATGAATTTGGGGTAAAGTTCTGGAATAGACACTTGCTTAGCACTTATCTTCATTGTACTTGCCTAGCACCCCCTTTCACTCCACCAGCTGACACCCATCCTCTGACTACTCCAGGGTGGCCCTCTTCCTGGTCAGACCCTTAGACAGGATCCCCTGTACTCATGATACTGTTTTTCCAGGTTCTCCAGTGTCTCAACCCCTCTGGTCAGCTCTCCTGGACCTCTGGGGTCAGCTCCTTCCTTCTGGCTCACCAGGCCAACTGCCTGTGACTAGTGATGGATGAACATCGGCCGGGGCGGTTCGCGAACGCCAGCCGCAAATTTTCTCAAAAGTTCGCGGCGGGCCCCATTGACTTTAATGGGAGGCAAACTTTAAAAACCTTTAAGTCATATTTGCAGCCACAAAAGACGTACTAGCTGTGCACAAATAGTCCCAGCACATGGATAATGTCATAACAGAAGTATTGCAATTGAAAAAGTTGCCCTAAATTTTTTTTTTTACAGCATAAAATATATATATTTTTTCATAAATCAGCCAGAACTGACAGCAGCCGGTAAATACATTGTCTAATACATATTGGGTCCATTCACACATCTGTAAAATTAGGCATTCAAAGGATAAAGAAGTAAGTGTCGGCCATTCCAGGCCCCAAAAATTAGCCCACATGCGTTTATCTGACAGCTAAGAACGAAGTATTCTGTGGCTGAAGGTACATTTTGCATTCACAGGATACAGAAGTAAGTGTCGCCCATTCCAGGCCCTAAACATTAGCCCACATGGGTTTACCTAACAGCTAAGTACGTAGTATTTTGTGGCTGAAGGTACATTAGGCATTCACACAGTATGAGAGAGTTATATACCCCAAGAGGGTGTATATCCTTCGCGTCTAGGGTGGTCCTATTGTGAGGGAGTGAAATGAGGTGGGATTTGGGGTGATAGCAGCTGCTATAGAGTAAAAAGTATAGAAAGAAGAAAAACCCCAATAATGGGATTTATATAGCGCTTGCTATTATACAATATAAATAATCAAAAATGATATGAGTAAAATAGTGTGTATGGCAAGTGGATGTGTTGAATATTCTGCACAATAAATATAATAAAATATCTACACAAAAATTCCACAATAATATTCAAAAGGAAATTATGCACATGTTGTGCACAGTAGATACTAATTAGTTATAAAGTGCATATTAGTGCCAGTAAATAAATAAGAAAAAAAAGAAAAAAATTGTGCCAAAGAGTGTCAAAAATGCAGAGTTCATATGTGACTTTCGTGCATATATAAAAACTGGTGCCAGATAAATAAAGTGCAGGTGCTTGGTGCAAATCCTCCAATAGTCCAACTGCTGGTACTTGGGCATGATAGGTATGGATTAAAGGGGTCGTGCACTCACCAGATGTAGTGGGTCTTAACTACCATATGGCAAAAGGACCTTCAGGGCTTTATGGCCTCCTGGGCCTGAAAGAGGTATCTGCTGGGCCTTGTAGTCCCTCCGTGGTCCGGAATCCCTCTCCTGGATATCGGTCCTCAGGGTCTGTTTTTTTGGGGAAAAATAAAGTGCTCCAGATAGTGCAGTACCATTAAAAAGTAGCCTTTATTGAATAGAGCTAATCGCACAGTACAAAAAGTGTAAAATTTAAAAGTTGCGTCTGCTGAGAGTGGTGCCTGTGAGTGGAGAGTGGTAACTACCGGCTTGCGTTCCACCAGGCTTCCAGAGCGTGCAGCGTGCGTTCCACCTGACACGCGTTTCGTCAGAGCGTATGACATCTTCAGACACGCGTCAGGTGGAACGCACGCTGCACGCTCTGGTAGCCTGGTGGAACGCAAGATGGTAGTTACCGCTCTCCACTCACAGGCACCACTCTCAGCAGGCGCAACTTTTAAATTTTACAATTTTTGTACTGTGCGATTAGCTCTATTCAATAAAGGCTACTTTTTAATGGTACTGCACTATCTGGAGCACTTTATTTTTCCCCAAAAAAACGGACCCTGAGGACCGATATCCAGGAGAGGGATTCCGGACCACGGAGGGACTACAAGGCCCAGCAGATACCTCTTTCAGGCCCAGGAGGCCATAAAGCCCTGAAGGTCTTTTTGCCATATGGTAGTTAAGACCCACTACATCTGGTGAGTGCACACCCCCTTTAATCCATACCTATCACGCCCAAGTACCAGCAGTTGGACTACTGGAGGATTTGCACCAAGCACCTGCACTTTATTTATCTGGCACCAGTTTTTATATATGCACGAAAGTCACATATGAACTCTGCATTTTGGACATTCTTTGGCACAATTTTTTTCTTTTTTTCTTATTTATTTACTGGCACTAATATGCACTTTATAACTAATTAGTATCTACTGTGCACAACATGTGCATAATTTCCTTATGAATATTATTGTGGAATTTTTGTGTAGATATTTTATTATATTTATTGTGCAGAATATTCAACACATCCACTTGCCATAAACACTATTTTACTTATATCATTTTTGAATATTTATATTGTATAATAGCAAGCGCTATATAAATCCCATTATTGGGGTTTGTTTTCATTCACACAGTATACAGAAGTAAGTGTCAGCCTGTATAGGCTGCAAAAATTAGTTCACATGGTTTGAACTGACAGCAAAAAACTTAGTTTTTGATGGCTAGAGGTACGGTAGGCGTTCACAGAACGGTAAGTGTCGGCCTGTATAGGCTGCAAAAATTAGCTCACATGGTTTGAACTGACAGCAAAAAACTTAGATTTTGATGGCTAGAGGTATGGTAGGCGTTCACAGTACACAGAACCGTAAGTGTCGGCCTGTATAGGCTCCAAAAATTAGCTCACGTGGTTTGAACTGACAGCAAAAAACTTAGTTTTTGATGGCTAGAGGTACGGTAGGCGTTCACAGTACACAGAACCGTAAGTGTTGGCCTGTATAGGCTCCAAAAATTAGCTCACATGGTTTGAACTGACAGCAAAGAACTTAGTATTTGGTGGCTGTTGATACATTAGGCATTTACAGAAAAAATTATTGTCGGCCCTGAAAGGCCCCAAAAATTTGCCATTCAATGGACATTAAATGCCTTTTATGCCACTGTATGTAGCGAAGCCAAGGACCAGGAATTGTTGTGGGTGGAGGAATTTCGATTAAACCTGGTCTACTGGTCACATGTGTTGAATTCCTCAGAGATCCATGTCTCATTCATTTTTATAAATGTGAGGTTGTCTACACTGTCATGAGCTAGGCGAGTGCGCTTATCGGTCACGATCCCCCCCTGCTGCGCTGAACGTCCTTTCGGACAGGACACTGGATGGGGGGCAAGCCAACATTTCCATTGCAAATTGTGCAAGCTTTGGCCAGAGGTCAAGCCTGCCCACCCAGTAGTCCATGGGTTCATCACTCCTCAGAGTGTCTACATCGGCCGTTAACCCGATGTAGTCGGACATCTGTCGGTCTAGGCGTTCCCTCATGCTGGATCCGGAGTACAGCTGTCGATGGTTCGGCTGAAAGAAGGCTCTCATATCTGAAGTGACCAAGACATCTTCCAACCACCCTCTTCTTGAAGGCACTGTTGGATTGCTACCCGCAATTGCCTCTCTGTGACTGGAAATTCCTCTGCCAGCTCACGGAAAAGCAGAATGCAGCAAGGCCTGGAAGTGCTGCATTCTGACCGCCCTCCTGTGATTGTGGTAACATTTCCGCCACTTTGTGTTTGTACCGGGGGTCTAAGTACATTGCCACCCACTACTGGTCCTTGGGCCTTTATGTGTTTTATACAGGGGTCCCCCTTAAAACACTGCAGCATGTAGGCCCCCATTCCCACTAAACTGGAAGTGGTATAGTGGCCTGCTTCCAGCTCATCATCCAGGATAATGTCGTCCTCGTTCTACTCCCCCCATCCACGGATAACACAAGGGATCCCAGAAAGGTTTAAAGCATGCTCTTCTTGCTCCTCCTCATCCCCCCCAGCACCATCCTCCTCCTCTGACTCCTCTTCAGACTCCTGTTGTTGATTTGTCTCAGATGGAGTAGCACCCCCTGGGAATTCATTCAACATTGCGACTTCCTGGTCCTTCTGCTCCTCGACGGCTTGATCAATGACACGACGCAATGCACGCTCCAGAAAGAAGGCGTAAGGTATGATTTCACTTATGGCACCCTGGCCGTGACTGACCAGTTTGGTGATCTCATCGAATGGCCGCAGAAGTCTGCATGCGTCCCGCATGAGCAGCCACTGGCGAGGTGAAAAAAACCCAAGCTCCCCAGAACCTGTCCTGCCTCCGAGTACGAACAGGTAGTCATTAACTGCACGTTTCTGCTGGAGCAGCCTATCGAGCATATGCAACGTTGAGTTCCATCGCGTCACAAATAAGACGCCTGAGGGGCAGGTTGTGTCACCGCTGAATCTCAGCAAGGCGAGCCATGGCTGTGTAAGATCTTCAGAAATGGCCCGAGATTTTCCTGGCCTGCTGCAAGACGTCCTGGACCTCAGGGTATTTGGCAAAGAATCGCTGCACCACCAAGTTCAGGACGCGTGCCATGCATGGCACGTGTGTTATTTTGCCCTTTTTCAGCGCTCTCAGCAGATTGGTACCGTTGTCGCACACCACTTTACCAACTGACAAATTCAGCGGTGTCAGCCACTGATCTGCCTGTGAATGCAAAGCTGAAAGGAGTGCAGGACCAGTGTGGCTCTTGGCTTCCAGGCACAACAGACACCGCACAGCATGGCAATGTCTCACCTGGCATGTGGAATAGGTTCTGGGGATCTTGGGCGGCGCAGGAGAAGAGACGGTAGCCGAGGAGGAGAGGGAGGATGGAGGAGGAGGAGAAAAAGAGGCAGGTCTTCTTGCAATCCGTGGCGGTACAACTAAATCTACACGGGTGCCACGGGTTGCATGCTTAACGGCCATCAGAAGGTTCACCCAGTGGGCAGTAAAAGTGATATACCTTCCCTGCCCATGTTTGCTAGACCATGTGTCTGAGTAGATAACACCCCACTTCAATCTGTGGTATTGGGGGGCCACAGGTTTATCACACCAGTTCTATAAATAATTGGCCAGTAACTGTTGTCAATGTGTGTAGCACAGTTAACACAGCAAAAGAGGCCATCATTTTGCAGGAATAAAATACAATCTTAGAAAAGTATACTGTTAAATAACACCCGCTTCAATATGTGCTATGGGGGGGGGGGGGGGCACTGGTCTATCACACCACCAAAAAATTGGCCAGTGAGATTGGCACTGAGTATACCAGACTTAACTCAGCAGAAGAGGCAATATTGTTGCAGGACACAAATACACTTGTAAAAGTATTCTCAGATAACACCCCACTTAAATATGTGGTTTTGGGGGGCCACTGGTTTATCACACCAGTTGTTCAAAAAATTGTCCAGTGAGTTTGGCACTGTGTGTACCAGACTTAACTCAGCAGAAGAGGCAATATTATTGCAGGACACAAATACACTTGTAAAAGTATTCTCAGATAACACCCCACTTCAATATGTGGTATTGGGGGCCACTGGTTTATCACACCAGTTGTTTAAAAAATTGGCCAGTGATTTTGGCACTGTGTGTATCAGACTTCACTCAGCAAAAGAGGCAATATTGTTGCAGGAAACAAATACACTTGTAAAAGCATACTCAGATTACACCCCACGTCAATATGTGGTATTGGGGGGCCACTGGTTTATCACACCAGATGTTCAAAAAATTGGCCAGTGAGTTTGGCACTGTGTGTATCAGACTTCACTCAGCAAAAGAGGCAATATTGTTGCAGGACACAAATACACTTGTAAAAGTATACTCAGATAGGCTCCAAAAATTACCTCACATGGTCTGAACTGACAGCAAAAAACGTAGTATATGATGGCTAGAGGTACAGTAGGCGTTCATAGTATACACAAGTTGGTGGCGGGCTGTTTAGGCCGCAAACATGAGCTCACATGGGTTGAACTGACAGTTAAGAACGTAGTATATGATGGCTAGAGGTACAGTAGGCATTCACAGTATACACAAGTTGGTGGCGGCCTGTTTAGGCCGCAAAACATGAGCTCACATGGGTTGAACTGACAGCAAAGAACGTAGTATATGATGGCTAGAGGTACAGTAGGCGTTCACAGTATACACAAGTTGGTGGCGGGCTGTATAGGCCGCAAAAATTAGCTCTTATGGGTTGAACTGACACAAAGAACGTAGTATATGATGGCTAGAGGTACAGTAGGCGTTCACAGTATACAGAAGTAGGTGGAGGCCTCTATAGGCCAAAAAAATGAGCTCACATGGGTTGAACTGACAGCAAAGAACGTAGTATATGATGGCTAGAGGTACAGTAGGCGTTCACAATATACACAAGTTGGTGGCGGGCTGTTTAGGCCGCAAACATGAGCTCACATGAGTTGAACTGACAGTAAAGAACGTAGTATATGATTGCTAGAGGTACAGTAGGCGTTCACAGTATACACAAGTTGGTGGCGGGCTGTTTAGGCTGCAAACATGAGCTCACATGGGTTGAACTGACAGTAAAGAACGTAGTATATGATTGCTAGAGGTACAGTAGGCATTCACAATACACAGAACAGTAAGTGTCGGCCTGTATAGGCTGCAAAAAGTAGCCATTCAATGGACATGAAATGCCTTTTATGCCGCTGTATTTAGCGAAGCCAAGGACCAGGAATTGTTGTGGGTGGATGGCGGTCTTTTGGATATTTGTGGCCTGGCATGAGGAATTTCGATGAAACCTGTTCTACTGGTCACATGTGTTGAATTCCTCAGAGATCTGTGCCTCATTCATTTTTATAAATGTGAGGTAGTACTAGTCTACACTGTCATGAGCTAGGCGAGTGCGCTTATCGGTCACGATCCTCCCTGCTGCGCTGAACGTCCTTTCGGACAGCACACTGGACGGGGGGCAAGCCAACAGTTCCATTGCAAATTGTTCAAGCTCTGGGCAGAGGTCAAGCCTGCCCACCCAGTAGTCCAAGGGTTCATCACTCCTCAGAGCGTCCACATCGGCCGTTAACCCGATGTAGTCGGGAACCTGTCGGACACCTTTTTTTACGCTCCAACATTTGAGCCACATGAGCCTGCCATTTTCCAGAAAAACATGACAATGGCATCATGGAAGGTGGAGTGTTGGACAACTGTGAGGAGACAGGAGAAGGAGAAGGGGGAGGAGAGGGAGAAGAGGCTGGACGGTGAGAGCATGGAGTGTGGCTTTGTGGGTTCTGACAGTTTTGCTCACATTGGGCTTGGTGATGGGATTTCAGGTGCCTTCTTAAGGAGGTTGTCCCTAGGTGAGTGTTGGGCTTACAGCGACTTATGCGTTGACTGCAAAGGCTGCAGATGGCAACACTGGTGTCAGCAACGGACACATTAAAAAAAGCCCACACTGCAGAGCCATGTGCCGGCGTCCTGGGAGCGCTAGATGTGACTGTACATGGTTGATGGCTCGCTCCTGATACATTTGCAGTCTGCTTTCTACCTCTTCTGCAATGCAAGTTCTGCCTGCCTCTCCTCCCTATCTGCCGGTCTGTCAGTCCGCCAGTTCTACAAATAATTGGCCAGTAACTGTTGTCACTTTGTGTAGCAGAGTTAACACAGCAGAAGAGGCCAAATGTTTGCAGGACTAAAATACAATCTTAGAAAAGTATACTGTTAAATAACACCTCAATTCAATATGTGGCATTGGGGGGGGGGGGGCACAGGTTTATTACACCAGTTCTACAAATAATTGGCCAGTAACTGTTGTCACTGTGTGTAACAGAGTTAACACAGCAAAAGAGGCCAAATGTTTGCAGTACTAAAATACACTCTTATAAATGTATACTGTTAAATAACACCCCACTTCAATATGTGGCATTGGGGGGGAGCATTGGTGTAGCACACCAGTTCAAAAAATTGGCCAGTGAGTTAGGCGCTGTGTGTACCAGACTTCACTCAGCAAACTAGGCAATATTGTTGCATGACACAAATGCACTTGAAAAAGTTTACTACGAGAACATCCCACTTCAATATGTGGCATTGGGGGGGGGGGGGGGGGCACACAGGTTTATTACACCAGTTCTACAAATAATTGGCCAGTATCTGTTGTCACTGTGCGTAGCAGAGTTAACACAGCAAAAGAGGCCAAATGTTTGCAGGACTAAAATACACTCTTAGAAAATTATACTGTTAAATAACACCCCACTTCAATATGTGGCACGGGGGGGGGGGGCACAGGTTTATTACACCAGTTCTACAAATATTTGGCCAGTAACTGTTGTCACTGTGTGTAGCACTGTTTACACAGCAAGAGGCGAAATTTTGCAGGACTAAAATACACTCTTAGAAAATGATACTGTTAAATAACACTCCACTTCAATATGTGGCATTGGGGGGGGGGGGGGGGCGCACAGGTTCATTACACCAGTTCTACAAATAATTGGCCAGTATCTGTTGTCACTGTGTGTAGCAGAGTTAACACAGCAAAAGAGGTCAAATGTTTGCAGGACTAAAATACACTCTTAGAAAATTATACTGTTAAATAACACCCCACTTCAATATGTGGTATCGGTGTAGCACGCCAGTTCAAAAAATTGGCCAGTGAGTTTGGCGCTGTGTGTACCAAACTTCACTCAACAAACTAGGCAATATTGTTGCATGACACAAATACACTTGAAAAAGCTTACTCAGAGAACACCCCACTTCAATATGTGGCATTGGGGGGGAGCATTGGTGTAGCACACCAGTTCAAAAAATTGGCCAGTGAGTTTGGCACAGTGTGTACCAGACTTCACTCAGCAAACTAGGCAATATTGTTGCATGACACAAATACACTTGAAAAAGTTTACTCAGGTAACACCCCACTTCAATATGTGGCATGGGGGGGGGCACAGGTTCATTACATCAGTTCTACAAATAATTGGCCAGTATCTGTTGTCACTGTGTGTAGCAGATTTAACACAGCAAAAGAGGCCAAATGTTTGCAGGACTAAAATACACTCTTAGAAAATTATACTGTTAAATAACACCCCACTTCAATATGTGGCACGGGGGGGGGGGGGGGCACAGGTTTATTACACCAGTTCTACAAATAATTGGCCAGTAACTGTTGTCACTGTGTGTAGCACTGTTTACACAGCAAGAGGCCAAATTTTGCAGGACTAAAATACACTCTTAGAAAATGATACTGATAATAACACCCCACTTCAATATGTGGCATTGGTGTAGCACACCAGTTCAAAAAATTGGCCGGTGAGTTTGGCGCAGTGTGTACCAGACTTCACTCAGCAAACTAGGCAATATTGTTGCATGACACAAATACACTTGAAAAAGTTTACTCAGATAACACCCCCACTAGTGATGTCGCGAACCTAAAATTCGCCGTTTGTGAACGGCGAATGCGAACATCGGCAAATGTTCGCGAACCGGGCGAACCGCCATAGACTTCAATAGGCAGGCGAATTTTAAAGCACACAGGGACTCTTTCTGGCCACAATAGTGATGGAAAAGTTGTTTCAAGGGGACTAACACCTGGACTGTGGCATGCCGGAGGGGGATCCATGGCAAAACTCCCATGGAAAATTACGTAGTTGACGCAGAGTCGGGTTTTGATCCATAAAGGGCAGAAATCACCTAACATTCCTAAATTGTTTGGAATAACGTGCTTTAAAACATCCAGTGTGTGAATACGATCAGGTATGATGTTTTATCGGTCAAGTAGTGTAAGGGTTACGCCCGTCGTCCGCTTCACAGTGACAGACCAAACTCTGACAGACCAAAAACTCCCCGTTTAACAGTCAGTCAGTCCATTTGCACAACCGCAAACTCCCCATTTGCACAAGGTTGGATACCAAGCTAGCCATGTCCCGTTCCTTGTCCTCACTGACATCATTGAAGGTCTCTTCCTCCACCCAGCCACGTACAACACCAAGGGTCCCCGAAAGGTGAGAACAAGCCCCCTGGGACGCCTGCTGTGGCTGGTATTCCACCTCCTCAAAGCCACCTTCCTCCTCTGACTTCTCTTCTTCAGACTCCTCTCTCTGCGTTGCCACAGGTCCAGCAATTGACAACGACAAGGCTGCTTCTGGTGGTGATGGGGACCACAACTCTTCCTCTTCACGCTCATCTACAGCCTGATCCAGTACTCTTCGCAGGGCACGCTCCAGAAAAAACGCATATGGGATGAGGTCGATGATGTTGCCTTGGGTTCGACTGACCACCAGGTTTGTCACCTCCGCAAAAGGACGCATGAGCCTACAGCCATTGTTCATGAGCATTCAGTAACGCGGCCAAAAAATACCCAGCTCTGCAGAAAGAATGAAAGAAAATGAATGTTTTTTCTATGAAAAATTATCCCGCGGATCGCTTTTGGTCTGTTCACAATGAAGCAACGACCTTATCATCTGGGGTGTGCCAACACACTCCTAGAGGTGATCGCTTCATTGTGATACGCAAGCCCCTTCACCACGACAAGGTAACGATCACGAAGGGGAATTGACACATGTATGTGCCTTTTTTTTTGTTTTTTTGCAGCCACAGTGTAGCACCAGAGGCCAGAAAAATTAGGCATGTACACATGCATGAAAAAGTAGGTATTGTTGCAGCCGCGGCTGAAAAATTGAGGTTTTCAAGGCAGAAAGTGCACTAAAACATTGCGGCTTGAACCGTAGTTGGTGGCGGAGACGTCCCGTAAGTCATCCGGCATGCAGAGAATGATTAAATACAGCAGCGTGTGGACCATTTTTAGCCCAAGGCATCTCAGTCATCACCAGGCCTTTTTTAGTCAAATGCATCCCCCACTGTCAGTCCATTCGGGATCCATACCTCATTCATCTTAATAAACGTGAGGTAATCAAGATTTTTTTGACCTAGGCGACTTCTCTTCTCAGTGACGATACCTCCTGCTGCGCTGAAGGTCCTTTCTGGCAGCACACTTGAAGCGGGGCAGGCCAGAAGTTCAATGGCAAATTGGGATAGCTCAGGCCACAGGTCAAGCCTGCACACCCAGTAGTCAAGGGGTTCATCGCTCCTCAGAGTGTCGATATCTGCAGTTAAGGCAAGGTAGTCTGCTACCTGTCGGTCGAGTCGTTCTCTGAGGGTGGACCCCGAAGGGCTGTGGCGATGCGTAGGACTAAAAAAGCTCCGCATGTCCTCCATCAACAAGACGTCTGTAAAGCGTCCTGTCCTTGCCGGCGTGGTTGTGGTGGTAGGAGGAGGATTACTTTCACCTCTTCCCCTGTTAGATTCCCGTTGTGCTGTGACATCACCCTTATATGCTGTGTAAAGCATACTTTTCAACGTATTTTGTAGCTGCTGCATCCTTTGCGACTGCCGGTAATTGGGTAACATATGAGAGACTTTCTGCTTATACCGGGGGTCTAGTAGCGTGGCCACCCAGTACAGGTCGTTCTCCTTCAGCCTTTTTATACGAGGGTCCCTCAACAGGCATGACAGCATGAAAGACCCCATTTGCACAAGGTTGGATGCCGAGCTACTCATGTCCAATTCCTCGTCCTCACTGATGTCATTGAAGGTGTGTTCTTCCCCCCAGCCACGTACAACACCACGGGTACCAGATAGGTGACAACGAGCACCCTGGGATGCCTGCTGTGGTTGGTGTTCCTCCTCCTCAAAGCCACATTCCTCCTCTGACTCCTCTTCCTCAGACTCCTCTTCCAGTGTTGCCGCAGGTCCAGCAAGCGATGGTAAGGCTGTTTCTGGTGGTGGTGATGGTGATCACAACTCTTCCTCTTCACGCACATCTATGGCCTGATCCAGCACTCTTCGCAGGGCACGCTCCAGGAAAAAAACATATGGGATGATGTCGCTGATGGTGCCTTCGGTGCGACTGACTAGGTTTGCCACCTCCTCAAAAGAACGCATGACTACAGGCATTGCGCATGAGCGTCCAGTAATGTGGCAAAAAAATACCCAGCTCCGCAGAGGCTGTCCTAGCACCCTGGTCATACAAATACTCGTTGACCACTTTTTCTTGTTGGAGCAGGCGGTCGAACATTAGCAGTGTTGAATTCCAACGTGTCGGGCTGTCGCAAATCAAGCGCCTCACTGGCATGTTGTTTCGCCGCTGAATATCTGCAAAGTGCGCCATGGCCGTGTAGGAACGCCTGAAATGGCCACACACCTTCCTGGCCTGCTTGAGGACGTCCTGTAAGCCTGGGTACTTCTGCACAAAGCGTTGCACAATCAGATTCAACACATGTGCCATGCACGGCACATGTGTCAACTTGCCCAAATTCAATGCCGCCAACAAATTGCTTCTGTTGTCACACACCACTTTGCCGATCTCCAGTTGGTGCGGGGTCAGCCACTGATCCACCTGTGCGTTCAGGGCGGACAGTAGTGCTGGTCCAGTGTGACTCTCTGCTTTCAGGCAAGTCAACCCCAAGACAGCGTGATACTGTCGTATCCGGCATGTGGAATAGCCCCTGGGGAGCTGGGGGGATGCAGTTGGTGTGGAGCAAGACGCAACAGCAGAAGAGGACTCAGCCGAGGAGGTAAGCAAAGAGGATGGAGTAGGAGGAGTAGAGGAGGTGGCAGCAGGCCTGCCTGCAAGTCGTGGCGGTGTCACCAACTCCTCTGCAGCAGAGCCACGCACTCCATGCTTGGCAGCCACCAGCAGGTTTACCCAATGCTCAGTGTAAGTGATATACCTGCCCTGACCGTGCTTTGCAGACCAGCTATCAGTGGTCAGATGGACCCTTGCCCCAACACTGTGTGCCAGACGTGACATGATTTCCTTTTCCACAATAGAGTACAGGTTGGGGATTGCCTTTTGTGAAAAATAATTTCGGCCGGGTCGGCCGGGCTTCTTACGCTCAAACATTTCCTTGACAGACACCTGACTGTGGGCAGGTGAGCAGGAACTGCTGAAGGTGAGAGGCGGAGGGGCGGGTTGTTGATAGGGGGCATGGAGGACAGCAGTGGTTGACGTGGCTGAAGATGCTGGACCAGGAGGAGGATGGTGGCTTTCAGTTTGTGTGCTGCTTTTACTCATGTGTTGATCCCATAGGCGTTTGTGATGTGAGATCATGTGCCTTCGCAAAGCAGTTGTACCTAGGTGGGTGTTGGACTTCCCACGACTCAGTTTCTTTTGGCACAGGTTACAAATGGCATCGCTGATATCATAGGCAGACACACAAAAAAAATGCCACACTGCTGAGCTTTGCAAGGACGGCATTCTGGTGGTGGCAACAGCTTGCGTTGATTGGCGTGCTGTCTGGCTGACCCCGGGTGCCGAATCTACATGCTGTCTGACTGCGCCACTAGCTCCTTGCGATGACCTCCTCCCCCTGCTTCCAACTCGTCTCCTCCTCCTCCTCTCTGTCTCCCCATCTGAACTTTCCCCCTCTTCTTCTGCTCTTCGAGCAGGCACCCAGGTGACATCCACAGACACATCGTCATCATCAGCCGCTTCACTTGACAACTCAGCAAAGGCAGCAGCAGCAGGTACAACATCATCATCATCATCACAATGTACGTCCATGTGTATAATGCTGCCTGACTGAGACATATCCCCGTTATCTACATCCTCTGGCACTAATAGTTGCGCATCACTTATTTCTTCCAACTGATGTGAAAATAACTCCTCTGACGGATCAAGTGAAGCGGCTGTGGTGCTAGTGTTGGTGGTGGTGGCGGCGGGCTGGCGAGTAGTAAATTGAGAGGTGCCCGAAGCTGAGCTGGAGGAGGATGGTGCATTAAGGTTCCGAGCGGAAGCTGTAGACGATTGGGTGTCCTGTGTAAGCCAGTCAACTATGTCCTCAGAATTTTTTGAGTTCAGGGTCTGTGGTGGCCTCTGAACACTGGGCATTATTCTACGGCCTAAGGAAATCACACCACCACGACCACGACGGCCCTTGCGGGGTGGCCTGCCTCTGCCTGTCATTTTTCTTTTTAATGTGTTGTACTATGAGTGCAAGGTGCTGTGCCACCCTATAGGAGTGTTGGGAAGTGGGTACAGTACACTCTGTGGGCCTGACAGTCACTGGCACCCAGGCAACTGCAATTATAAAAAATATATATATTTTTTTACTTTGCAAGCTGCTGTGCCACATTATATATCAGTGGTGGGTGGGCAGTGGCACAGTACACTCTCTGTGGACCTGACAGTCACTGGCACCCAGGCAACTGCAATTATAAACAAAATATATATTTTTTTACTTTGCAAGCTGCTGTGCCACCTTATATATCAGTGGTGGGTGGGCAGTGGCACAGTACACTCTCTGTGGACCTGACAGTCACTGGCACCCAGGCAACTGCAATTATAAACAAAATATATATTTTTTTACTTTGCAAGCTGCTGTGCCACCTTATATATCAGTGGTGGGTGGGCAGTGGCACAGTACACTCTCTGTGGACCTGACAGTCACTGGCACCCAGGCAATTGTAATTATAAACAAAATATATATTTTTTTACTTTGCAAGCTGCTGTGCCACCTTATATATCAGTGGTGGGTGGGCAGTGGCACAGTACACTCTCTGTGGACCTGACAGTCACTGGCACCCAGGCAACTGCAATTATTAACAAAATATATATTTTTTTACTTTGCAAGCTGCTGTGCCACCTTATATATCAGTGGTGGGTGGGCAGTGGCACAGTACACTCTCTGTGGACCTGACAGTCACTGGCACCCAGGCAACTGCAATTATTAACAAAATATATATTTTTTTACTTTGCAAGCTGCTGTGCCACCTTATATATCAGTGGTGGGTGGGCAGTGGCACAATACACTCTCTGTGGACCTGACAGTTACTGGCACCCAGGCAACTGCAATTAAAAAAAAAAATATATATTTTTTTACTTTGCAAGCTGCTGTGCCACCTTATATATCAGTGGTGGGTGGGCAGTGGCACAGTACACTCTCTGTGGACCTGACAGTCATTGGCACCCAGGCAACTGCAATTATAAAAAAAATATATATTTTTTTACTTTGCAAGCTGCTGTGCCACCTTATATATCAGTGGTGGGTGGGCACGCAGTGGCACTGCAGTGGGCACAGTACACTCTGTGGACCTGACAGTCACTGGCAGCCCAGGCAACTGCAATAATAAAAAATATTTTTTTTTTTCAAATTGCAACAAGATGCTGTGCCACCGTATATATATATCAGTGGTGGGCAGTGCACTGCAGTGGGTACAGTGCACTCTGTGGACCTGACACAGCACTCACTGCAATTATGACAGAGGAAAAAAAAAATATTTTTTAAAATGCAAGGTACTGTGCCTGTGCCACCCGAAATTAGTGTGGTATGCACACAGTACAGTCTGTGGTGGGTCTGTGGCCTCTCACACACAGCGGGCAGGCAACTGCAGTGTACAATAGCTATATATATATATATATATATATATATATATATAAAAAGGAAAAACTCAATTACCAGCCCTTAAAAGGGCTTTTGGGGACACTAGATATATATATATATATATATATATATATATATATATATATATATATATATAAATAAAAAAAAAAATCCTCAAGTTAGTATGGGCATCTAAACACAAACATGAGAAATTCACTTCACTATGGGGAGGCTGGGATGGATTTGTGACATCTGAGGAAGGAGCCTTACTAATGTGCAGTCGGTAGAGTATGTTGTTCGGTTGGTAGACTGGTCTCCTCCATGGTGATAATAGTGTTGGATTTTGGAGGTATGAGGGGGTTTTCCCTCACCCGTGGGGCTGTTTCTTTTTTTTTTTCTTTTTCACAGGTTAGGGGGGGGAGGGGGGTTTAAAGCAGATATGGGTTAACATGTTTTTCTATTTGAATACATTTAAGAATATGAAAATGTTGATAACTATATTTGTGTTGACGGAACGTGCTTTTGTTTTTCTTTTTCTGGTGATATTGTGTAACACATCGATTGTAACGTTCAGCAACGATAAAAAAATAAAAAAGATTTAAATACAAAAAAAAAAAAAAAAATCCTCAATTACCAGCCCTTAAAAGGGCTTTTGGGGATACTATATATATATATATATATATATATATATATATATAAGAAGAAAAAACTCAATTACCAGCCCTTGAAAGGGCTTTTGGGGACACTATATATGTATATATATATATATATATATATATATATATATATATATATATATATAAATAAAAAAAAATCCTCAATTACCAGCTTTTAAAAGGGCTTTTGGGGACACTATATATATATATATATATATAAGAAGAAAAAACTCAATTACCAGCCCTTAAAAGGGCTTTTGGGGACACTAGATATATATATATATATATATATATATATATATATATATATATATATAAAAATTACACAAATACCAGCCCTTAGAAGGGCTTTTTGGGGTGCTGTCAGGATGCTGTCCTTACAGCAGTAGTGGACCAAGAACACTGCAAGACCAGGAACACTGACTAACTGTCCCTAGCTTAACAGCAGCAGCAGCAGCAGCAGCAGCTCTCCCTGCTCTCACTAACACACACTGCTTCAGAATGATCTAAGATGGATGCTGCCCTTGCTTATTTATAGGAGGTGGGAGGGTGTGGGAGGGAGGTATGCTGATTGGCTGGAAATGTGCCTGCTGACTGTGAAGTTCAGGGTCAAAGTTTGCCTCAATGATGTATTATAGGGGGCGGACCGAACATCGCATATGTTCGCCCGCAGCGGCGAACGCGAACATGCTAAGTTCGCCGGGAACTGTCCGCCGGCGAACAGTTCGGTACACCTCTAACCCCCACTTCAATATGTGGCATTGGGGGGGGGGGGGCAATTGGTCTATCACACCAGTTATAATACATTATAAGTGCTTTTGTCACTGTGTGTAGTGGTCTCACCACCACACCTGTCACAATGCTGCACAGTGCACAATAATAGTACTAATCCACTATAATATGCTTACTACAAAGTATATTATACTGTGGATTACCCAACTACCCCCCCCCCCCCCCTTTTTAGTGCACTGCACAGCAATACCAAAAAATTTGCAGCCCTTTACATGACTTTTGTGGACATCGACAAAGCGATTTCTGTGCGACTGCAGCCGATATCTAACTGTCCCTAAAGCAACCACAGGATACCTGGCCCTAATGTTAAAGAGACTGTAATAGACCCTAAAACGACATTGGAGCATTTTAAATGCATTTTGTGGACATTGACAAAGCGATTTCTGTGTGACTGCAGCCGATATCTAACTGCCCCTAAAGCAACCACAGGATACCTGGCCCTAATGTTAAAGAGACTGTAATAGACCCTAAAACGACTTTGGAGCATTTTAAATGACTTTGGTGGACATTGAAAAAGCGATTTGTGTGTGACTGCAGCTGATCTCTAACTGCCCCTAAAGCAACCACAGGATACCTGGCCCTAAGCTCTAAAGATACTACACCTATACCGAAATACCAGCCCTCAAAAGGACTTTTGTGGACATTGACAGAGCGATGTAAACAAATATGGCCGCCGCGAACGACGCCATGTGTCCAAAAATTTGGCGGGTAGCGAGCAAGCAAAATTTGCCGTGAACCGACCGCCCGGCGAACCACAAGGCCATCTCTACCTGTGACCATACATCAACTGCTGCAGAAGAGGAGGTAGCCACCACCTGTGCTCCTGGCTTTTATACTACATCCCACAATGCTCCAAGACAGCAGTCTGTGCCAATCACTGGGGCAGTATCAAAGCCTCTATACCCATTGGTCAGGTTTCCTCCACTGTCCAATATGCCTCCCTATTGGACCAGTGTGAAACACTCCCCTAGACCAGATGAATTACACACTGAGTACCTTGAGCAGACCTAAGTCACAGATCCTGCTCTTTGTTAAGCACAGAGCAATATAGAATTTACCTGCTGCTCCTCTGATAGGCAGACAGAGCCAAAACTATACTCACTCTCTAGCACCTACCTAGGAGGGTGCTACACTATACATTTGTCCCAACAATATACCTTTAAATATAAGCTAGCTTTTACTTTTTTGTTGCTTTATTTTCAACAAAAGTCTATGTTGACTTTAACAACAGCCCAAGTATTCGTTTGGACCTTTTGCACCCCTTGAGCCTGCTGTAAGTAGAATTCTAGACATTCTCTGCAAGTAAAAAAAAAGAATTTCATTTTTTGTAATGTACTCGCTAACATTTAACTTAAAGCATTTGTTACCCCAACATTTCATATTCCTGATACTGTATGTGCCTGCTGCACCATGTACTTGTATGAAAAAAGTATCCTGTTCTCTTTCTATTGCTTCTTTTCTGTGAAATCCCTGGTGTTCTTGCTAGTTCCTCTGTTTTCCTATTAAAAACCACACAGCCATTCACTGGGAAGCTCTGTTTACCGTTGCTTCTCCTCCACCCAGCTCTTATGCAGCTGAGAACAAACGGAATGGATCACTTATGAAAAAAGAAAAAAGGAATTTATAATGTTTTTTTTTAATATCTATAACACAAATGTTTTGCCTTTCATTTCTATTTTAACCCCTTCACGCCGATGGAAGGCAAATCATTTAGACCCCAGATCCCTCCATAAATTGTAACTGTCACTGCCTAATACTGTCACAAGGGATGTTTACATTCCTTGTGACAGCAATAAAAGTGATCAAAAAAATGTTATTTTAAAGGGACAGTGTAAAAAAAAAAAAATAATAAAAAAAAATTAAAGCGCACAGTCCTCTGGGCTTGCGCGCAGAAGCGAACGCATACTCAAGTCGCGCCCACATATGTAAATGGTGTTCAAACCACACGTGAAGTATCGTTTTGATTGTTAGAGCAATAATTCTAGCACAAGACCTCCTCTGTAACTCTAAACAGTTTACCGTTAAATTTTTTTAAATCGTCGCCTACGGAGATTTTCAGGTACTGTAGTTTGTCGCCATTCCACAAGTGTGCGCAATTTTAAAGCATGACATGTTATCTATTTACTCGACATGACATCATCTTTCACATTATATAAAAAATTGGGCAAATTTTACTGTTTTTGTTTTTTTTTTAAATAATGAAAGTGTATTTCTTCCCCAAAAAATTGCATTTAAAAGACAGCTGTGCAAGTACCATGTGACATAAAATATAGCAACAATCACCATTTAATTCTCTAGGGTATCTGCTAAAAAAAAAAAAAAACCACATATATATATATATATATATATATATATATATATATATATATATATATATATATAGTTTGGGGGTTCTAAGTTATTTTCTTGCAAAAAATACTGATTTTAACTTATAAGCAACGTCTGGCAGAAAAAGGCTTAGGCTCCAAGGTTTAAACTTTAAAAAGGTTGTTTTACATGGTGATCGTTTACAATCACTCTACATTTACTTGTAACGAGATATGTCAACATTCCTCAATAAAACACTGAAAATGCACCAGGTGGTTAAAATGAACACAGGCCCCTTATTCAGGAATCTGTTGGGAAATAACAGCTTTTTGCTCAGATATGAAAAATGGTAGGACTTTGCTACAAAGTTTCTTAAAATTGTTGCAATGGACAATGATCACCCAAAGATTTTTTTTCTTTCCTCAACAAAAATGGAGTTACACTTTAAATTTTAAAGAAATAATTTATTGATAACAGTGACTCATCCTTTATCAGATGGATCAGTCCAAAGTTTCAGTCCAAAGCAAATTCTATTCCAAATCCTATGGCTGCACTATCTATTTAGATAACCTATAGTGCACTAAGAATTCTTTGATGTGTAATAACCACCTCCAGAAGACTTTACCCCCTTCATGACCAGGGCATTTTTTGCTAGTCAACACTGTGCTAATTTAATTGGCAATTGCGGACCATGCAACACTGTACGCATATTAAATTTATATAATTTTTTTCACACAACTAGAGCTTTCCCTTGGTATTTAATTATGTGCTTCCCCGCTTCTAATACACGAACACCAGTGGCTGTTATCTTTGCTATGGCCTGTAAATAGATGGAATCCCCACTACTCCTTGTCTGCAGGGAAGCAGGGTGATGCAGGGTTCACTGTGAACTTTTTCAGTTCACAAACGTGCAAACATAATAGCCAAATTTAAATATATTTTTTAAAAAGTGTACTGTTGTTTTTAGGTACATGGTTTAAAGTTATCACATTTTTGGACAGTATTCCGAGAGCTTGGGCGGCCTCTCAGCTTTAAATCTGAGGGTGTTTTTCATTGCTGCACAGCTCCAGTATATAGCTGGCTGGAAGCAACATACTAAGGACCGACTGCTCTAAAATGGGCTTGTTGGAAAATTATGCTTTAATCAGCATTTGGCTAGGATGCTGATAATGTATTTTGACAGTGGATGAATCTCCGCTGTCGGAATTCAGTAGTGCAGTGAGGATGATTCCTCTATCCACCTCCCTTGTGTAGATGGGGGAAGTGGTTTGGTTGATAAAAAAAAGCCCCTCTTTGGCCAGGTTAAGGGTCTTATTTCAACAGCCCATTCTCAGCTCTTTCACACATTTTTTCTTACTTTTCTATCACTCTGTAAATGGAAATGGGAGGCAGACTTTGGTCCTATTCTGGATGATTCCTTGAATAATGTACTCCTTCTCAGATTATTTTTTTGTCCCACATACACAAGTTAACACAGTTCTTCATTTCTCTAAGATTGTATTGCATTCCTGAATTCCTGTATAAGATTTGTCTACATGCCAACTCCTGTTGCAATAAATGTGGTCAAATTTATGGATATTTAATGCATCTTATTTGGCACTGTCCCAAGCCAAGAAGATTATGGGATGTTCTGGTTACAACCCTTTAGGGTGTCCTTGATGTTAATCCAACCATTGATCCTTTCATTTTGAGTCACTACAGGGTTGATTTACTGAAGACAGACATGCTGTTTACTTTGGAAGGGAATTTTTACTTTGCATGTGAATCTTCCCTTAGCTTAGTGAATGCAGTAAAAATTTATTTTACAATTATTACCTAAACATATCCAAGGTAAAAAAAAAAAAAAAAAACAGTACTTTTTTCTTGCACATGATTGGGTGATTGAAGTTAAATAAAAGTAATATAAATAGAAGAGAAATTTCCGCGCTAGATGTGACAGAAAACCAAATGATTGAGAACAATAGTGAGCAGCTGGCACAAAATCAACAGTGATTCAAAAAATACAATAAAAACCAAAAAGTGCAGCGCTGAAATCAGTATACAATTATATAGCTGAAAAGCTCATATAAAGAAAACAAAAAAGGAGAGGGGATAATGTCCAAATGAATAGTCCCAATATTAAGTGCAGAGATGTGAATCCACGTGCAAAATAACTTTCTTCCAGTGACACCAGGGAAAAGTGTAGGAAGGGGACACCCTTGTGCTCAGGTATAACAAGCAGCTTACCGAAATTCCGTGGCTGCTCAATTTAATGAGACAGCCTCTCCCAGCTAGTAGTAAACCAGTAGGTCAACCGATATCAAGCTCAGGTGCTTCGAAAGACTCCAAAAGCCGAAAGCCGTTTCCGGTGTGTTGTTAAACCGATCACATTAATATGTGGCACACTTGGAACTTCTCATATACTCCATTGAACGTAAAGCCATATGTAGAAAGAAACAGAGGCCCATAGCGTAATCCCGTAAACCAATAGGTAAATTTATTAAAAAAACTACTTACAATTTAAAAGACAAAAACAGGCATGTAGTATGTGCCGGTCATGGATCTAACCGCGGCGTCCCGCAAGTCTCCAGATCAGCATATGGATAAACAGCCGGCTTCGTTGGGGGGCGTGTGGACGTTTATGTCTGGGATCGCCAACGTTTCGTCATAAGAAAGACTTCTTCTGGGCGTCTGGGGTGATTGAAGTTAGCAGACTTTCATAGTTGTGGGGGAACCTCTCTGGGACCTCTGGATCTTGACGGTATCATTAACACTTAAATTTACTACTGTCAAGTTAGCTTTAATTTTTTCTGTTTGTGTCGCTTTATTTTTTTCCCTTTTTATGAGCTAATACCTGTTTCAACCTCATTGCTAGCCCCTGAGTGGGCGGAACTTTTGTATGTTAACCACTTGTTAAAACCCAATAAAAACTATTGAAACAGAAGTTAGCAGACTTTCATCTCATTCAATTGCAAAGTGAACTTTGCATATTTGGCAATTTTCAGATCACTTTATGTTAGCCGATGAAAGGATGTTGGCAAAAAAAATAGGTATCAGCAATTTCACCTTCTATGGAGAATAGATACATAAACTCAGTAGACGTTTTTCACTTGAAAAACATACCTACTGGTTATTTAATGCCGTTAGTAAATTTGATTCAGTATGGTCTGGCTGGCTGGATATGATGGGCCCAGGTACAATCTCGAAATGAAGGTGTAGCCTTTTTTTATATGATCTATGCAATAATCAGTGACTGCTGTAATATGGTATGCTGATCTTCATTGCAAACATTAAATGCATGATTTTGAGCTGTACTTGACTCTTTGTATCCCTGTTTTTTGTTTGACAGATTGTTCTTATGTACAGTAATATCTAAAAAAAAAACTCTCTTAAAAAAAAAAAAAAAGTATGATTTGAAGAAAAGATTTCATGGTATTTTAATGATTGAGTTTACAAGAACTTCAAACCAGTCAACAGGCTTTAGTAACAGTAAAACTAACTGAGCGAGACCCACAAAAAAAATATTAAAATGTAGTTAAAATAAACCTTTGGATATTCCTTCCTTACATTTTTAAAATCCCAGAAGAAAGTATCGACCCCTTTCACACTTGTACGACCTGAAAGTCACGTGACTTTGATGCGACTTTGACGTGACTAGAAGCAACGCCTGTGTAACCTTGAGGTCTATGGACCTCAAGTCGCATCAAAGTCAGACCAAAGTAGTGCAGACTTGAAGTCGCACAGATTTGAATGATACTTATTGGAAATCATGGGGTACTACTTGTCATGCGACTTTGCAATCCAAAATCGCAGGAAAAGTCACACAAGTGTGAAAGGGGCCTTCAAGACATACATGTGCCTCTTTCAAGGACCCCCATGAACTGAGCTGCCACAGACCACCTAACACAGATAAGGTCCAGAGCTACCTCGCCCATCCACCACATTTCAGGCTCAAGTTTGCACAAATTGTTTCATGCAGTAATGCTGAAGTCAGTGAGCATTACACCATTCCTATTGATGCTGTCCTTTACATTTTCCAAACCATATTTAAAACAGGGTCAGCTTCCCAAATCATCGTATGATATCAGCTTTTTAGTACACTGGTGATTAGTGCTGATAAGCCGCATATATTTTTGTTCATAGTTTAAAATAGGAATCACTAATTCGATTTTGGAATGCATACAGTTTCAAGTTTTAGATATGGACATCATTGCCAGTGTTACATTTAATGACAGAAACTCAACTTGATGGTTTTATATAAAGCTTATAAACAAATATACATGATTATTTTTCAGCTGCAGTGGTATTTCCATGTTCTTTGAATACAATGAGGTAGATTTGGTATTTGCACTTTATTTATTTGTAGTTTTGATTTGATTTATTTTTGCATATTTTTTCAACAATTGTATATAAGAAATGGAGACTGCAAGTCAATATACCGGGATCAAGGCTTGCAGTAGATTTCTCTGAAAACCACCAAAATAGCAAGCACTGTATTAAATTATATTGGCTGTCAGTTTTTCACTACTTTAATACCCTTGTTTGTTTTATTTACAGTATTTTTGCCAGAATACACCAGATATTTGGACTTGGGGGATCATCCTGGGTACATTTTGGCAAGTCTGACAGGCACAAAATACCCTCTTGAGAACACTTTGAAATTGGATTCTAAAAGGAATACATTCATCATACCACCAAAAAACATGCTGGTTTACTAAAGCTGCATGGATGGTTGAGATGCCCCCCCCCCCCCAGAACCAGGATTAAATGCACCATCTCTCATAGGCCGTTGTTACAGGTGAAGCTTTATTTCCTCATGTAATAGAATGAAGATAGAATACTTGCTGGAATCTGAAATGTTACACTTTTGATTGTGAACAATATTTTAAGGTGGGAGGCCAGGGCCATCTTTAATATTGATTGGACCATGATCAAACACTTTCCTGGGCCCCCCAACCCAAGCAATTTTGCTCCCCACCCCAACATCCCAAAAAATAAACACACACATACACTTATTTAAAAAAAAAACTTTAAAGTGGTTTTAAAGTCAGAAGCTTTTTTATCTTAATGCATTCTATGCATTAGGATAAAAAGCCTTCTTCATGCAGCAGCACCCCTCAGCCCCCCTGATACTTACCTGAACCCCATTTAGATTCAGCGATGTTGCAGGAGTGTCTTGGCTGCCCGGGACTCTCCCTCCTCATTGGCCGAGATGGCAGTGCAGCTCCATTGGCTCCCGCTGATGTCAATCAAAGTCAGTGAGCAAATGAGCAGAGAGAGGGGGCAGGGTCCGGCCGCGGCTCCATGTCTGGATGGACACAGGGTGCTGTGGCTTGGCTCAGGTACACCCATAGCAAGCTGCTTGCTGGGGGGGCACTCAACAGGAGGGAGGGGCCAGGAACACCGAAAAAGGACCCAAGAAGATGAGGATCAGGGCTGCTTTGTGCAAAACACAGCACAGAGCAGGTAAGTATAACATCTTTTTTTTTTTAATTTAAAAAAAAGTCGAGACTTTAGTATTCATTTAATAATGTAAACATAAAATCTGGTTCACACTCACTGATTGCCCCAGACTCACTGAATAGATTAGGTAGAACCTATCACTCAATACCCAGTGTGGGTGGCCATCATCCCGGTTAGTAGGAAAAAGGAAAATCCCCCAATGGTGTGGGATTTTATATGCCACACACACACTGAACAAGAATACGAAAATTGTACAGGTAAAAAACAATTTTATTACACAAAACACAAAAATTATACAGCGTGTATGTCTAAAACAGGATAGACACACAATTAAAAACCTTGCAAGTGTTGACAGACCAGTATCCGTACAGAAGACCCTTGGGTGTCATTGGTAGGATGAACCGGACAGGACCCTACGCGTTTCGGGTTACAAACCCTTCATCAGGGGTCAACCAGAGTTCAGTACACAATGTCAACCACCAAGGGGACTTCTTAGTATGGGCAACTGGACTGTCGATTAAAATCGGTGTCAACCGAAGAGAGGATGTCAGGGGCTAAGAGAACAATATTCATTGGAAGGATAGCAATGAGATAGACCAATGTTGGCGGAAGCTGACCGGATCGAGGGCACCGCAGTGATCCGTCACTGGTCCAGATAACTTAGAAGTAGTAGTGTCACTCAAACGAGTCCCATAATATCACTCTGTAAAGTACATTATATTCATGGCAGTAGGTGAATACGGTGTAAGAGTAAGGCAATTGTCTGACGTGGATATTCTCCTACGTCTTGTTCACCTCGGCGTGGACATCCTCTGCAGACATTCCTCTGAATGGTTACTAGAGGTTACTGCACATCATTACCATTCACCCATTGGTTGCTAGAGGTTACTGCACATCATTATCGCTCACTGATTGGTTGCTATAGGTTACTGCTTTTAATTATTGCTCACTGATTGGTTGCTAGAGGTTACAGTACATCCTTACCGCTTACAGGGGGGGGGGGGGCAGGGCTGTATTGTGGTGTGTGATTCAACTGTTGAGGTACAGTTGGTTGGATGGCAGCATTGGGGTGAAAGGCTGAGATCATATCTCCTTATAATTATAGGGGGTAGGATGCCAGAGGTGGGGTACAGGGGGATGATAATATAAGGAGGTGGAGTAGTAGGAAGCTGGCAGAGGGGTACAGGGGGGATGAAGATGACAAGGGGTGGGGTGGCAGGATGCCAGTGGTAGGGTACAAAGGGATGATGATAAAAGGGGGTGGAGTAGTCGGAAGCTGGCAGAGGGGTACAGGGGTGATGAAGATGACAAGGAGTGGGGTTGTAGGAAGCTGTAAGAGGGGTATGGGGGGATGAGGATGACAAGGCGTGGGATGGTAGGAAGCTGGCAGTGGGGTACAGGGGGATTCCCTCTTTTCCCTGCGTTAAAGATGGCCTTGTGGGAGGCCCTATAGTAATGGTATAGGGCAGGAACTCTAAGTCTTCTCTGAGATCTATAGGAGAAAAATGTTTATTTTGCTAATCTGTTTCCCTTTTTACCTCCAAAAATCGAATTATCTTTGATTGCAGTTTTCGCAAGTCTGATGTTTTCAATCAAATTGGGAGGGATCTGAAGTAGGAAAGGATTTTAGGAAGTAAGGTCATTGCCACCATGTATATTCACCCTCAGCATGACAGATTATAAGTGGCCCGTTTATCCAGGTCATCACTTAGCTTTTCGAATAATGACGGATAATTGACCATGTACAACTTATCAATATATGTAGCTAACTGTATGCCCTAATTACTGATATAGACCTGTTTCCAAAGAAAAGGGAAACTTGCTTTACAGTTAGAAAGGCGGCCTGGCTATAGATTCAAATTTACAGCTAAAGACCTGGACGTGTTGACACGTAGGTCCTAAACTTTAGCAAATCTATTCAAAGTGGCTAAGACATTGGACATAGTGATATGTGAGGAATAATAAGAGATCACTGCAACAAGCCCCCTTAATACTAATTTATACTTAACTACTTCAATACTGAGCACTTTCACCCCCTTCCAGCCCAGGCCAATTTTCAGCTTTCAGCACTGTCACACTTTGAATGACAATGCAATGCTGTACCCAAATGAAATTTTTATTCTTTTCACAAAAATAGAGCTTTCTTTTGGCGGTATTTAATCAACGCTGGGTTTTTTATTTTTTACAAAATAAAAGAAAACAAAAGTTTTTCTTAGTTTCTGTCAGTAAATTTATTTAATAAGTAATTGTTCTCCTTCACTGATGTGCGCTGATGAGGGAAGACTGATGGGCACTGATGAGATGGCACTTATGGGCACTGATGATGGACACAGCCAATCACATGGGTAAAGGCGCGAGCTGTGTGCCCGAGTGGCCATTTTGGGGAACCGTACTATGACATCTTCCCAGAACGAGAGCTACACCGCTCCGCTGTCATTTGATGGTGGGTGGGCCGCAAGTAGTTAAATTAAAAACAATTAATACTTAATACTAGGATTCTTGCTGATAGTAATTTTCAATGGTTTGATCATTATGGCAAAAAGTAGAGGTGATAGGGAACACCCCTGTCTAGTTTCCTGCCTAAATGAGATGGCCACAAAGCAGTATACATGCATTCTAATATAGCTTAAGAATAAGCTTTTGTAAGATGTTTATAAAATGTGGGTCAAAGTTACACCTATATAACACCTCAAACAAAGCCATGAAACCAAATCAAAGGCCTTTTGTAGGTCAAGGGCAGTTTTTTTTTTTTATAGGGTACTTATCCATTAAGTACTGACACTAGCTTTCATAACATTATTATTAAAAATAAACCAAAACCCTCTTCATTACCCCATGATATATATAAAGTTTAAATACAATGGCTCATCTATACAATGGTGGGTTTCCACTTATTGAAAAAAAAAATTCCAGAGAAAGTTGAAGGAGTAGCATTTCTTAATTTCTATGCTCTTAACGTAGTCCCTATCCCATTCCCAATTCCTTTTTTTATTATTTTGGGAATTAAATTGAATACATAGCAGCAGACAACAAACAATTTATGTTTTAATTGCTTGCCTACTGGGGCAGTTTTGACATTTTTCACATACATGTTACAAATCTACATTTTGCTTGAAAATGACTTAGAACCTCGATACATATTATTTCCTGAAAGCAGAAGCCTTGGAGAATAAAATGGTGGCAGTTGCGATTTTTTTTTATATCACACGATATTTGCACAGTCATTTATGAAATGAAAATTCTCAGGAAAAAATACTTAAATTAATGTTAAATGCACACAAACACAAAAATACCCAATTTTTGGTAAAATATAAAATATGTTGGTATGCAAAGTAACTAGATAACAAACATGTCAAGATTTAATTTTGCGCACACCTGTGAGATGACAACAAACTACAGTACCTAAAATTGTCCTTAGGCAATGCTTTACTCCTTTCGCTGCCAGGTCCTGCACTCCACTTTTAAACTCAGCTGGCCGAACCATTTTTGCAGTTTTTCCATTGCCTTTAAATTTTCACTTATAGCTTTCAGAGTTTGTAAAATACCCCCTAAAACATATATTTTACATAATTCCTACTAAATATAAAAGCTTTACCTGTATTGAGTTAATAAATAACAAATATTTCCAACTTTTAAATTGCGCCATTTTGCAAAATGGTGAAAATCGAACAGGGGCAAAAGTGTAAATATCTCTAAAGATCTGAAGGTTTTCATTTATCCCTTACAACTTTAAGAATTTGTGAAAGACCCCCCAAACCATGTGTTTTCTGAAAGCGCATGACCTGTAGAATAAAAAAAAGGTGCTACTGATTTTTAAGGCCCTGTGATATTTGCGCAAATGTTTATCATATCAAAATGTTCGCTAAAAATACACTAAAACCATTATTAGCAGATAAAAACACAGATGATTTTACAAAATTACTGCTAAATCCCTACTAAATATATAAAAGCTTAATCTGTATTTAGTTAATAAATAACAAATATTTGACATTTTTCATTGTGTCTTTTTGCAAAATGGTGAAAATCGAACATATGCAAAAATGTAAAATGTAACCATTTTCACAAAAAAAAAACGCTATCAAAAATCCCTTTGCACATAAAACCCCAACATAACTAACAAAATTCCTGCTAATTTCCTACTAAGGCCTCACTCAATGGGGTGTGCTACATTGTATGCCCATGGAGGGCTGTGTATACCCGCACACAAGGATGCACAGATGTTCAGTGCATCCCTGTGCAGGCAGTCCTATTCATGTCAACTGGGATGCAAAAACAGATTTGACATCCATGCGAGTGTAGGTGCATGGTCCCAAATGCAGACAGGTTGAGTTCAGGGACATACACCCACATGGATGTCAAGTTGGGAGAAATGGCTGTCTCAATACAGCAACTGCGTCCCTAATTAGGCACCTGCCATAAGAGCATATGCCCAGAGCAGGGATCTGGAAAGTAGCAAAACCAAAGTGAGCAGAGTCAGTCGGGAAGGCCGTGGCCAAGACGCTGTCAAAGCCAATGATGTGTACGATTCCTCAATGGCAAAGATAAAGAAAAAAAGAACACGTCCCATTGGGACAAGGCACAACGGTGCCTCAACAAAACACAAGAGGCGGGCATTAGAGCCAGTGTGCCCACCGGGGGGACGTCAGCCCCACAAACCAGTGGTGGCCCGCCATCCTGTTGTGCGCAACCACACATTCTGCACTTTGTAATCCAAGGAAGGTGTATTCGGTAGAACACCGGAACTAGAAGAAACATTCGTTGGCTGGAGCACATCTGTTCCATCTCAAAAATGGTATGGACCCCGGCCGGGGTAATCATTCAGAGGGTCCAAGCTTGTAAAGATGCAGAGTCCACCGCATTGAGCCCCTCACTCACCAGGATCCTCACATTGGCGTTGGCGGAGGGAGGGTTCATGGACATCAAGCCAGCTCACCGCATCAGCGGCAGTATCAAAAATATGTGCCCTACCCTCCGCAGTGACCCGCAGACGAGCTGGGTATAGCATAAATCAATCCAATGCATCAGAGTCGTTGTTTAACATCGAAGAACTTGGCCCGTTGTTTTTGGATCTCCGCAGAGAAGTCCGGGTAAAAGGATACCCTGGCACCATTAAACTTGACCTCTGCCTTTTCCCTGGCCAAGCGTAGCACTTTTTCTCTGTCCCTTTAATGCAACAATTTAGCCAGCATGGGCCTGGGGGCGTTGCCTGGTAGTGCTCTGGTGGGGACCCGATGAGCCCTTTCCACCGCAAACAAGGGCGAGAAGGACTCCCTGCCAAACATTTCACACAGCCACGATTCAATAAACTCAGTGGGGTCTCTGCCCTCTACCTTCTCTGGGAGCCCCACAATGCGCACATTGTTGCATCTCAGATGATTTTCTATATCATTTGTCTTATCTTTATTAATCTGGGCCTGTCTCGCAGTTGTACTGCTCCTCCAAGTCGCTAATGCGGCTTTCCGCGGCTGTAGTGCGCTCATGGATTTTTTGCAGGTCTTGGCGTAGGAGAGCCACTTCTTCAGTAAGACCCCCCAGCCGTTCCTTAACAGTATTTACAGAGGCAGTACACTTGTGCACAGCATGAAGTATTTGGCTAAGTGTAGGTTGTTCCTCCTCCATCACCCCCATCAGTGTCCAGGTCCCAGTCTGGCAGCGTGGAATGTGAATCAGCCCCCAGGCCCTGTGAGGCTGCAGCAGAGGCCCCCCATTGTCAGCTTGTGCACAGTCCCCAGTGTCCTGATCTTGAAGCTCAGCCAGCTTCTTAGCATACAATAAAATGTCCCCAGCAGCATCTTTACCTGCAGGGCGAGCCGCTTTAGACTCCGCCCCAGCGTCCTTCTGTGTCTCCAGGCCGCACAGAACACGCTGTGGGGTCGCTGTACAGGCGCCATCTTGGGAGACTACCAGCAGGGTGCTGTCCTCCTTGTTCTTGTTGCTGCGGGTCATGGCAACTCCTCTGCATGGCAAAGTCCAAACAGGGTAGACCGCTCCAGGTGAGGCTAGGATCAGGTGCTGGTCGGATCCGCAATCCAGGATAGCTTTAGACAAAAAGGAATGACCGCACTTCTGATGAATTTTCAAAGAAAGGAGTATCTTTATTCCACATCAATCAATGGCAGGTACAGGTACACACTGTGAATGCAGGACAATCGGTGGACGCGTTTCACGACTGGATATGTCGCTTATTCATCACCAAATTCGTTCTGGATGTGCACCGGCCATATATACTCCCCATACATGCAGCTGGCAACAATTAGAGTCATCAAACTAGTTGTTCCTCCCATCGGTCAGCTGTTGGGAATCCATGGCTGGATTGCATAGGCAGAATGACCCCAACAAATACAAACTTGAACACACTTGTGCAAAAAACATTTTACATTTTCATATATGTATAAATCAGGTAAGTATTCTAGTGATAGAGTGTTGAAGTGAGAAACAATCAAGAATGAAAAACAATCCAAAATAGAAAACATATTCAATATTAGTGATGCATTTTATCATATATCATGTCTGATATACGTATATCTAATATAGATAAAAAGAATATGTGTGGAAAGCTTTGTAAAAGTGACTTTGAAATGAAAAAATAGTGATTATTATTATGGAATAAAAAGTAAAAGTGTATATTGTTAAAATAATTTTTTGTTGTATATAAAGTGTCACAAAAAAATTCTTGATTTCTAAAAAATCAATTTGACCGATATTTAAAAAAATATATAAATTAATAAAGTGTATTTCAGAAAGGGAGTAATGTAAAAACAACTCCAATCTGTATTTTCTGCCCAACAATCATATGTAAAACAATATAATAATGTGGAAAATGAAAAAAAAGAGGAAAAATTGTTCCTGCATAAATTGCCATGTGTATGTCTCAAAAGTACATTTTCCATGAAGCACATATGAGTGAAAAACACCAATAAAAATACCGATAAAAATACATGAGAAAAAAATCTCTCGTATGTGTGGTCCATGCATATTTGAGAAGCAAAATGATGATCTCAGTATGCGAACAGACACGCATGGTTCACGATATCCAATGTGATATGTGTAAAAGATATGTGGTGCATAATGATAAAACCAGTGTTCCTCTGAGTAGCAATATGTATCAATTTAAGTGTTACATTAATATATCATGACAACACATTGCTATATTAAGAACACTACAAACACTGGTATGCACTTGCTTTCTCATGGACTGAAATTTCCTATATAGTGTTTAAAACCACAAAAATCTCTCTCTGTATAAAAACCTCCGAAGAAGGTCTTCAAAAAAAGAAAGGAAAATTGTTTGGGAAGAAAAAAGAAATACAAAAACAAAAACAAGAACGGGTACGGTTTACTATATGTCTATTGGCTGAATTTAGCTAGACATAGTTTTCCATTTGTGTTGGAATAGTCAACCATTATTGTAGAAAACCCGATATGTTAAAATCGGCCAGTCTATGGGCAAGTGTGGGAATTAGTCTCATCTAACTCAATCTGAGCCAAAAAATAGATAAATGCTATATCTCCGCTATGGATACTGACATAACCCACAAATCCCAAAAGCAGGGGAAAGAAAATTTGGGAACGAACCTCCAATATGTTATTTTAATATGTGTTTTAATATTTAAATATTTTAATATTTTAATATTAAGGATCCGTGACAATAAAGATGACCTCGGAACATGCAGCCGAATATGCCAGACGATATATCACTGGTGGATCTATATACTATACGAGCATACATAGTCCGAAGTCACTACCTTAACCGTCATTGATCCTAAGAAAAACTTTTAAGTGTCATTAAAGCTCTTATGTGTATATAAACACATCCTGGCTAAATAGAAAAAAAAAAAAAAAAAAGCTCCGATATTTTTTGTAAAAAATTAATTGTCACAAAAATATCTGGTATAGTATTACCAAAACAGGGAAATATATATATATATATATATTTTTTTTTACCTGCAGGGCGAGCTGCTTTAGACTCCGCCCCAGCGTCCTTCTGTCTCTCCAGGCCGCACAGAACACGCTGTGGGGTCGCTGTACCGGCACCATCTTGGGAGACTACCAGCAGGGTGCTATCCTCCTTGTTCTTGTTGCTGCGGGTCATGGCAGCTCCTCTGCATGGGACAAGAGGGGATGTGGAGATATCACAGTGGTGGAAGGGTGGCTCTCCGCAATACAGGCAGGCAAGGCAAGTTAGGCTGGTGAGGCTGCGCAGGAGAGAAGAGGAAGATGCGGCCATGTGGGACCGCAGGTGATGGATAGTGTGGCCTAGGGTCGTGCCTGGATGGATGTGGGAGCTGGAGGGCAAATGTGAGGCAGTCCGGGGGAAGTAGAGAGCGGTCACAGTAGGTTATTACTTACTGGATCCCCGAAGCACCTCCGCGATCGGACTCCTGCCGTAGGAAAGGCCGTGGCTTCAGCTGGCGGTTAGGCCTCAGGCCGGAGCTCCACAAAACAGGGTCCCCCACGAAAAATACAGGCAGATGGCAGTCTCAGGGGAGCAGGGGAGTCACCTGAAGGTAGGATGGGGCCCACTGAGGGGATAAAATACGAGGATGGAGGCCGATTGCCGGTCGTGGAAGCAAAGCTCTCCTTGCAAGCTTCTGGTATCTCTGGCTTCCGGACACCCAGCGGGGGACAAGAGGCACTGTTGGAATCACGGGGACCCCCTGAGGAAGAATATGACACCAGGTAAAGAATTCCGGCCAGGGAAAGGATCAGATTAGCGGATCAATTGTGGGAGCTCCGTGAAGTGAGTCTTCTCACATGCCCTGCTCGGCCACGCCCCCTTCTTTCCACAAATATTTATTAAAAACATAATTGTAGAAGAGCAACTCACATTTTTGTAGACAGATATAGGCATAATTAGTCCAACATCCTGTGAAACAAGGCACTCTTTTCCGCTGCTGACTCCGCTCTGTTGGGTCTGGAAGCTGGCTGTAGATTCTGCAATATCCACTGTAGAGAAGAATCCAGGAGACAGGGCTGGAATTAAAAAAACTTTTTTTTGTCATTGTTGTCAATAGGGACACAGGTTCCAAAAACGACCATTTCTCTGTCGCTCATTGACAGACGCAGCCTTCTTGATTAATATAAGTAGGGTTATACTGCCCCCTACAGGAGTAGGACACTAGGCAGGAAAAAAATTCTGGCCACACCTATGGGCAGTCCCAGGTGTTAGTTTTTTTCTGCCTAGTCAGGAGTAAGGACCTAAGTTCCTTGCTGGGATCTCTGGTCCTGGCAAGCTTTTTTTAGATAAACCTTTTTTTAGTTAGCTTTTTTCTCCAGTTGTTCCTGTGAGATCTTCAAGCAATTATGCCGGATCTGGGCGACGGGCTGGATGTTAAGATCCAGTGGTCACCCCAGCCGGCCTACGAACGCGTGCAGGCCCTAGCTCCGCGATGGGTCGGCCGCGACATAGTCCCACTGGACGGGGACTGGCCCCGCGAGTTAAACGTCTCTCCAGGTCGCCTACGACCAGTCTGAGCCTGAGTCACGGCGTCCTTGTTGGCCGACAGCCCCCCCACCTCGGTGGAGAGGGGTTCTGTCAGAAGTTGGTGCCCGCCTGTTCCGGTATGGTGAGTAGAATGTTCCCCCTCTCCCCCTGATGGGTTTTGGGGTAAATGCGGGCCCCTCCCTGGGATGGTCGGACCCTCATGATCCCGGGTTCCCCTCTGTCCTGTTATGCATCCCCCACCTATCTGCCCCCTCCTTCAATCTGGGTTACAGACCGCATATGGGGGCGGTGGGGTGCGCCGCCGGTGTTGCCCTAAACGATCGTGCGGGGGGGGGTTACTACCTGTGCTTTCAGGTCCATCCACCGATTGATCCGTGGGTAGGCATGCGGGGTCCCCTTTTTGGCACTGCGGACCGCACGGGGCCGCCATTTTGTTGTAGCCTACATGTGCTCTGCATGGCGGTGGCCATCTTGGTACACCCAGCTCATCTTGCTTGAGAGCTGAGCAGCTATGGGAGTTACTGAGGGCGTGTAAGGGGGGCGGAGCCACTCCCTAGACCCGGGAAATCACTCCACAGGACTTCCTGTCATGTAAGACAGCACTGAGAGCAGTCCTGCTTTGACCTCTGGTGCATCGTGTGGTGAGCCTTTTGGGGGTCTCTCTTCTCTCTCTCTGCGGGGGTCTCGAGGCACGTGACCACTGAGGGGCGCTGTAGCGCTGAGGGATTCTTTTAAAAAAAAAGTTTTTCTTTTATTTTTAAATTTTGTCATTTTTTGCTGACAGGTTCCCCTGGCGTTGCCATGGACCCTGCTGCACATGTGTCCCCATCTGATCCCCTCGAGGTGGCCACAGGGCCCTCTGATTCTCCGCTCACCATTGATGCGCTTTCGGCGGTCGTGGAGTCATTTGTGTCCCGGGTGGAGGTGGCCTGTCAGGGACGGGGGGCTAAAAAACGACCCCCGCCTACCCCTGTCTTGTCTGATGCCTCAGACTCTGATTCTGAGCCGGTCGCTGCTGCTGCGGGTTCCTCCTTTAGGGTTGATGTCCTGCGCCCTGTCTCCTCTGACAGTGAGGATGACCTCCCTGCCTCCACCATAGCACAGGACAAGGCATTAGTGGACGCACTGATTGTGTCAGTCTGGGAGACCCTAAGACTGGAGGTCGCACCTGTGGATGCAGCTCAGACGGAGTTGCCTTTGGCACTCGCAAGCCCTCCAAAGTGGCAAAGGTGTTTCCCTTTCCCAAATGTTTTGACGATATTATTAAAAATGAGTGGGTCCATCCAAAACGACCCCCTGGGATGCCAAAACGGTTTGCTAGGCGCTACCCATTTGAAGAGTCCCTCCTTAAGAAATGGACGGTGCCACCTTCGGTGGATCCGCCGGTTTCCAGACTAAATAAGGCTACGGTTATCCCGTTGGAGGATTCCCCATCCTTCCAGGATCCGGTTGATCATAGGGTGTAATCTGTGTCCCGTTCCATATTCTCCCTTGCAGGGTCGGCCCTAAGGCCAGTGTTTACCATTGCTCTGGTTTCACAGACTTTGACAGAATGGGCCAAGCTGTTACGCCATGACCTGGAGGGGAGAAGTCTCCCCCCTGCCATGCCAGAGTTGCTGGAGCAAATAGTGCAGGGGCTACAGTTTGTCTGTGACGCCGCACTGGACGCTGCCCCATTGCTGGGGCATGTGTCGATCTCGGCAGTGGTCCTCCGGCGCATGCTATGGTTAAAGTGCTGGTCGGCGGATCAGGCTTCCAAAAAAGCATTGACTGATCTCCCATTTCAGGGGGATCGCCTGTTTGGTGCTACCTTGGATGAGATTATCAAAGATCTCACTGGGGGCAAGAGCACCTTTTTACCACAGGCTAATAAGGGTAAGGAACCTCGTCGCACACAGGGACCTTCCTTTACAGCTCACAAGAAGTTTTTTCGCTCCTCCGGGGCGGGCGACAAGGCAAAATCCTCCAAAGCTCCCCCGGGGGGTTTCAAGAGACCCTGGTCTGGTAAGCAAAAATCCGGTCCTTCCAGACCTGAGGATAAGACCGCTTCAGCCTGAAGGTGCGCCCCCACCCATATCAAGGGTGGGGGGGGGGGGTGTCTTCGCCGGTTCCCGGACTCGTGGCTCTCCAGGATTCAAGACAAATGGGTTCACAAGGTCATACGATCGGGATACAAGATCGAGTTTTGATCGCTTCCACCGGTGCAGTTCTTCCCTTCCAATATGCGACTGTCCCCGGATTGCCTAATGGCTCTGTTGAGGGCAGTGCAGAACTTGATGCAAGTGGCGCCCATAGACATCAAGGGTGCCTATCTTCACGTTCCCATTTACGCAGGACACCAGCGGTGTCCGCGCTTTGCGGTGGGAGAGGACCATTATCAGTTTGTGGCGTCGCCCTTTGGTCTTGCCTCTGCTTTCCGGATATTCACAAAGGTTTTTGCCCCAGTCCTGGCGTTGTTGCGGCAACGAGGCATATCGGTCCTGGGCTATCTGGACGACCTCCTCTTCTGTGCGGAGTCTCCGCAGGCTCAGTGTCATACGCAGACTCTCCAAAAGGAGATTCTTCTCAAATAAAACTGGAATCCCGATTCCCTGGACACTGGGCTGAGCATCTTCAGGGCTGCTCGGTCCGGATTCAGTCGGACAATGCCACGGCCGTGGCCTATGTCAACCATCAAGGGGGCACCAAGAGTGTTCTGGCGGCCGTGGAAGTGGCCGGCATTTTTTGTTGGGCGGAACAGTTTGTTCCGTCTCTTTCTGCAGTTCACGTTCCGGGTGTGGTAAATTGGCAGGCAGACTTTCTCAGCCGTCAGACCCTGGATCAAGGGGAATGGCCTCTTCAGACAGAGGTGTTTCACCAGTTGTACCTTCATTGAGGCACCCCGGACGTGGATCTGTTGGCATCTCGGCTCAACAGAAAGGTGCAGAGGGTTGTAGTCCGCGCCCGCGATCCTCTGGCAGATGCCGCAGACGCACGGAATACTCCGTGGTGGCAGTACCAGCTGCTGTATGCCTTCCCTCCTCTCAAGTTGTCACCGAAACTTCTTCGCAGGATAGAGGCGGAGGGAATTCCAGTCATCCTTGTGACTCTGGATGGGCCTCATCGGGCATGGTATGCCGTCGTGGTCAGGCTGGTCGCAGACGCTCTCTGGCTACTTCCTCTCAGGGAGAATCCGCTGTCTCAGGGACCGATCGTCCATCCTGCTTTACGATCGCTGGCTTTGATGACTTGGCTGTTGAGAGCCAGGTGCTAAAGGACAGGGGTTTGTCTGCTTCAGTCATTCCTACTCTGATTAAAGCGAGGAAAGCGACTTCCAGAAAGGTCTATCATCGCACATGGAAGTCTTATATCGCGTGGTGTGAGTCCCTCTGGGTTTCTCCGCGTTCTTACTCGGTGGCTCAGATATTGGCCTTCCTGCAACGGGGGGTTGAGCAGAAGCTGGCCTTGAGCACTATCAAGGGTCAGGTTTCAGCATTGGCGATCTTCTTCCAGAGGCCACTGGCTACTCATTCCTTGGTGCGGAATTTCATCCAGGGGGTGCGGCACCTGGTTCCTCCAGTGCGCGCGCCCTTGCCGCCCTGGGATCTTAATTTGGTGTTGTCGGTTCTCCAGAAACCTCCCTTTGTAAATATTAGGGAGATTCCCTTGCTTTATATAAAAAATAAAAAAATTTCCGCGCTAATATGATAAATAATTGATAAATATATGTCAGCAGCCAACACAAAAATCAACCAACAGTGACTCAAATTAACAATGAAACATAAAAGTGTAGTGCTAAAAGTATTGATAATCACAAAATTAACAAATAGTGTCCAAATGAATGGAAACAACTACTAATCACAATAATGTGTATAACAAAAAGAAAAGTGTCCAAATGAATGAGTCCCAATATAGATGATATAAAATAAACTCATAAATCCACATGCACAAAATTGCAAAAGGTGATTCCACCCGTGACACCCAGGGTATGTGAAGGAAGGGAACACCTCGGTGATGGGATATATTAAGCAGCTTACCAGATTTCCTTGGCTGCTCAACTTAATGAGTCAGCCTCTCCCAGCTGTTAATCAACACCGCTGAAGATCTAGTGTTAGAGGAATGCTTAATCGTTGCAAGTAGACCACTTCTCAAGAAGCATGTAACAGATCAGTGTATGGTTCGTGCTCCTCAATTTTTCATCAAGCATAAATGAATATGTGGGAAGAAAAGAAAGCGAAGCCCATAGCGTAATCCCGTTTAAAAATAATATTCCACTTTATTAAAAAATATTACTCACAATATCTCAAGAATAAACAGGCTTGTCAATTCGCTAGAACCTGGGGATGAAGATGCGGCGTCCCGCGAACAATCCCAAGTAGCAAAGGATGATAAAGGCCGGCTATTTTCCAGGGGGCGTGTGGACGTTGCGTCTGGAGTCGCCAACGTTTCGTCTCAATAGACTTCGTCTGGGCGTGACCCCAGACGCAACTCACACGCCTAAAGTAGCCCCATGTCTCGGCCCATTGGTCACAAAGCCTCGCCGTGGCATGTCTATAATTTCCGAGGGTACCAGACGTCCACCAATCCGCAATCAGCGGAGGAGACGCTAGTCATCCAATCAGGCGCGATTAGCACCTTATAATAATGCCGAACGCCTACCAATCCGCAATCAGCGGAAGTGGCGTCAGCCAATTGGAAGCGCCTAGTGGTGACGACCGACTACCGCCAATCCGCGATAAACGGAAGTGACGTTCGTCAGTCAGGCAAGCGCCGGCGGAAGTGACGCTCGTCACATCCGGCGGGGATAACGAGAAGACACGCATCGGCGGAAGTCATGTGACCAAGGAGCAGAGGAAGTAAACAATCTTCAGCACATCGCTCCTCCCGCTGCTAGTATTAGCACGGGAGGTGAGCATTTAATACGGAGGAACTCCTCTTTGGTGCCCAATTATCTTCTGGATGGAATTTCTTCCATGAATGTCCTCCAAGGAGTTATCTATTGTTAGTTACTAATAAAAAGAATTACGTAACTGGGCAATAGTGGCAATACCCAAATTAGAGAGTCCGTTCATTAGTTCTAAAACAATCAAAATAACGAGAATTATATTCTTCTAAAAACGTCAAGACAAAAAGGATTTTCTGGGGTTACAATAAATTGAGATCATCTCATAATGAATAAATTAGATTGAGATTTATAGGCAATGTGTCTATTTCATCTGGCTGAATAAAGAATGAAAAAACGCCATTCCCTTGCTTACCTTATCCCAGAAGGTGGCCTTTTTGGTGGCTATCACTTCTGCACGCAGGGTGTCGGAACTGGCTGCGTTGTCCTGTCGTTCCCCATATCTGGTGGTTCATAAGGGTAAGGTCGTTCTTCGTCTGAACCCATCCTTTCTTCCTAAGGTGGTTTCCGACTTTCATTTGAATGAGGATATTGTGTTACCTTCCCTGTGTCCTAAGCCCAGTCATCCTCGGCAGTTGCGTTACACTTCTTGGATGTGGTTCGGGCGATCAGGGTGTACTTGGCTACTACTGATTCTTTTCGTAAGGCTGATTCACTTTTTGTGATCACGGATGGCCCTAGAAAGGGGTTGCCTGCATCTGCCGCGACTATCTCCAGATGGATCAGACAGACGGTGGTGCAGGCTTATTCTATTAAGGGTCGGGTCCCTCCGTTCCCTGTTAAGGCGCACTCTACTCGGGCTCTTAGTGCTTCCTGGGCCTTCCGCCATCAGGCGTCGGTGCTTCAGGTTTGCAAGGCGGCTACCTGGTCGTCGGTTCATACCTTCACAAAATTTTATAAGGTTGATGTGCTGGCATTGGCGGATGCCTCTTTTGGCCGCAAGGTTTTGCAGGCTGCTGTTAGAGGAGACCTTTGGTCTACCTCGGGGTCTTGTTTTTTTCAGGTGGATCTCATCCTTTTGTTTCGATTAGTCCTCTGTGCTTCTGGTTGGCTCTGGTTTGGCCTTCTGGATTGGATTTTTATTTCTGTTATCCCACCCCTCATTTGTGGCACTGCTTTGGGACGTCCCTACTGAAATTAATCAAGAAGGCTGCGTCTGTCAATTAGCGACAGAGAAAAATGGATTTTTGACTTACCGTAAAATCATTTTCTCTTAAGCTCATTGACAGACGCAGGACCCGCCCCTCTATTTTAAGTTGGGTTGGTTTGATTTCTCTGACACTGCTTTGTTACATAACTGACATCCTATAGCAGGGAGAGAGAGGATATACCCCCTGGGACTGCCCATAGGTGTGGCCAGAACTTTTTTCCTGCCTAGTGTCCTACTCCTGTAGGGGGCAGTGTAACCCTACTGATATTAATCAAGAAGGCTGCGTCTGTCAAAGAGAAAAGGATTTTACGGTAAGTCAAAAATCCAGTTATGTTATATAGTGCCACCTTCAGGTGAATTGGACTTTAGGCAAACCAAATTGTAGGCCAGCCACTGCAGCTTCAGTTTTTGCATGGTGTCGGTGAATTCATTTATTTTTTCCCTGGACTGCTGTTTAACCACTTGCCTACCGGGCACTTTCACCCCCTTCCTGCCCAGGCCAATTTTTAGCTTTCAGCTCTCTCACGCTTTGAATGACAATTGCGCGGTCATGCTACACTATACCCATATGAAATTTTTATCATTTTTTTCACACAAATAGAGCTTTCTTTTGGTGGTATTTAATCATCTCTGGGTTTTTTATTTCTTACAAAAAAAAAAAGAAAAAAGACAGAAAATTTTGAAAAAAAAAAAGTTTTTCTTATTTTCTGCGAGTAAATTTTGAAAATAAATACACTTTTCTCCTTCACTGATGTGCGCTGATGAGGCGGCACTGATGGGCACTGATAAGCTGCACTGATGGGCACTGATAGGCTGCACTGATGGGCACTGATGAGGTAGCACTTATGGGCACTGATGAGGTGGCACTGATGAGGAGGTACTAATATGCCGCACTGATAGGTGGCACTGATGAGCACTGATAGGCAGCACTGATGAGCACTGATAGGTGGCACTGCTGGGCACTGATAGGTGGCACTGCTGGGCACTGAGAGGCGGCACTGCTGGACACTGATGGGTGGCACTGACAGACACTGACGGGTGGCAATGATGAGCACTGATGGGCGGCAGTGATGAGCACTGATGGGTAGAGATGTCCCGAACTATTCGCCGGCGAACAGTTCCCGGCGAACATTGCTTGTTCGCTCCGGCGGGCTAACATATGCGATGTTTGGTCCGCCCCCTATACATCATCATTGAGCAAACTTTGACCCTGTACCTCACAGTCAGCAGACACATTCCAGCCAATCAGCATACCCTCCCTCCCAGACCCTCCCACCTCCTATAAAAAAGCAAGGACAGCATCCATCTTAGATTCATTCTGAAGCTGCAGAGTTAGTTAGAGCAGGGAGAGTGCTGCTGCTGCTGAATTAATAGGGAAATCATTAGTTAGGCCAGTGTTCTGTGTCCACTCCTGCTGTAAGGACAGCATCCTGACAGCACCCCAAAAAGCCCTTTTTAGGGCTGGTAAATCAGTCTGCTTTTATTTTATTTTTTTATATATATATATATATATATATACAGACTGTACTGTGTGCACACCACTTATATCGGGTGGCACAGTACCTTGCAGATAAAAAAGTAATTTCATTGTTGCCTGCCAGTGTGTGTCAGGCCCACTGACTGAACTGTGCCCACTGCCAGTGCTCACCACTCATATAGGGTGGCACAGCACCTTGCAGATAAAAAATTAATTTAATTTTTCCTCTGTAATATAATTGCAGTTGCTTGCCAGTGAGTGTCAGGTCCACAGACTGTACTGTGCCCACTGCCCACCACTCATATAGGGTGGCACAGCACCTTGCAGATAAAACATTCATTTAATTTTTCCTCTGTAATATAATTGCAGTTGCCTGCCAGTGAGTGTCAGGTCCACAGACTGTACTGTGCCCACTGCCCACCACTCATATAGGGTGGCACAGCACCTTGCAGATAAAAAATCCATTACATTTTTCCTATAATAAAAAATAAAATTAATCCAGAAAAAACAGGAACTGGCTTTTGCATTTGAATTTCAGTAACGCAGGGATGGTGATAACCTCTTACCAAATAAATAGAATGATAACATATACCAAAATATATGAATCAGATGTGATAAATATAAGCATAAAATCATAAATACATAAAAGCATGAAATCACATCAATAGGAGTCTATAAAGTCCATAGGTATAAAGTGCATAGAGCAATGAAAGTGCAAACATGAAGGATCACAGGTGTGACTTATGGGGACCACCCTTGCTTGCCACCACCACACAGTGCCGGGAGAAGTATCTGAAATTCAGACTCACCAGACGCCTATGCCTAACCACTCTCATGGACTGGGCAACAACAGCATATAGTAAAATCCGGTTTCCTCCAGATCTCTGATTTGTGCTGCAAAGACTCCTCTGGAAGATTTCCTGGTAAATTTATAGTGCACTATTTATGATTTTATGCTTATATTTATCACATCTGATTCATATATTTTGGTATATGTTATCATCCTATTTATTTGGTAAGAGGTTATCACCATCCCTGCGCTAATGAAATTCGAATGTAAAAGCCAGTTCCTGTTTTTTCTGGATGAATTTTATTTTTTATTATATTTACTCATTTAAGTAGCAGCAATTTGTGTTATTTGTGTTATTCTGTCAGGTTTGTGTTACCTGTATTTCCTAAAGCGCAGTGGATTACAACATCTTCTATTAATTTAGTACAAGTAGTGATATTTATATATTTAATTTTTCCTCTGTAATATACTGTAATTGCAGTTGCCTGCCAGTGAGTGTCAGGCCCACAGACTGTACTGTGCCCACTGCAAATGGACTGTTTGCGGTTGTTTGCGGTGCATTAAATGGGGAGTTTGGTCTGTCAGAGCTTGGTCTGTCACTGTGAAGCCGGCGTAACCCTTACACTACCTGATCGATACAACATCATACCTGATCGTATTCACACACTGGATGTTTTAAAGCACTTTATTCCAAACAATTTAGGAATGTCTTAGGAATTTAGGAATCAAAAGTGATTTATGCCCTTTATGGATTAAAACCCGACTCTGCATCAACTACGTAATTTTCCATGGGAGTTTTGCCATGGATCCCCCCTCCGGCATGCCACAGTCCAGGTGTTAGTCCCCTTGAAACAACTTTTCCATCACTATTGTGGCCAGAAAGAGTCCCTGTGGGTTTTAAAATTCTCCTGCCTATTGAAGTCTATGGCGGTTCGCCCGGTTCACCCGTTCGCAAACATTTGCGGAAGTTTGCGTTCGCCGTTCGCGAACATAAAATGTTATGTTCGCGACATCTCTACTGGCAGGCACATCCTCATCTATTGCCTGCCTTCCTATGTCCCTCTGTCATCCCTCTTACCCCCCTTCCTGAACCAGGCTTCCGTCTGCTCAGGTAATTCCCTCTATTTTTAAACATATATATATATATATATATATATATATATATATGTATATGTATATGTATTTTTTTTCCATTTATTTTATTTATTTTTCTTTCTATTTTTTCTATTTTTTTTCTTTTTTTTTCTATTATTTTTCTTTTCTTTTTATTGTCTTTTTTTCTGATTCATTTGGTGTTTTGATTGTAATTGTTTATTGCAATTGTACAAGGAGGATGTGCAGCCGAGGTTCAACTCATTTTTTATTAATAGTAAATTGCCTTATCAGCTGTGCTAAGACTTTCTATATATATCAGGGAGCAGCATTTTTGTCTTCCGGAGACACGTTGTTAACCACGCCTGAGGGAGTGGTGATCTAGTATATCTATGTCTGCTTGTCCGCTGAGTCTCCACCCCTACTGACGAAGTCGTGACGCACAAGCATATGACGCCACGCGTATAGGGGGTGGAGATTACGGACGAGCGGCGACCCGGTAGCACGGCTCCTCCTCCATTCCTTGTGATGTTCTGTCAGCCCGCACAAGCTGTGACTGTGCCGTGTTATGTAAGTGAATTTCTTAGTACTATTCAATAAAGGGCATTTATACAGAGAGCGTTTAGATCTGTTGTGCCATCTTTTTACATATATCCCGTTATGTGCTGAGCTCTCCATACCGACATTACAGTGATTGATCTTAAGCGTATGGCTACTGGACCCACCCCTCATTAGGATACATTGCTTCCTTTATCCAGTTATAAAGTAAGAGGCCATCCTGCTGGGAGACATCCGTCAAGCACTTTTATTTTCTGAATTTGCACAAGTGGAATTTTTTGATGGACTTTTCTATAGCACCTTCTATTCACTATATATATTTTTGCACTTTTGCTACTTTGCACTGAGTGAATATTATTGGATTAATATATATTTTGGAATATTTTTATTGATATTTGAGTTTAGTATTATTACCCAATATTGTGGGTATTGTATTAAGCACTTTATATAATTTTTAGCACCTTGTTTGCACCACTCACTTTAGTGCTGTACCCTTTTACTATATACATTTATCTACTTTTTGAGTGAAAACGTTTTGGTATAGCAGCAGTCATATGTTTTTTATTAGTTGCGCTGATTTTTGCATTTTTTGCACATCCTAGGGGTCCGATCTGTCCGCCGCAATGTCGCAGCCCCGCTAAAAATCGCAGATCCCCACCATTACTAGTAAAAAATAAATAAATAAAAATGACATAAATCTTTCCTCTAGTTTGCAAATGCAAACACTTTTGCACAAACCAATCAAAATACGCTTATTTAGATTTTTTTTTTTTTTACCAAAAATATGTAGCAGAATACAAATTGGCCTAAAATTATGAAAAAATTTGATTTTTACATTGTTTTTAATTGGGAATGTTATATAGCATAATGAAAAATATTGTTTTGTTTTTTTTCAGAATTGTCGCTCTTTTTTTTGTTTTTAGCACAAAAAAATAAAAATCACACAGGTGATCAAATACTATCAAGAGAAAGCACAGAATTTTATTTGGGTACAGCATTGCACGACCACACAATTGTCCGTTAATGTAATGCAGTGCCGAATCTCAAAAAATGGCCTGGTCAAGGGTGGCAAAATCTTTTGGTCCAGAAGTGGTTAATGCATAATTTTTGTATTTTTACACCCACATTTGGCTTCACATTTGAGTAGTGTTCTTCCATGCTTGTGGCACACATGGTTTAAGCTTCTTTACACAAAAATCAATTTGATGAAATTGTGAAACATACACCAACAAGTTTGCTGAACATTAGTTTTATACGCTGTAGAGGAAGCTATCTAGCTAACCAAAAATGTGCCTCTCTGTGTGGAGAGATGTTTTAAAAGACTTTGAAAAATTATATGCGAAGCATATCATCACGGAAACAGACCAGTCTGCGTTCCTTGCTGGTTACAAGCTTTCCCCTTCCCCTTTGCACGGTCCATTTGCATCATCCAGATGTGCAAACATCTCAGCTTCGCTCGGCTTCCCAGGTGGTTCCAGGGACTGGCAGCAACATCTCTCCACACAGAGAGGCACAACCTTTCAGCCTCCCTCCCCTGACGGCCCACACCTCTTTAACCGCTTGCCGACCGCCGCACGACTATTTACTGCGGCAGTCAGCCCCATACAGGCAAACCGACGTAGAGCTACGTCAGTCACCTCCGGAGGCGCGCTCCCGCCCCCGCTCGTTCCCAGACATGTCCGCGCGAGTGACCGACAGCTCCGATGTCTGCCGGTCACCCGCGATCTCCCGGTGGAGAGGGAGAAAGGCAGGCGGATAATGTAAACAAAGCCGCCTGTCATTCTCCCTGATCTAACTGCAGAGACTACAAGATCCTGGTATGTAGGATCGTATGTCTCTGTGGTTACATCACTAGCCATGCCCCTTTACAGTTAGAATCATGCCCCCAGGGACATACTTAACCCCTTGATCACTAATAAAGTTAACCCCTTCCCTTCCAGTGTCATTTTTACAGTAACAGTGCATATGTATAGCACTGCTTACTGTAGTAATGTCACTGGTACCCCCAAAAGTGTAAAAATTGGTAGTCAGGGGTCCGATCTGTCTGCCGCAATGTCGCAGTCCCGCAAAAAAAATCGCAGATCGCCGCCATTACTAGTTAAAAAAAAAACAATAAAAATTACATAAATCTTTCCCTTAGTTAGTAAACGCAATAACTTTTGCGCAAGCCAATCAAAATACGCTTATTGCGATTTTTCTTTTACCAAACATATGTAGCAGAAAACAAATTGGCTTAAAATGTTAAAAAATTTTGATTTTTACATTTTTTTGGGGAATTTCATATAAAAAAAGTGAAAAATATTGTTTTTTTTTCAAAATTGTCGCTCTTTTTTTGTTTATAGCGCAAAAAGTAAAAATCGCACAGGTGATCAAATACCACCAAAAGAAAGCTCTGTTTGTGGAAAAAAAGGACGTCAGTTTAATTTGGGTACAGTGTCGCATGACCGCGCAATTGTCTGTTAAAGTCACACAGTGCCGAATCGCAAAATAGGGCCTGGTCTTTGAGCAGGAAAATCCTCCGGGGCTTAAGTGGTTAAAGCGACTGGCAGGCACATCCCCATCTATTGCCTGCCTTCCTCAGTCCCTCTGTCATCCCTCTTTCGCCCCTTCCTGGACCAGGCTTCCATCTGCTCAGCATGGACACCAGCGTCCCTCCATGTTGTAAGTTAACCCTTCAATGCCCATAGGAACTTGTGTGGTATCGCTTGCTCTTTTTAATTATCCATTTATCATATTGTTTTAGCCATTTTTTTTTCATTGAGGAATAAACAATTGTCCTTTTTCAGAATTAACATTGACTCCTATGACTCTTCTCATTCATACATCCAGTCCATTAAACGCTGTCCATCTGGTTGTTGTTTGTCTATGTCCTCATTTCCATATGGTATTGGACAGATGCACTGGTCCCGGATAAGATTCATCTCATTTTTGGATTAAGGAACAGTGTGTGTTTTTTCTAAAAGAGTCATGGCCAAATGTAAGTTATATTTCTAATCATACAGTACCTACATATGCATATGTTCATATTGTTACTAGCAAGATTCAATTGTGTCCAATAGATGCTAGAGCCCACATTTTGCCAGGAGCAAGAAAGGGGAACAAGAATGTTATGGAGGTAAGACTTGATGGGTTACTTCAAATCCTAAACTTTGTGACTTTACATGGTCTCTCACATTGAATGTTAATAGTTTGGTTTTATTATGTGTACAGGTTTTTTAGAAGTAACTTGGTAATATTTAAATAATCGTGTAAAACTTTCATTATTAGGCACCCAAGCTATTAATCCAAGAAAAAGAAAAGGAAAATAATCACATGGGAATTCCAAAGGTAAGTGCGCTAGCTTATTATTGAGAAGGCATTTGCTCCTTTAAAAATAAATGTACTTCTCATTTGTCAACCTAACTTTTCTCAACTTTGTAATTTCTAGTTGAAAGATGCATGAAAAAAACACACTCGGCAAAAATGGGATTGATCAAACAAGCCAAGTTTATAGTAAACCATAGATGGAATATTGACATTTTAAACATAAAGTGAAAACCTCGGCAACTTAAACATATTTTTGTTGTTTATAGTGTCCCAAACAAAGCTGTCAGAAAAGACACAAATTCTGGAGTCATCAGGTCCCCCTCAAACTCTAGTTTATCTGGAAAAAAAACAATAGCAAGGCCAGTATAAATCTCAGAAATGGTCAAGTCTCACATATAAACCTGTTAGTATCATCATCTAAATTTCTCAACAGATATGTATTTCACAAACTTCCACCATGTTGGAAACTGAAGAAGGAGATTCACAGAGGACCACTATGGAAAAGAGAAGAAACTATCATTCAATACCTACTGAAATTAATTATGTACAAGGAAGTACAGAAATTGAAGCATCAAGACCCTAGAAAAGAAGGCAGTGGGAAACTTCTAGTGACAGCAGTGTGAAGATAATACCCACTACCACTGACAAGAAGAGAAAACACACAGATGGTTGCCAACACGATATGAAGTACGACATGCAGAAAATTTGGCATTAGTCAAAAATCTAGTTCCTGAATAGGAGAAGCTGATCGGTCCCCACATCCTGAAAACAGATCAAGCTTGCAAAATAAAACAATGGGATAGAATTACATGAGCCATGAATTCAGTGAGAGTAGCACCCCGTAGTGAGGATTATGTGAAAAAAAAGGGACTTCAAGGGAAACCTAAAGAGGAAAATGGCAATGAACATGAGAAAAGGTTAATCTGATTTTGTGTATTTACATTCGAAAATGTTATTAAAAATGTCTAAAATTTCTCTCAAGTATATGTCACTTCATCTTTTACATAGAGTACTGTGTTTTAGGTAGGTGTGGAAAAAAAAGCTGTAAATTAAGAATTTTTTCAGAAATAGTAATGTTAATAGTTTATTTTATATCAAATAACAAAATGAGTAAAGAAAAAGTACAGAAGAACATAAGAGAGGTCAAAATCAATATTTGGTGTGACCACCCTTTGCCTTCAAAACAGCATAAATTCTTCTAAGTATACACAGTTTTTGCAGAAACTTGGCATTTAGATTATTCCAAACATCTTGGAGAACTAACCACAGATCTTCTCTTGCTGTAGGCTGCCTCAAATCCTTCTGTTTCTTCATGTAATCCCAGACAGACTATTTGATTTTAAGATCAGGGCTCAATGTGGGCCAAACCATCACTTCTAAGACTCCTTGTTTTTCTTTACACTGAAGATAGTTCTTAATGACATTGGTTGGCTGTATATTTGGAAAAATTGTCCAGCTGCAAAAAAAAACAAAAAACAAAAAAGCTTTTCATGGCTTGTTATAAAATTTTGTAAACAGGTAATTTTTCTCCTTTACTGATGGGTGCTGATGAGGCATCACTGATAGGATGCACTGATGAGGAATCACTGATAGGCTGCACTGATGAGGCAGCACAAGTAGACACTGATGAGGCGGAACTGATAGGCGTCACTGATAGGCAACACTGATGGGCACTGATAGGTGGCACTGATGGACACTGATAGGCACCACTGCTAGGTGACACTAATGAGGAGACACTGGGTGGCACTGATTGGCAGCACTGGTGGGCACTGTTGGGACTGCACTGATAATCAGTGCCCTGATTATCAGTGTAGATGTCAATTTCATACAAGCTGGTTACTGGCTCTCCTCTCCTCACACTGTCAGTGTAAGGAAAGGAATGCAGATAACTGGTTTGTGTTTACATCTTGATCAACTGTCATTGGACACAGCTGATCATGTGGTAAAGGGCCACTGTGATTGACCACCGCCGCGTCTCCTCGTGGTGGCTAGCGTCACCATATGATGTCAGCCTATGACAAAACGCGTCGGGAGGAGCCTACGGCGATGCTAGCCACCACAAGGAGAAGCGGCTGCCATCTTGTTGGAGGGACACAGACGCAGACCGCAATACATGGGGAATTTCTACTCTGCTATATTGACTCGACTACCATGTAAGCAGTTTTATTTTCTTGTGTGATTGTCAGGTAACCACCAACAGTTTGGCTAATCAGCGCATTCGCGCATTGGCGCGAATACGCATGCGCGGCCAACTCCGGGCAAACTCAACCAAGAATGTGCGTGCGCCAATGTGCAAGCAAGACGTAACGGCGCTTGGCGCCAAACGGCCTATTTAAGCACAGCAATTACAGTCACTAGCTGCTGGATGATCTTCAGCTTCCTGTGTTCCTTGTGCCTTGTTTTACCTACTTATCTTGGATTTCCTGTTGCCGACCCGGACTGCTGACCTCGACTCCTCTTGATACCTCTGGCTTCCTGACCCTTTGGCTTGTCCCTGGATTTCCTCTGCTTTCTCCAGTGTCTGACCCGGCTTGGCTTTTGACTCCGCATTACCAGTCTCCTGTGGGCTACCCAGTTTACCTCTGTTCCTGCAGCACACCTGCCTGGCTTGCCAAGTGTTCCAGATCCTCCTAGGACTTACCACTCATTGGCTGCAGCTGCCATCTGGCCATCCCAGCCGGCAACCCGTGCTACTTCGGGCACAGCACTCTCTGTCTCACCTCCAGGGGTTCTCTGCACCTAGCCGCAAGGGGAGCCCTCTCTACACTCCGGCTTCGGATCAGGTACATGACAGTATCATCCAGCCATGACAGAAGCTGAGAGAGGTGCCTACCCGCTGGAAGCCTTGTGCCAGCAAGTCGCAGCGTTAACCCAGGCTGTGAAGAATCTTCAGGAAGGTTACTTCCAACTGGAAGGTCGCCTACAGTACCTGTCTACATCATCTCAGGCGACTCCTTTAGATCCATCCACTGCAGTCTCTAACCCCGCTCCCCCAGTTTCGGGACAGTCAGCTTCTACTCCTACCATGATGGCTCCTCCTCCTGAACCCAGAGTACCCATGCCTGAAAGCTTCTCTGGTGACCGCAGGAAGTTTAAATCATTTAAAAACGCCTGCTTATTATACTTGGCTCTGCAACCCAGAACTTTTTCCGTGGAGACAGTTAAAGTGGGGTTTATCATTTCCCTGTTGTCTGATGAACCCCAGTCCTGGGCCCACCATTTACTGGAACAGAAGGATCCAGCATTTACTGGAACAGAAGGATCCAGCTCTGGACTCCGTTGAGGTTTTCTTTAAAGCAATGGCCCAGCTGTACGATGATCCACAACGTATGGCCACTGCCGAGGCTACACTCCATAAATTACAGCAAGGCCGACGTCCCATGGAAGACTACACCGTGGACTTTCGCAGGTGGTCTGCAGACACAGGTTGGAACGAGGCCGCCCTCAAACATCAGTATCGGTTAGGCCTGTCGGAAACTCTTAAGGATGAGTTGGCACGAGTTGAGACCCCCGCCACTTTAGAGGGGCTCATTCAATTGGCCATCCAGTTAGACAGACGTTTCCAGGAACGTCGGTCCGAACGTGCTCAGTCCTTTCAGCCTGCCTGGATGTTACCCAAGGTGCCACCATCTCCTGCACCTCTACCCACTGCTGCCAACCCAATGTCACCTAAAGAGCCTATGCAGAAGGGGGTGGTTCGTACAGCCTTAACTCCTGCGGAAAAACTTTGTCGCAGGCAACTTATGAGGACAGAACTTATGTATGTACTGCGGGGGAAATGGACACTTCCTCCGCAACTGCCCAGTTAGACCAAGTAAGCCCCTTATTTCTAATTATATGCATCTCCAGATTCCAGGATCTTCCCCCACTCATCTGGTCCTCCTTGTTTCTTTACAGGTGGCAGGAGGGGAGATCAAGCTGCCAGCAATTATTGACTCCGGAGCCTGCAGCTGTTTCCTGGATATCTCATTGGCAAGAAACCTCCACATACCTCTCCAGACCAAGAACCATAAATTAGAAATTCACCTTGAAGATGGCACCATTCCCATATCCGGGCCCATCACCCAGGAAACCTTACCTATACTTGCCACAACCGGCCCTGGCCATCAAGAACTTCTTCACTATGATGTTCTTCCTTCACCCATGTTTCCTGTAATCCTGGGAATCCCCTGGCTACGGGCACACAACCCGCTGATAGACTGGTCAAAAGGGGAAGTATCTTTTAAATCAGTATACTGCCTTCAACATTGTGTGGCTCCTGAGACCCCGCCTTCTGCCAGCTGTCTTTCCATTCAGCCTGTCTCCAATGTCGGCCAAGATGTTCCCTCTGTTTACCATAACTTTCTTGATGTGTTTGATAAGAAGAAAGTGGACTCATTACCACCTCACCGTCCCTACGATTGCCCGATAGAGTTGTTACCTGGTGCCGAAATTCCTTTCGGCCGTATTTTCCCGCTTTCAGAGACTGAGCTTGAAGCCCTACGGCAATACATTGACAAGGACCTCAAGAAAGGGTTCATTCGTCCTTCTTCCTCTCCGGCCGGAGCTGGCATCTTTTTAGTGGAAAAGAAGGACCATACCCTAAGGCCTTGCGTGGATTACAGAGACCTAAATAAAATCACTATAAAGAACCGGTACCCGCTTCCTCTCGTTCCTGAGCTTTTTCAGAGATTCCTCTCCACCCAAGTCTTCACTAAATTAGACCTACGAGGTGATTATAACTTGGTACGAATCCGTAAAGGCGACGAGTGGAAGACTGCTTTTTAAACCCGTTTCGGGCACTTCGAATACTTGGTTATGCCTTTCGGGCTGTGCAATGCCCCTGCCACTTTCCAGCATCTGGTAAACAATATTTTCAGAGAATTCCTGGACAATTTCCTCATCGTTTACTTAGATGACATTCTTGTTTTTTCTGCCAACCTGGAGTCACATAGAATACACGTGCAAAAAGTATTGGCCACTCTCAGAAAACACGGGCTTTATGCAAAGGCAGAAAAATGTGAATTCGAGAAATCATTAATACAGTTTCTAGGTCTGATTATCTCCACGAATGGAATAGCAATGGACCCTCAGAAAGTGTCTGCCATCCTGGAGTGGCCTGCCCCCACGGACAAGAAAGGCATCCAGAGGTTTGTGGGTTTTGCAAATTTTTATCGCAGGTTCATTAAGGACTTTTCCCGCATCATTTCCCCCATTACTCAAATAACTCGGCAACACACTCGTTTCCACTGGTCTCCAGAGGCTCAAAGGGCGTTCGACAAACTCAAGGCTGTGTTCACCAGCGCCCCCGTGCTACAGCACCCGGATCCGGCTTTGCCTTATGTCCTTGAGGTCGATGTCTCAGAAGTGGCCACGGGAGCAATCCTCTCTCAACTCCAGGGACCCAAGGCTTTGCTCCACCCAGTAGCGTTTTTTTCTCGAAAGCTCACTCAGCCCAAGAAAAACTATGATGTAGGAGACCGGGAACTGCTGGCCATTAAGGCGGCACTTGAGGAATGGCGGTATTTGCTGGAGGGCGCAGCCCACCCAATAATGATATTTACAGACCATAAAAATCTCGAGTATCTCAGGTCTGCCAGACGCTTGAGACCTCGACAAGCCAGATGGGCCCTATTCTTTTCAAGGTTCAATTTCCATCTCACGTACCGGCCAGGATCCGAGAATGGGAAAGCAGATGCCCTCTCACGGATGTTTCCTGAAACTCCTCTGGATGTCAACCCTAGCACAATTCTGTCAGCTCAAAATTTTCTGTTAATTCAGCCGGATCTCAGGACCACCCTTGAACGGGCCTCTGCTCAATGCACCGCTCCTGAGACTTCTACACTCCAGAAACGGGGACATTTTTTGTTGCATAATGATAAAATCTTTGTACCCCAGGAAGCCAGACTCGCGGTCCTGAAAACTTTACATGACCACCAATTAGCCGGTCACTTTGGGGTCCGTAAAACTTTGGAACTCATCAAACGATCCTATTGGTGGCCGAGCGTAAGACAAGACTGTAAGGATTATGTGAGTTCCTGTATGACCTGCCTTCGGAGAAAGGGCAGCCATGTCCAAGCCTGGGGTCTGTTGAGACCACTTCCTGTTCCAAAACAACCATGGGAAATGTCGTCCATGGACTTTATAGTGGACCTACCTTCTCCAGAGGGATTCTCCACAATCATGGTGGTAGTAGATCGCCTATCTAAGATGGCTCACTTTGTGCCCATGGTTGGCACTCCTTCGGCCGTGGACACGGCACACACCTTTATCAAAGAGATCGTGAGGCTACATGGTCTGCCCAGCAGCATCGTGTCCGACCGAGGAGTACAATTTACCTCCAGATTCTGGAGGGCCCTTTGCAAAATCTTTAACATCGAGGTCTGCCTATCATCAGCATATCACCCACAAAGTAACGGCCAAACAGAAAGGACAAACCAGACCCTTGAACAATATCTCCGCTGCTTCTCCACATTTTCACAGGACAATTGGGTAGCCTTGCTCCCGTGTGCCAAGTTCGCATAAAATAACTCTATTCACGCTTCCACACACCAGTCTCCATTTTTCGCGAACTATGGAACCAAGAAAATTTTCTGCTTCTGCAAAGGACCATGCAAAAAGCACAAGAAAATTACAAGCAATTTTATGACAAGAGGAAGAAGGACAGTCCTGCCTTAAAGGTGGGAGACAAGGTGTGGCTGTCCACTCTTAACCTCAAGTTGTCCTGCCCATCCAAAAAGCTGGGGCCAAGGTTCATTGGCCCCTTCCTGATCAAAAGAGTAATCAACCCTGTGGCCTTTGAATTGTGTCTTCCTAATATGTACAGGATTCATCCAGTGTTCCATGTGTCCCTGCTTAAACCGGCCAATCCTGGTCCCTTTCCTAATAGAGATGATTTGCCTCCACCTCCGGTTCTGGTAAATGGAGAGACAGAGTATGAGTTGGAATCCATTCTGGATTGTCGCAGAAGAGGAAGGCAAGCCCAGTATCTGATAAAATGGAAAGGCTATTCTCCGGAGGAAAGTTCTTGGGAACCTGCGCAAAACATACATGCTCCCAGTCTGTTACGGGACCTTTTCAAGAAATTTCCTGAAAAACAGGCCCTTTTGGGCATCCGGAGGCTGCCCCTCAGGGGGGGGGCACTATCAGGTAACCACCAACAGTTTGGCTAATCAGCGCATTCGCGCATTGGCGCGAATATGCATGCGCGGCCAACTCCGGGCAAACTCAACCAAGAACGTGCGTGCGCCAATGCGCACGCGTGCACGCAGGACGTAACGGCGCTTGGCGCTAAACGGACTATTTAAGCTCAGCAATTACAGTCACTAGCTGCTGGATGATCTTCAGCTTCCTGTGTTCTTTGTGCCTTGTTTTACCTGCTTATCTTGGATTTCCTGTTGCCGACCCGGACTGCTGACCTCGACTCCTCTTGATACCTCTGGCTTCCTGACCTTTTGGTTTGTCCCTGGACTCTCCTCTGCTTTCTCCAGTGTCTGACCCGGCTTGGCTCTTGACTCCGCATTACCAGTCTCCTGTGGGCTACCCAGTTTACCTCTGTTCCTGCAGCACACCTGCCTGGCTTGCCAAGTGTTCCAGATCCTCCTAGGACTTACCACTCATTGGCTGCAGCCGCCATCTGGCCATCCCAGCCGGCAACCCGTGCTACTTCGGGCACAGCACTCCCTGTCTCACCTCCAGGGCTGCTCTGCACCTAGCCACAAGGGGAGCCCTCTCTACACTCCGGCTTCGGATCAGGTACGTGACAGTGATATTAAAACATCCTTTGCATAATACGCTATGAGGATACTCTTGCTTTGTTTCACTTGGGCACACTTGGAGGGGATCGTACCTGTCATCCTGGAGGAGTGCTGATGTGACTATACATGTGAATTAAGGACATGACCTTTGTAACGAGGGTCCATGTCATCTGGTAAGAGGCAGTGTGTCTTTCAGCCTGGTGGTGGTCTTGGATCTTTTAACCCTTGCACATATTTGTGTGGAGTGGACATTATCACCTTGTGGACTTTTCCCTTTTATATGGACTTGCATCTTTGCCTTTTTGATCAGCGCTACACTCTTGCTACATAAATACATTTAAAAGTCTAAAAATAAAACCAATGTGGCTCACCACCAAAGGTAAAAAAGCTATAAATAATAAGAAAAGAGCTTTTAAAAATATAAAAATGAAGGAACACTATCATTGTTTAAATGCTACAAAGAATATAACAGAATTTGTAAAAAGGAAATCAAGGATGCAAAATTTCAAAATGAACGACAGATTGCAAAAGATAGGAGGACAACCCCCCAAAAATTCTTCAAATATGTGAATATTAAAAAGGTCAAGACTGAGCATGTAGGCCCTTTAAAAATAATCTAGAATGAATGACTGGGGACAAAGAGAAAGCAAATATATTAAATATTTTCTTCAGCTCTGTGTTTACAAAGGAGCATGGGGGAGCTCTGTCCATAATGGGGATGGTATTGACACACACAAAGGTGGATAAAGCACCTCGACCAGATGGCATACACCCACTGATCCTAAAAGATTTGAGCTCACTTCAAAACCATTGTTTCTATTTTTAAGGAACTCTTTGATGGCTGGCAAAGTACCACTGAATTGGCGTAAGGCCAATGTGGTGCTTATATTTAAAGGATCAAAGTCTTTAACAAGTAACTATAAACCTGTTAGTTTAACTTCTATCGTCGGGAAGATACTGGAGAGTTTAATAAAAGACCACATAGATGAGTTCTTGTTGGAAAAAAATATTTTAAGCAACAGACAGCATTGATTCATGAACGACATAAAGTTTTCAAACAAATCTCATTCCTTTTATGAGAAGGTAAGTAAAACCTTGGACAGAGGGGTGGCTATGGACGTGACATACTTGGATTTTGCAAAAGCGCGAGACACACATTCCCCACACATGGCTAATGTGTAATGGTTTAAATTCTGAACCAATTTTCTTTTGAAAATCAGAAATGTTGTGCGTTTTCTGATCCGAAGGTGCCACCACTGATTTCGAAATTCGAATAACCAAGCCTTCAATTTCACTTCTCATGTTGCTACAGAACATCATTTTTGTGGCTGGGAATCTTTTCTTTGTGGGAATTTTCTTTTCTTGCACTTATGTGTATTTCTATTTCAATTTCTTTCTTGCATGATTCTACCATTATTAATTAGAAAATCGTTTGTTTTTCAAAAAAGTTCCAACATGCCCGATAACTCAAATTCGATGGCTGCGCGAAATTCGAACTAAAATTCTTAGTTAAGATTTTGGAAAGAGAAAAGGAAAAGAAGAAGGCGCTCCTAGGTGCAACTTGTAATACCTTTATTTGCACACGGAGATTAAAAACTTACAAGATGGACGAATGTAACGTCATCACTCAGGGTCCATTCCTGACCCTGTGGCTCTATCTTCCTAGGCTGTCCAGTTTTAATCTCTGTGTGCAAATAAAGATATTACAAGCTGCATTTAGAGGCACCTTCTTCTTTTTCTTGCTTTGGCAGTATGAGTCGCTTCTACCAATTCAGAAGAGCTGCGCCAGTGTCAGCGTGGTACTCCCCCATGATCACGGAAGCCCATTCATCCCTTTTCCCCCCCCTTTCTCCATTACCATTGAGGATTGATTTTCCCAACATCTTTTTTCCCTATGTTCCATGTACTTGTTTTCGAAATCCGACTCATGTGGTCATAGGTAAAGTCCACACGCTTGGAAAGAACAGTTTGTAAATGAATGGAAAGCTGGCTAAAAGACCGAATTCAGAAAGTAGTGGTTAATCATTCTTACTCTTAATGGTCTAAGGTTATCAGTGGGGTACCTCAAGGTTCAGTGTTGGGACCACTATTTTTTTATATATTTATAAATGATATAGAGTCTGGGTACCATCTCAGTCTTTGCAGATGACACCAAGCTATGCAATGAAATAACGTCCTTACATGATGTCGCCAACCTCAATGCACTGTTTTGTTGGGCAACTATGTGGAAAATTAGGTTTAATGTTGATAAATGTAAAGCAAAGCACTTGGGGGGCTAAGAATTTGCATGCATCATACATACTAGGGGGAGTACAACTGAGGGAATCAATGGTATTAAGAGCAGTATGGATTCCAGAGAGAAAGATATAATTTTGCCTCTGTATTAATCATCAGTAAGACCTCATCTGGAATATGCAGTTTAGTTGTAGGCACCAGTTCAAAAAAAGTATAATGGGGGAACTGGAGAGAGTGCAGAGAAGGGCAACAAAACTGATAAGTGGCATGGAGGAGCTCAGCTACTAGAAGAGATTAGAGGAACTGAACTTTTAGGAGATTAGGGTGGATATGATCAATATGTATAAGTATATAAGTGGCCCATATAGTGAACTTGTTGAGTTATTCACTTTAAGTCAGGGGTCTCAAGCTGGCGGCCCTCCAGCTGTTGCGGAACTACAAGTCCTATCATGCCTCTGCCTATGGGAGTTATGTTTGTAACTGTCTGCCTTGCAATGCCTCATGGGAATTGTAGTTCTGCAAAAGCTGGAGGGCCACCAGTTTGAGACCCCCGCTTTAAAGCGTTTGTTACCCCCCCCCCCCGCAAAAAAAAAACAAACAAAAGAAAACAGACCCTGTTCACTTAAAGCATGTTATACAGCACAGTCCTTGTGCTGTGTCATTTGGCCCTCTGTATCACATAAAAAAACCTGGTTGATCCTGTCAGTTTCTACCCACCCCCCCTGTAAACTGACCACATGGTGTATCATGGCTGCTGAGCCCTGATACTGTGGTTAGTGTACTTGCCTCAGTCATCCGCAGCCCTGCACTGTCCTCCCCTCTGCTCCTCTCCCCTCCCTGCCTGTCTGCTCTTCATTCCCCGCCCCTCCACTCCTGCTGCTCTTATACTTATTTTAAAATGATCTAATCCCCTCTGTAATAGAACAATATGTGCCCCTGTGCCTGTGTTATAGAAAATATATGCGATCGGTATCTACATCAGAGCGGCTCCCGGCGATCACATGACCACTCTGATTTAGATACCGATCTACATATTTTTTCTATAATGCAGGCACAGGGACACTCATTGTTCTATTACAGAGGGGATTAGATGATTTTATATAAGTGGTTTAACAACCACTTTAAGGTCATCACAGAGGACAAGGAGCACTCTTTATGTCTAGAGGAAAAGAGATTTAATCTCCAAATATGGAAAAGTTTCTTCACAGTAAGAGCTGTGAAAATGTGGAATAGACTCCCTCAAGAGCTGGTTCTGGTCAGCTCAGTTAATTGCTTTAAAAAAAAAAAGCCTGGATTCTTTCCTAAATGTACATAATATAACTGGATACTTACATATACAGAGGCATCTCATAACATTTAGAATATCATCAAAAGTGATATTTCATGCATTTCTTTAGTTAAATTTTGATGATTTTGGCTTGCAGCTAGTGAAAACCCATCCTCCTCTATGCTGGCCCCTGCCAGCACCTGATGGGTAATGTCCAAGCTCCTTTCCAGGTTGTTGATGCAACGCAGTCTTGCCACTGTGTTCTCTAGATCCAGGATCTGGTCTTCCAGAGCAACAAGTCACTCACATCTTGCACAGCAGTATTCGCCCTCGATTTGTTCATCAAGGAACGCATACATGCAGCAAGAAGTACACTGAGTGGCATCCGCAATCCTGTCGGACATTATTACCCACTACTCTCTGGGGATAATGTTAACGACCTGCTCTTCCTTACCTACACTACCTCTAACTCCCCTGGTACTAAACCTGGGGTACTCACCAGTCGCTAATGTACTAACCAGTCGCTAAGATACTTACCAGTCGCAAAGATCCTCACCAGTCCAAGATCCTCACCAGTCACAAAGATACTCACCAGTCGCAAAGATACTCACCAGTCCAAGATCCTCACCAGTTGCAAAGATACTCACCAGTCGCAAAGATACTCACCAGTCGCAAAGATCCTTACCAGTCTCAAAGATACTTACCAGTCGCAAGATACTCACCAGTCGCCCGGATACTAACCAGTCGCAAAGATGCTCACCAGTCGCAAAGATACTCACCCCCCAGTCGCAAAGATACTCACCAGTCGCAAAGATACTCACCAGTCGCAGATACTCCCCAGTCGCAGATACTCACCAGATACTCCCCAGTAGTTTTTGTACTTGTATGTAGTTTGTACTTGTAGTCCCCCACCAGCCCACCCCCCTACCAGCAGATCAGTTGCTTCCTACTTACGTCCCTCGGTCTCGGTCAGGTCCAGGTCCTGTCAGGTCCTTGTCTCTGCTGCTCTGTCGCCGCTGCTGCTCTGTCCCCGCACTGTCTCCCTGGTCCGAGGCACCGAGGCTCCTGCACCCGGCCCCCGGCTTCCTAGTGCAGCTTTCCCCGCTCCCCCCCGCACGTGCGGCTCGTGGCTCCTCCTCCGCTCCTCCTCCACACACACACACACACACACACAGCTCCCCTCGCTGTGTGTGTGCTGTGGATCACTCGCAGCCTCCGGCTTCCAGGCTAATCAGCAGTGCTTCCGCTAGTTCCTGCAGCAGCAGGAGCCAAGTGCCAAGTTCTGCTGGAAAAATAAATCAGCATCTCCATAAAGTTGGTCAGCAGAGAGAAGCATGAAGTGCTCTATAATTTCCTAGATGGCTGCGCTGACTTTGGACTTGATAAAACACAGTGGACCAACACCAGCAGATGACATGGGTCCCCAAATCATCACTGACTGTGGAACCTTCACACTAGACCTCATGCAACTTGGATTCTGTGCCTCTCCACTCTTCCTCCAAACTCTAGGACATTGATTTCCAAATGAAATGAATAGTTTCCACAGTCTGTGATGATTTTGGGAGCCATGTCATCTGCTGGTATAAATCTGCTGGCAGTAATTCATGCAAAAGGAACCTGACCAAGTATTGAGTGTATACTATATTGTACATGGACATACCTTTCAGTAAACCAACATTTCTGTATTAAAATTACTTTTTTTATTGGTCTTATGTAATATTAAAATTTTCTGAGATACTGAATTTTTGGTTTTCACTAGCTGTATGTAGAGTTGGGGCTGAACATTGGCTGTACGCCCGTTCGATGAACACCCGAATTAACAGGAAGTTTGACATGTGGTCTGCCCGCCGAATGAACACAACGCACTGCGCCACCGCACAGTGCATTGGAAGCTCTAATTGGCTGAAGCAATAAAAGCTTTGCCCAATCAGAGCACAAAGCACTGTCAGAGCCATGATTGGACACTGTTATGATGACTTTATCCGATCATGGCTCATTGCTCTTAGTCCCACCCCACACTATAAAAATATTCTTCCCATTGCGGCCACTTCAGTGTGAAATTGATGAGGAGAGAACAGGGCTCTGTTCAGTGCTACTAGTGAGTTAGTGTCCTAAAGTGTATTACTGTGATTATATTGTCAGTGCAGAATATCAGTTTAGTGTAAACCTAGTGATAGTGCAGCGTGGGTGTAGTTTGACTGTTCATTTTTACTTTAGTGTGATTCTAGTGATAGTGCAGTGTAAGTTTAGTTTGACCATTCACTTTTACTTTAGCATCAGTTTATTTTGTATGGGGCAGGTTTCCTGCAGTATATTTCAGTGTGTTACTGCAGGTTCAATGCAGTATATTTTAGTGTGTTACTGCACGTTCAACACTGTATATTTCAGTGCGTTACTGCACATTTAACGCAGTATATTTCAGTGTGTTAGTGGATGTTTAATGCCGTATATTTCAGTGCGTTAGTGCACATTTAATGTTATATATTTCAGTGTGTTAGTGCATGTATAATGCAGTATATGTTAGTGCATTACCATACATTTAATGCCGTATATTTAGGTGCTTTACTGCATGTTTAATGCTGTATATCTCAATGCGTTAATGCTGTTTTTTTTCAGTGCATTACTGCACATTTAACACAGTATAATTTAGTGCGTTACTGCACTTTTAACGCAGTTTATTTCAGTGCATTACTGCACGTTTAACACAGTATATTTTAGTGCAATACTGCATGTTTCGCGTAGTATATTTTAGTGTGTTACAATACGTTTAACACAGTATATTTCAGTGTATTACTGCACGCTTAATACATTATATTTCAGTGTGTTGCTTCATGTTTAACGCATCATATTTCAGTGTGTTTCTGCAGGTATAACACAGTATATTTCAGTATGTTAGTGCATGTTTAACAAAGTATATTTCAGTGCATTACTGCATGTTTAACAAAGTATATTTCAGTGCGTTACTGCACGTTTGTGCTTTATATTTAGATGCATTACTGCACGTTTACCGCAGTATACTTCAGTGCATTACTGCACATTTAATGCAGTTTATTTAAGTGTGTTACTGCACATTTATTACAGTAATTTTCAGTGCTTTACTGCGTGTTTAACACAGTATATTTCAGTGTGGTACTGCATGTTTATTGCAGTAAATTTCAGTGTGTTAGAGTGTTTTTAAGGCTGAATATTTCAATACGTTAGTGCACTTTTAATGCAGTATATTTCTGTGCGTAAGTGTACGTTTAATGCAGTATATTACAGTGTTTTACTGTACATTTAACACAGTATATTTCAGTGTGTTACTGCATGTCTAACGCTGTATATTTCAGTGCATTACTGCATGTTTAACACAGTATTATTTAGTGTGTTTGTTCTAGTTTAAGTCAGTAAATTTCAGTGCATTACTGCACGTTCAATGCAGTTTATTTAAGTGCAATACTGCACATTTAATGCAGTATATTTGGGTGCTTTACTGTGCGTTTAACACAGTATATTTCAGTGTGTTACTGCATGTGTATCTCAGTATATTTCAGTGCATTACTACACGTTTATCTCAGTATAATTCACTGCGTTACTGCACGTTTAACGATGTATATTTCAGTGTGTTGGTGCACATTTAATGCAGTATATTTCAGTGCATTAATGCACATTTATCACAGTATATTGCAGTTCATCAGTGCAGTTTTACTGCAGTATATTGTAGCGTGTTAATGGAATGTGTCTGTGTAGTGAGAAATCAAGTTAACGTGCACCAAACACCACTTTCCATTGATTAAGGTGCATCCAGTTACACATGTCCACATCATTATTACATTTTGTTAATAAGACCCCCATCATGTCTGGGAGGCCAACAAGGAGAGGCAGATGTTCCCATGGCGCTGTGAGGGGGCCAGCAGCATATGTGTCCACAGCCAAAGATGGACGTGGTCCGTCCTCAGGCAGGGCATAATTTCCTTTGTTTAGTGATGTTACGTGCCGCTTAACGCAGTATATTTCTGTGCGTTAGTGCATGTTTAACGCAGTTTATTGCAGTGTGTTACTGTACATTCATTGCATTATATTTCAGTGTGTTACTACCAGTTTATTACTGTATATTTCAGTGCATCACTGCACTTTTATTGCAGTATATTTCAGTGTGTTAGTGCACATTTAACACAATATATTTCAGTGCATTAGTGCGTGTTTAATAAAGTAAATTTCAGTGCGTGACTGCACGTTTAACGCTGTATATTTCAGTGCGTTGGTGCACATTTAACGCATCCACATACACATTTCCACTTCATTATCCGGTCATAGCCCCAGCATCAGGCATGGAGGAGTCAGCTGAGTTATTTGAACACAGCATCAGCCACTTGCTCATTGCCGATGCACAGCCATTACTTAAATTAAGATCTTGGTTCTGAGGTTGAGGAAGGTACAAACATGAGCCTACAGAGAGGGGAGAACACTGGTAAACAAGAAATTGGCATTAATGTTCCCCCAGCCACAGCGTATTACCAAGTTGTTTCCAGTGATTATGAGGATGGAGGGGATGATGATGATGAGGTCACTGATGTGACTTGGATGCCTGGTAGAGCAGAGGAGGAAATTGAGGGTGAGGAACAACCCCAAAGAGGCAGCCATCATGGAGGAGTAGAGAGCAGCCACCCTATGCTACCAGAATGTGGAGCTGTTATCCCCCAGCCCACTTCCTACAGCGAAAAATCCCAGCAAAGCATGATCCAATTTGCTCCAGCAGGGGAAAAAATTCCTTCCTGATCCCCCGAGAGGCAATCTGATATTCCCTGGATAAACGTTACCTATAAATGTTAGTAGCCAGTTGTATTATGCTTATTTAGGAAAGAATTCAGGCTTTTTTTTTTAAAAGCAATCTACCTAGCTGGCCAGAACCACCTCTGGAGGGAGTCTGTTCCACATTTTCACACCTCTTACTTTCATCTGAAAGAAATTCTTTGGTGCAGGTTTCATGGGTGCAATAAACACCCACGGACCAATTTTTCTCCACCTGTTTGACAAGTGCATATCATTTAAATTTTTGACAGCAAGGCCAAGTCTTACTTTCATCAAGAGTACCTCTATAGGGTTACGGTGTGAAGGTACCACCAACACCCAAATACCAATTTTTCTGCACCTGTTTCTTCCTTTCAAAGCCTGCAAAAGAAGCACCAGAATTTAGCCAAAAAATCTGTAATCTTGTTTCGAGTGCACACAATTGTGGCCTCATCATACAGACTCCCCAAGCCATTTGTAAAGTTCAAAAGTTCTGCCACGAACCGAACAGGGGGGTCATTAGGCCCATCTTTAATTGTAAGCCATAATCATCAAACTTACAAGAAATAAATGCATGAAATGTATCCCTCTGTGTGTAACACATCTGTAAAATTAGTTTTACTTTTTAAATATATTTTCTGAAATAAATTTGATGATATTCTAATTTTATGAGCTGCACCTGTATGGGTAAAGTTGATCCAGGGAATTTCCGATTGCCTCTCCAGTTGCTTGTTTTTTTTTTTTTTTCTGGATCAACTGTGGGTATAGGATTGTGTATATGGGATTGTATGATTTCCCCCCCCCCCCCTTATATTGGCTGAAATAGATGGACTTGTGTCTTTTTTCAACCTAACTAACTATCTCTATGCTACCATCTAGAGTAGAGTAAACAGCATTGCAAACTAATGTTTGTGCAAAGGCACTTTAATGCTACTCATAGGCTTCTTGACCATGCTCTGCAATGGCTGACACAGGGGAGAAGACTTGCTTCACAGGCTCGGAGTGGCTTTTCTACGTGGTAACTCTTCTTACACTGGATAGTTAGTATAGCTGTTAGAAAGGGGGCTATGTTCAGTTTGATGGTTATGGTGATAGATACCAGAATTCAAGTTTCTGTTAAGACTACAACAACCAAAACATTTTCTATGTTGATAGTGAGGATATATCATGCAAATATGTACAGGATATAGTGGAGCCTAAACATCTTATCATTAAGATAATGTGATGTTTAGGGGTGTGTGACAAACGGTAATATGACACCTAAGTTCCTTTTGCATATGCCTCAAGACCTGTTCAGACAATTGATCTGCACAACGTTTGGCCTACTAATATGGTTGGAGAACATTGTTTTTTTCTGTGGCTTTTTTTAATGAAGGAATTTGTACAGAGCATACAATAATTGCTGCTGTCTAGCAAACATTTTCTCCAAAGATCTCTCTAAAGATCTTTGTGTAAAAGTAACGTAATTCCACTACATATCACATATGTTCTCACAAGGGATTAGACCAGGGGTCTTCAAACTATGGCCCTCCAGTTGTTCATGAACTACAATTCCCATCATGCCTAGCCATGTCTGTGAATGTCAGAGTTTTACAATGCCTCATGGGACTTGTAGTTCTGCAACAGCTGGAGGGCCGTAGTTTGAAGATCCCTGGATTAGACCATTGTGATATGCATGTACATAGGGAGGTTTATTGCAGCACATTATGTCTCTGCTTGTATATACACAACAAAATCTTTAAAAATCTAGAGAAATTAATATTTTACTAAATGCCATATCTGTTTTTTTTTTAAATCCTATTTTGTTTGGTATGCATTACTGCTGAGAAACTGATCCATAAAGTGTCATCAGTGTCTTGAACATCCCAATCCAGAAGCAAACCAGCATGATGGGCCAAGTTATTAAGTACACAGCGTGCCAAAAACATGTCACTAAATTTTTCAGGTCTATACCACAGAAAACCACCAGATAGTGAGATACAACTGAACCTGTTTTTAAGGACACCACAGGTACATTCAATGACAGCTACAATCACCTAAAATACATATGGACATTTCAAATATTTAGACATCAATAGTATATACATGTATACAAACATTTTGTAGTAAATGGCTAGGCATAATTATACTTTGAAGGCCTTAGGCCGTATAGAAACTGTCTTAGGTAGAAATGGTTAGACTAGGATCATGGCTGCAGGTGCAGATGAGATTTCAGATTAACATATTTGCATCTCAAACAGCTTGTATGTTTAGTGAACGGTATCCCTTCCAGTTCCAGTATATGTACACTTTTTTCAGATGGAGAAAAAAGGGCTCATGAGTGGAATCTATTACAGCCATGATATTTGGAATATCAGCTATCCCATAGAAATCATTCTTAATTTAATCCCACTCATGACGTGTGATATGCATGTATGTATACTTGAGTGCATTTTGCCTAAAACCATTCAGGGTTTTAGTAAGGAGATGAGAAAAAGCTGCCGGGGATACTCCAACCACCTCTCCAGCAACCATTTGCAATGAGGCCTTTCCTAGAAAGTGGAGGACAGCCAACAACTTTGTCATCAGTGAAATTGCATAACTGCGCTGCGTGGTGGGCTTTAAAAAAAGTATTTTAAGTTTCCGGTTCACATTTGTCCGATCACAGAGATCGCATGGAATTCGGAAATTACATGCGATCTCTGTGCAGTGCAAATTCAGCCATACAGTTTGTATGCCATACAGTTTGTATGGCTGAATTCAGCCATACAGTTTGTATGGCTGAATTCGCACCGCAATCACACTAAAAGACGCACAGGACCCTTTTTTTGGTCCCCAGCAGAATCGGATCGCATGGTGGTTCACACTAGTGCGATCCAATTCTGTGCGAACTTTCAGATCGCACTGCGATATGCGATCCGATCTGGGGGTGTCATTAACTTTTAATTGACACTCCCAGCATATCTCATATGGCAGTGTGAACTGCCAGGGGTGTTGATGCGATGCGGGAACACGCTGTATATTCGCAGAGTTCCTGCATCGCATAAATGTGAACCGGCACGAAATCCCCAAACAGCACCATAATTATCTCTAAAGACAGGAAAAAATTTTCAGAACTTCTTCTGTGAAATGATCAAGCAACATGCACTGTTTAAATGAATGCTGACACATTATAACCTCTCTTCTCCTTGCCTTCCTTTGAATTCAAACAGCGTGTGTTCCATCTTGACACGTTTCGTCATTGGCGTGACAGCTTTTGAAGAAGTCACACTGATGAAGAAACGCGTCAAGCTGGGACACACGCTGTGGCGCTATATGCTGTAGGAGAAACACACGCCGATGATCGGCGGGTCCGGCACATTTTGCTCCCATTGTACAGTGCGGGAATCCGCATGGGAGAATATTTTTTATTATTTTTTAATGTAGCTGGGTCACATGGCTGGCATTGTTCAAACTGTTATTTGTTATTAAAGTTCTGAAAAGACAGTGACTTTGGAGTTATGGGAGATGTAGTCCGGGAGGAGCCAGGATCATAGACTGATGTAAGAGAGATTCTTCACCCAGGGAGCAAAGGGACGTGCGGAGCGTGTCTTTATAAAGAGGGGTGGGTTTGATTCTCACTCTCTTACCTCGAGGACAGCGCACTGGAAGGAAGCGGAAGAGCTTCTGCGGATCGCCGGAGAATAGGCCGAGGCCTAGTGGAGGACACCGGAGTTGAAGCGGGCGGTGTGAGTGTGTGGAGGAGTCTCAGTAGCATGACTGAGCGGAAGGTTGCTGGCAGGCAGAAGGAGATGTTGAGGTGAGTGGGGCCTGGCTGCAGCAGAGAACGGAGCTCCCGGTGTGGGTGAGAGACATCCAGTATCTACATCTGCATTAATCAGATCTAGGCTAAATGAGGGCAGAATTACCAAACTGTTTACTTCAACAAGGCCATACTGACATATAGGTAAACCACTGGACACTGCAGTTATACATATAGTGAGAGGTGGGTGAACTAGGCCTCAAGCCCTCTATTCGGTCCTAGCCCTAGGCTGTTAGTTGTTGAGACGCATCAGGATCTGTTTTACCTACATCTCTGTGGATTACAATTATTGATTGCTTTGGGGAATACAATTCATCACCATTACCTTTTTTGGATTACAATTACTTTCCTCGGATTGTTGGGATTTCCTACCGGTGAAGACTAGCATACATATGCATATGTATTTGCATATGTATGTGCAGCTTGTGTTCCAGATCCTGAGTGCTGAACTAAACCTTAATTTTTGGTTGGGAATTCAGGATCTACTTCCTTAGCAAAATTTGCATTATCTTTGATTCTGTTTGTATACTCCTTGTTTACCGTATATACTCGTGTATAAGCCGACCCGAGTATAAGCCGAGACCCCTACTTTTACCACAAAAAGATGGGAAAAATCATTGACTCGAGTATAAGCCTAGGGTGAGAATGCAGGGCGGCGGGCATGGTACAGGAGAATGCAGGGTGACTGGCATGGTGCAGGAGAATGCAGGGCGGCGGGCATGGTGCAGGAGAATGCAGGGCGGCGGGCATGGTACAGGAGAATGCAGGGTGACTGGTGACGTGGCATACCTTGACCTTATTGGCCTTTACAGGATACCTTGCTGGATATGCAGGATGCCTTGACTGGCATTTAAAATGGTTATCTTAAACAAAATGTCTTTCAAGTTAATTAATCTCATTTTGTCTTTGATTTCTTTACATGTGTCACTGAGCTCGCAAAAGCTAAATATATATATAAGCTTAGATATTCCTGACCGCATCAAATATTCCCGTATCTGTCATAAAAGGAACTGTCTGGACAGCTGACCGCAAAACCTAGAATAACTTCTAATAAAAGTCCCTTGGAAACTTTTATTGAGCTTCCCGGCGCCGGGAATAGCCGAAATTACACGAGCGGCGGCGCGTGCGCGGTTACATGTATGCGACGGGCGGCGCCATTTTTAAACCTTAAACCCGTCGGAGCGGACAGGGAATTTTTTTTTTTTCCTTGACTCGAGTATAAGCCGAGGGGGACGTTTTCAGCACAAAAAAATGTGCTGAAAAACTCGGCTTATACTCGAGTATATACGGTATTTCAAAAGTCAAAAGCAGTAAACTGATTCTTCACTGCCATACTTGTGGTCTCAATTATTCAGAATGACAGAACAAATAGTGTCAGTTGGGTTGGAACAGGTTCAGGGCCAAAGAAATGAAGAGGATACCCATGCAATAAGCCCCCCCAGGGCTACATTACTATTATATGTTTTCAGCCTACTTTGGGCTTTCAAATTGAAGGCTACCTTGCCATCTTACACGATGAGGAGTCTGCCCTCCGTTATTGTTTTTGTCTCCTGCAAACCATCCTTGGAGCTCTGACTTACCGTATGGAGGTGGGACTACAGGATTGTTGGGACACTACATTCTGGTCAAGGAGACCATCCAAGCCTCTTGTGATCCTATTGCCGTATGGTAAGGAGGATCAACGTTATCTGTTGAGTGGGTATTTTGTACACTCATTGATACACAGGGTGTCACCTTTCTTTAATTACATTCATTCACACTTTGGGATGCACCAATATATCATGGCAGGAAGATTGAGCTGCTAACTCTAAAAGATACAAAAGACCTCCTTCTCTCTTCTTCATATACTTTGACTATTGTCACTGGACTTTTATGTGCACTGGGCACAGACATTTAATACATTTTCCTTTGTTGCACTATTATTTATATTCTATGTTATAGCATATGTTAAAGTATATGTTGTTGTTGGGTGGATACAAAGGTTTATTTTGCACATTATATAAGCAAGAGCTGTTGTCTGCTTAGAGTGTAATACTTTGGCAGTTTTTTTTAATATCAATTAACCATTTGGTTTACAACAGCAGCTGCTCACTTTACTTTATTTCATTTAATTTATTCACTGTTTTGCTATTGGTGCGAGTGGGTATATATATATATATATATATATATATATATATATATATATATATATATATATACTTTTGTATATTTATATATATAGATACTGTGTGTGTATATATATATATATATATATATATATATATATATATATATATATGTATACACAGTATCTCACAAAAGTGATGAGTACACCTCTCACATTTTTGTAAATATTTGATTATATCTTTTCATGTGACAACACTGAAGAAATTATACTTTGCTACAATGTAAAGTAGTGAGTGTACAGCTTGTATAACAGTGTAAATGTGCTATCCCCTCAAAATAACTCAACACACAGCCATTAATGTCTAAACCACTGGAAACAAAAGGGAGTACACCCCTAAGTGAAAATGTCCAAATTGAGACCAATTAGCCATTTCCCTTCCCTGTTATCATGTGATTCGTTAGTGTTACAAGGTCTCAGGTGTAAATGGGGAGCAGGTGTGTTAAACTTGGTGCTATCGCACTCACTCTCTCATGCTGGTCACTGGAAGTTCAACATGGCACCTTGTGGCAAAGAACTCTCTGAGGATCTGAAAAAAAGAATTGTTGCTCTACATAAAGATGGTCTAGGCTATAAGAAGATTGCCAAGACCTTGAAACTGAGCTGCAGCACGGTGGCCAAGACCATACAGCCTTTTAGCAGGACAGGTTCCACTCAGAAAAGGCCTCACCATGGTCAACCAAAGAAGTTGAGTGCATGTGCTCGTCAGAGACGTATAAGTGCTGCCAGCATTGCTGCAGAGGTTGAAGAGATAGAGGTCAGCCTGTTAGTGGTCAGACCATATGCCGCACACTGAATCAAATTGGCTCTTCTAAAGATGATGCACAAGAAAGCTTGCAAACAGCTTGCTGAAGAAAAGCAAACTAAGGACATAGATTACTGGAACCATGTCCTGTGGTCTGATGAGACCAAGATAAACTTATTTGGTTCAGATGGTGTCAAGTGTGTGTGGCGGCAACCAGGTGAGGAGTACAAAGACAAGTGTCTTGCCTACACTCAAGCATGGTGGTAGGAGTGTCATGGTCTGGGGCCTGCATGATTGCTGTCGGCATTGGGTAGCTACAGTTCATTGAGGGAACCATGAATGTCAACATGTACTGTGACATACTGAAGGAAAGCATGATCCCCTCCCTTCGGAGACTGGGCTGCACGGCAGTATTTCAACATGACTACGACCCCAAACTCACCTCCAAGATGATCACTGTCTTGCTAAAGAAGCTGAGGGTAAAGGTGATGGACTGGCCAAGCATGTCTGCAGACATAAACCCTATTGAGCATCTATGGGGCATCCTCAAACGGAAGGTGGAGGAGTGCAAGGTCTCTAACATCCACCAGCTCCATGATGTCATCATAGAGGAGTGGAAGAAGCTCTGGTGAACTCCATGCCCAAGAGGGTTAAGGCAGTGCTGGAAAATAATGGTGGCCACAAAAAATCTTGACACTTTGGGCCCAATTTGGACATTTTCACTTAGGGGTGTACTCACTTTTGTTGCCAGCAGTTTAGACATTAATGGCTGTGTGTTGAGTTTTATGAGGACAGCAAATGTAAACTGTTATACAAGCTGTACACTGACTACTTTACATTGTAGCAAAGTGTCATTTCATCAGTGTTGTCACATGAAAAGATATAATAAAATATTTACAAAAATGTGAGGGGTGTACCCACTTTTGTGAGATACTGTGTGTGTGTACATATATATATTCACGTGTATATATATATATATATATATACACACACAGGTATATACAAAATAACTTTACACTTGGTTCTAAAGTCATCTCAACCAACACTTCTGTGTCTAACACACAATGGTAAAAACAAGTAACATTCTTTTTGCAGCTTTGTTAAAGCTGAGTCACAGAAGAACTGATTCACATGTCTTGTAAACGTTATGACATTTAGCAGTTATGTCACTAAATGTGTGCCAATCTCTGCTGGAGAACTTTTTACCACTGTTCCCCTTCAATGATGCTGATTGTCCATGTTTGGCACATGCAGTCATTATTTTGGTTGTTGATACAATAGAAAAATTGCTTTTCTTTTGATTGATGTACTTGCAGTTCATGCAGTAGCTATTTGGCCTCTTTGGAACTTTGTTATTTGCTTCATGTTGCTTTAAATACTCACATAACAAAGTGCTAATTGATACACCTGTTTTATAGCTGGCACCTACTGTTAATTGTCAATTAACCTAAATTGACTCCCCAGTGCACCTGTTTTGTAATTGCATTTTTTTTTTTTAATACTTAGGAGATTTATTCCGGTAACCCATCGTTCCTTGTAAAAAAGGATGTCCTACAATAAATGGCTGTAGATCACGCTAAGAAGGTGGACTAATTGGGATAGGACAGTGGGGCATTTTGCTGTGTTTTTTTCCTTAATAGAAGAAAATCACATAAATAAAATGTGAATTAAAAATCTAATTATTCATTTGCACTTTTTAAACGAAATAGGTGAATAGAATAGGATGGAAGAATAAAATGAAATAGTACTCTATTCACAAAGAGTGTAAGGATTTCTTTGGGATTCAGGATCTTTTTCTCCTGCCCCTTTTTGTACCCTAAAGTGAGTCTAAATTTCATTAATATATCTATCTCCAGCTATTACTGATATTAAGGGGTCTCTCTCTTCTTTCTTTTACTTCTGGTCCATTTAATAAGGGCTGGTAATGGGGACAAAAACTATACAAATGGATGTGTTGGACAGACAATAGCTAGTATTAATTAGGCGGGGTATAGGTAATATACATTTATAGACTCTTTTGTATTACCTTTTATACACTGCAATTAACTTTTGAGAAATTAAACCTTTTGAGTATCCATCTCTTTAGTGGGACAAAGAATAATGTTAGTCTCCAGCTTTCAAACTTCCTCCAACGAAGTCGGTGCTGAACCAAGAAATGCATTTGAAAAAAAAATGAAATTTTGTCAGAAAGAAATGTGAATATTGAAGTGGTTGTAAATCTCAGACATGAAAAATGAACAAAGCCCATCTCACTATAGTGTGTACTAGCCTGAATCCAAAGTCTTGAGTCGGTTTTCTCTCTGATCTCTTCTCTTTCTCTGCTACCTGCATGAGGCACTGATAGAACTTTAAGCCAACACAACAGCCTGCAGGGGGATAATCCTACCCTACTCCTCCAATGCACAGCAGGTGACTTATAGCCTTAGTTCTGTATGTTTTTTTCTATGTGTACAAGTGGTGTATTTCTTCTCTCCACTGAGCTGTCAGATTACCCCTCCTCTTGTGTTAGGGTCAGAACCGACCCGTTTTCATTTTTGAATGTCTATAAGTATCACATAAATTTGTTTATTGCATCAAGATGTTTTTACTTTGTCAGGAACCTCTATTTAAACAATGTAATAGAAAAAGAATCCTTTCCACTAAATTATAAAATACTGTGGTGAAAATTAAGACGTTTATGGTGTTAGGGTCAATTCTGACCCAGTTATAATATAGGATTATAGGACACTAATAAGTGCCAAAACTGAAATCATAAACACTTTCTCTGCTTAGTAACACTGACAGCCAATCACCTCTCTACCCTGTGAGCTGTAGTTAGGGAGGGGCCTATCTCTTTGCCTGCTTGTCTGCTTCTCTAAATAAAGTAAAGAAACATAGGACCAATACATTTCAGAGTTGCTGACTTTATTTTACCATTTTTTAAATTTGACAATGAGAGGTATGCTATCAAAAGAAAGGTCTAAGGGGTCACATGAAAAATATTAAAACCAATATTTTCAAGGATAAAGAAGCCTAACAAGGTAACCAAGAGGTAAGAAACAAATTGGATGATAAATAATTGTTCAGATGGTATTTTATGGCTGATTTAAGACACAGGTCAAAACCGACCCGTTAACATCAATCATGGATAGTAACAGAAAGCTAACATAAGAGGAGGGTTACACTACAGCTCCATGCTTCAGCTCTGCAGTGTGTGATTTCAGATCCTCGCCCCCTGCTTTATACTGCTTAGAAAAATTCTTTGATCTGTATGTTTTTAGTAGGCTCGACAAGGGAAATGTCTGCAGATAAATGGGTACAACTTGTTAAGGAGGATTTGTCTCACCTCTGTGTATCACTTGAGGCTAATCACTTCATTGGGTAATTTTAGGAAAGATTCACAATAATCATGCGAATGTTCCTTGCAGCACAGTTATGTGTCATGTAACGGTCATTATACTTTTGTAAGAGATTGTCCTTTTAGATTGCTTTTAAACATACATAAAATTAAAATATGTTTTTTGTATCAGAAAAAAAACTTGTTGTTGTGTTAAGACTTATATATTCGGATACCACCCTTCTCTCTGCTATACAAATGAAAAATATGAAAATGAAAAATGAGAATGTAGCCCAGATAGCAAGGACAACTTGCCACACATTTGTGGCAGTGTTGAACTGTAAGTTTTGTTAACTTGCTGCACATTTTCACTGGCAAGTTATACACTTGTAGCATAAGTTCTAGTTGACACTTTTGCAATTTGTAGCAAATTTGCGTGACAAGTCTCTAGCAAGAGCAAAGTTGCAGTGGTAAGTCTACAGCAAGAGCTCTGCAAGTCTACAGCATGAAAATTCAGCCACAGTGCCCCCTGTGGAGGGATGAATATTGCACAACATAACTGAACCAGGACATGCAGGTTGTTTGCAGGATGTTTGCAAAGAGAGTTGATCTAGACGTGTGGACTTGCTGAAATTGTGCAACAAACTTGTGAAGCCTGTCAAGTCAAGCAATAGCTTAGCAAGTCATTTTCAAACTTGCAGCTCAATTGCTTGCTATCTGGAAGGCGTCGTGTTTCTTGGAAAGTGTTGGAAACATTATTTCTATTGATTTATTGGCTTTAAGCCAAAGACATGAGAGTCTTTTTTGCAAATGGAGCAAAAGAGCTTTTACTTTACTCTGTAGGAGCTTTGAAAATATGTTCCACAGAAAATAGTCAGTTACCTGGTCAACTGCTATGTGGTTTTATTTAAAAGAAGGGATGAATTTCTTTCTAAATAACAAAATACTGTATGCACAGTTTTTTTTTGGGGGGAATTTGTGTGATGCTGGATATATACTGTACTTTATGATTTAATAAACAATCACTGACATTGCAAGATACCACGACGGAATCATTGGGGATATTTAATAAAACCAGTGCACACAGAATCTGGTGCAGGTGTGCATTCTAACCAATCAGCTTCTAACTTCAGATTGTTCAATTAAAAGATAAGTTCACCTTTGTAAAAAAAATAAATAAAAGTACATCTTTTTGCAGGTAAAAAATGCTGGTGTAATTCCAGGCTCCTGCAGACTGTCAGTGTATCTGTCTGCCCATACCTCATACTGGCAGGCAGTTACAAAATGACAGGAAGCTTCAATGATCTACCTAGAGTACTTAAGCAAAAGGCTGTCTATATTGTAGTTCTCACATTAACAGAAATATGTGAATGAGTGAAGCGGCTGAGTGGGCAAAACGTGACACGGCTGCATTTTTTTAAATTGTGACAGCGGATGCGGGGAAAATATTCCTGGCCCGCTGTCACAACAGGGGATGGGGGATGTAGGGGCTACTGCAACAGTAACATGCTAAATACGGTTGTATCATGTTACATAAAAAGATAAATCAAAAATGCTGCACCAGATAAAAAATCAAAGGGACTCCTATGTCCAAAAAGGTGAATAAATAAATAAATTGGGCATAAAATAATCAACCAATCATTAAATAAATAAATATATAAATAGATATAAATAGATAAGATGTGCTCACACCTTAATGATGGAAATTAATATATACTACACATGTGCACACATAGATAAGTGCCTAAATCACAAAAAGATTAAAAATGAATGAATAAATAAATCAGTGTAAAGAAATTACCTGAAATCAACAAACTGTATCAGCGTTGATAGGCATTGCATCTGCTATCATCAATGCTGATACAGTCCGCACTACTGAAGTGCTTGATTTGTAAGTGCAACATATCTTTTCTTAAATAATTATTACTTGTGGTTCATTCAGAGAGCACTAGATATCTTTATTCTCTCTTATACATCTACGCCGATCTGAACTGAGAGTGATTTACTGCCGATTCCGGGATTAGCTGTCAGCTCAAAGACTCCACTCATCCACCCGCCCTCGATCCCTGAGGGGGAACGGCTAATACCGACCCACTGGTAATACAGGGGTCAGATAGGAAGGTGAGAGGCTTGTTTATATGGTGGTGGTGTAACACTGAGCACGGACTTCCGATTTCAATCATCACGGAGTTGAACAATGCTGCAGTATATTACTATCACTCACAGACTGTTTGATGAATGTTATTGCTCACAGATTTTATTGACAACTGGACATTTTTTACTGATCTGTTAGAGTGAACTTTTATCGCTCACAGACTGTACTGACACTTTGGTTTCTTTGCACTGATTTATTTATTCATTCATTTGTAATCACACATATTGATTCATTTTTCACTTTTTGTGATTTAAGCACATCTATGTGTGCACATTAGTGATGTCGCGAACCTAAAATTCGCGGTTCGCGAACGGCGAACGCGAACATCGGCAAATGTTCGCGAACCGGCGAACCGGGCGAACCGCCATAGACTTCAATAGGCAGGCGAATTTTAAAACACACAGGGACTCTTTCTGGCCACAATAGTGATGGAAAAGTTGTTTCAAGGGGACTAACACCTGGACTGTGGCATGCCGGAGAGGGATCACGCAAAAAAAAGTTCTTAAAAATTATAATTTTTTGATAGAGAGCCAATTATTGGAAAAATTAAAAAAAAAATAAAAATAAAAAATTTCTTTGGATTTAGCATCTGGGGGGTCTAAAAAGTGTACCTGTGAAGTTTCAGCTCTGTAGCATGTCCAGAACCCCTAAAAAACAGCATTTTTCTTATATTTTCAGGAATATGGCTTCTCTGCGGCTGGCTTTTACTCTTGCAGGCATTTAGCGGGCATTTTTTTAGGCAGGCATGTCATTTTTTGTATTTAATGTCTGGGGGGTCACAAAAGTGTACCTGTCAAGTTTCAGCTCTGTAGCATGTCCAGAACCCCTAAAAAACAGCATTTTTCTTATATTTTCAGGAATATGGCTTCTCTGCGGCTGGCTTTTTCTCTTGCAGGCATTTAGCGGGCATTTTTTTAGGCAGGCATGTCATTTTTTGTATTTAGTGTCTGGGGGGTCTAAAAAGTGTACCTGTCAAGTTTCAGCTCTGTAGCATGTCCAGAACCCCTAAAAAACAGCATTTTCTTATATTTTCAGGAATACGGCTTCTCTGCGGCTGGCTTTTTCTCTTGCAGGCATTTATCGGGCATTTTTTTAGGCAGGCATGTCATTTTTTGTATTTAGTGTCTGGGGGGTCACAAAAGTGTACCTGTCAAGTTTCAGCTCTGTAGCATGTCCAGAACCCCTAAAAAACAGCATTTTTCTTATATTTTCAGGAATATGGCTTCTCTGCGGCTGGCTTTTTCTCTTGCAGGCATTTAGCGGGCATTTTTTTAGGCAGGCATGTCATTTTTTGTATTTAGTGTCTGGGGGGTGTAAAAAGTGTACCTGTCAAGTTTCAGCTCTGTAGCATGTCCAGAACCCCTAAAAAACAGCATTTTTCTTATATTTTCAGGAATACGGCTTCTCTGCGGCTGGCTTTTTCTCTTGCAGGCATTTATCGGGCATTTTTTTAGGCAGGCATGTCATTTTTTGTATTTAGTGTCTGGGGGGTCACAAAAGTGTACCTGTCAGGTTTCAGCTCTGTAGCATGTCCAGAACCCCTAAAAAACAGCATTTTTCTTATATTTTCAGGAATACGGCTTCTCTGCGGCTGGCTTTTTCTCTTGCAGGCATTTATCGGGCATTTTTTTAGGCAGGCATGTCATTTTTTGTATTTAGTGTCTGGGGGGTCACAAAAGTGTACCTGTCAAGTTTCAGCTCTGTAGCATGTCCAGAACCCCTAAAAAACAGCATTTTTCTTATATTTTCAGGAATACGGCTTCTCTGCGGCTGGCTTTTTCTCTTGCAGGCATTTATCGGGCATTTTTTTAGGCAGGCATGTCATTTTTTGTATTTAGTGTCTGGGGGGTCACAAAAGTGTACCTGTCAAGTTTCAGCTCAGTAGCATGTCCAGAACCCCTAAAAAACAGCATTTTTCTTATATTTTCAGGAATACGGCTTCTCTGCGGCTGGCTTTTTCTCTTGCAGGCATTTATCGGGCATTTTTTTAGGCAGGCATGTCATTTTTTGTATTTAGTGTCTGGGGGGTCTAAAAAGTGTACCTGTCAAGTTTCAGCTCTGTAGCATGTCCAGAACCCCTAAAAAACAGCATTTTTCTTATATTTTCAGGAATACGGCTTCTCTGCGGCTGTCTTTTTCTCTTGCAGGCATTTATCGGGCATTTTTTTAGGCAGGCATGTCATTTTTTGTATTTAGTGTCTGGGGGGTCACAAAAGTGTACCTGTCAAGTTTCAGCTCTGTAGCATGTCCAGAACCCCTAAAAAACAGCATTTTTCTTATATTTTCAGGAATACGGCTTCTCTGCGGCTGGCTTTTTCTCTTGCAGGCATTTATCGGGCATTTTTTTAGGCAGGCATGTCATTTTTTGTATTTAGTGTCTGGGGGGTCACAAAAGTGTACCTGTCAAGTTTCAGCTCTGTAGCATGTCCAGAACCCCTAAAAAATAGCATTTTTCTTATATTTTCAGGAATACGGCTTCTCTGCGGCTGTCTTTTTCTCTTGCAGGCATTTATCGGGCATTTTTTTAGGCAGGCATGTCATTTTTTGTATTTAGTGTCTGGGGGGTCACAAAAGTGTACCTGTCAAGTTTCAGCTCTGTAGCATGTCCAGAACCCCTAAAAAACAGCATTTTTCTTATATTTTCAGGAATACGGCTTCTCTGCGGCTGGCTTTTTCTCTTGCAGGCATTTATCGGGCATTTTTTTAGGCAGGCATGTCATTTTTTGTATTTAGTGTCTGGGGGGTCTAAAAAGTGTACCTGTCAAGTTTCAGCTCTGTAGCATGTCCAGAACCCCTAAAAAACAGCATTTTTCTTATATTTTCAGGAATACGGCTTCTCTGCGGCTGTCTTTTTCTCTTGCAGGCATTTATCGGGCATTTTTTTAGGCAGGCATGTCATTTTTTGTATTTAGTGTCTGGGGGGTCTAAAAAGTGTACCTGTCAAGTTTCAGCTCTGTAGTATGTCCACAACCCAAAAAAAACAGCATTTTTCTTATGATTTTTAGTAGAAAACTAATGCAGTGTCTTTCCAGCTGTCTTTTTTTCTTTCTGGCAAGCTGAAATATGATATGCCAAGGCAAACATGCCTATCAGTTGAGCTATGACACAGACAACACTGCACACATGGGGAAATATGTAAAACAAAAAACAGGAAAAGGAAATTAGGTGACGGTCACAAAACATGATATTGTGATTGGCCAAATAAAAAGTCACCTCGCGATGAGGTCGCGCCAAAGTCGCGCTAAGTCGCGCCAAAGTCGCACTGGAAGCGACGCTACTTTAGTGGTAGCGGCAGTGTAAACCAGCACTAAAACATCCAGTGTGTGAATACGATCAGGTATGATGTTTTATCGGTCAAGTAGTGTAAGGGTTACGCCCGTCGCCCGCTTCACAGTGACAGACCAAACTCTGACAGACCAAACTCCCCGTTTAACAGTCAGTCAGTCCATTTGCACAACCGCAAACTCCCAATTTGCACAAGGTTGGATACCAAGCTAGCCATGTCCCGTTCCTTGTCCTCACTGACATCATTGAAGGTCTCTTCCTCCACCCAGCCACATACAACACCAAGGGTCCCCGAAAGGTGAGAACAAGCCCCCTGGGACGCCTGCTGTGGCTGGTATTCCACCTCCTCAAAGCCACCTTCCTCCTCTGACTTCTTTTCTTCAGACTCCTCTCTCTGCGTTGCCACAGGTCCAGCAATTGACAACGACAAGGCTGCTTCTGGTGGTGATGAGGACCACAACTCTTCCTCTTCATGCTCATCTACAGCCTGATCCAGTACTCTTCGCAGGGCACGCTCCAGAAAAAACGCATATGGGATGAGGTCGATGATGTTGCCTTGGGTTCGACTGACCACCAGGGTTGTCATCTCCGCAAAAGGACGCATGAGCCTACAGCCATTGTTCATGAGCATTCAGTAACGCGGCCAAAAAATACCCAGCTCCGCAGAAAGAATGAAAGAAAATGAATGTTTTTTTTTAGGAAAAATTATCCTGCGGATCGCTTTTGGTCTGTACACAATGAAGCAACGACCTTATCATCTGGGGTGTGCCAACACAATCCTAGAGGTGATCGCTTCATTGTGATACGCAAGCCCCTTCACCACGACAAGGTAACGATCACGAAGGGGAATTGACACATGTATGTGCCTTTTTTTTTGTTTTTTGTTTTTTTGCAGCCACAGTGTAGCACCAGAGGCCAGAAAAATTAGGCATGTACACATGCATGAAAAAGTAGGTATTGTTGCAGCCGCTGCTGTAGCAGCGGCCTGAAAAATTGAGGTTTTAAGGCAGAAAGTGCACTAAAACATTGCGGCTTGAACCGTAGTTGGTGGCGGAGACGTCACGTAAGTCATCCGGCATGCAGAGAATGATTATATACAGCAGCGTGTGGACCATTTTTAGGCCAAGGCATCTCAGTCATCACCAGGCCTTTTTTAGTCAAATGCATCCCCCACTGTCAGTCCCTTCGGGATCCATGCCTCATTCATCTTAGTAAACGTGAGGTAATCAAGACTTTTTTGACCTAGGCGACTTCTCTTCTCAGTGACAATACCTCCTGCTGCGCTGAAGGTCCTTTCTGACAGCACACTTGAAGCGGGGCAGGCCAGAAGTTCAATGGCAAACTGGGATAGCTCAGGCCACAGGTCAAGCCTGCACACCCAGTAGTCAAGGGGTTCATCGCTCCTCAGAGTGTCGATATCTGCAGTTAAGGCAAGGTAGTCTGCTACCTGTCGGTCGAGTCGTTCTCTGAGGGTGGACCCCGAAGGGCTGTGGCGATGCATAGGACTAAAAAAGCTCCGCATGTCCTCCATCAACAAGACGTCTGTAAAGCGTCCTGTCCTTGCCGGCGTGGTTGTGGTGGTAGGAGGAGGATTACTTTCACCTCTTCCCCTGTTGGATTCCCGTTGTGCTGTGACATCACCCTTATACGCTGTGTAGAGCATAGTTTTTAACTTATTTTGTAGCTGCTGCATCCTTTGCGACTGCCGGTAATTGGGTAACATATCACAGACTTTCTGCTTATACCGGGGGTCTAGTAGCGTGGCCACCCAGTACAGGTCGTTCTCCTTCAGCCTTTTTATACGAGGGTCTCTCAACAGGCATGACAGCATGAAAGACCCCATTTGCACAAGGTTGGATGCCGAGCTACTCATGTCCAATTCCTCGTCCTCACTGATGTCATTGAAGGTGTGTTCTTCCCCCCAGCCACGTACAACACCACGGGTACCAGATAGGTGACAACGAGCACCCTGGGATGCCTGCTGTGGTTGGTGTTCCTCCTCCTCAAAGCCACATTCCTCCTCTGACTCCTCTTCCTCACACTCCTCTTCCAGTGTTGCCGCAGGTCCAGCAATCGATGGTAAGGCTGTTTCTGGTGGTGGTGATGGTGACCACAACTCTTCCTCTTCCTCTTCACGCTCATCTACGGCCTGATCCAGCACTCTTCGCAGGGCACGCTCCAGGAAAAAAACATATGGGATGATGTCGCTGATGGTGCCTTCAGTGCGACTCACTAGGTTTGTCACCTCCTCAAAAGGACGCATGAGCCTACAGGCATTGCGCATGAGCGTCCAGTAGCGTGGCAAAAAAATACCCAGCTCCGCAGAGGCTGTCCTAGCACCCCGGTCATACAAATACTCGTTGACCGCTTTTTCTTGTTGGAGCAGGCGGTCGAACATTAGCAGTGTTGAATTCCAACGTGTCGGGCTGTCGCAAATCAAGCGCCTCACTGGCATGTTGTTTCGCCGCTGAATATCTGCAAAGTGCGCCATGGCCATGTAGGAACGCCTGAAATGGCCACACACCTTCCTGGCCTGCTTGAGGACGTCCTGTAAGCCTGGGTACTTCTGCACAAAACGTTGCACAATCAGATTCAACACATGTGCCATGCACGGCACATGTGTCAACTTGCCCAAATTCAATGCCGCCAACAAATTGCTCCCGTTGTCACACACCACTTTGCCGATCTCCAGTTGGTGCGGGGTCAGCCACTGATCCACCTGTGCATTCAGGGCGGACAGTAGTGCTGGTCCGGTGTGACTCTCTGCTTTCAGGCAAGTCAACCCCAAGACAGCGTGACACTGTCGTATCCGGCAGGTGGAATAGCCCCTGGGGAGCTGGGGGGTGTAGTTGGTGTGGAGCAAGACGCAACAGCAGAAGAGGACTCAGCCGAGGAGGTTAGCAAAGAGGATGGAGTAGGAGGAGTAGAGGAGGTGGCAGCAGGCCTGCCTGCAAGTCGTGGCGGTGTCACCAACTCCTCTGCAGCAGAGCCACGCATTCCATGCTTGGCAGCCGCCAGCAGGTTTACCCAATGCGCAGTGTACGTTATATACCTGCCCTGACCGTGCTTTGCAGACCAGCTATCAGTGGTCAGATGGACCCTTGCCCCAACACTGTGTGCCAGACGTGACATGATTTCCTTTTCCACAATAGAGTACAGGTTGGGGATTGCCTTTTGTGAAAAATAATTTCGGCCGGGTACCTTCCACTGCGGTGTCCCAATAGCGACAAATTTTTTGAAGGCCTCAGACTCCACCAGCTTGTATGGTAAAAGCTGGCGGGCTAAGAGTTCCGACAAGCCAGCTGTCAGACGCCGGGCAAGGGGGTGACTCTGCGAGATTGGCTTTTTGCGCTCAAACATTTCCTTCACAGACACCTGACTGTGGGCAGGTGACGAGCAGGAACTGCTGAAGGTGAGAGGCGGAGGGGCGGGTTGTTGATAGGGGGCATGGAGGACAGCAGTGGTTGACGTGGCTGAAGATGCTGGACCAGGAGGAGGATGGTGGCTTTCAGTTTGTGTGCTGCTTTTACTCATGTGTTGATCCCATAGGCGTTTGTGATGTGAGATCATGTGCCTTCGCAAAGCAGTTGTACCTAGGTGGGTGTTGGACTTCCCACGACTCAGTTTCTTTTGGCACAGGTTACAAATGGCATCGCTGATATCAGAGGCAGACACACAAAAAAAATGCCACACTGCTGAGCTTTGCAAGGACGGCATTCTGGTGGTGGCAACAGCTTGCGTTGATTGGCGTGCTGTCTGGCTGACCCCGGGTGCCGAATCTACATGCTGTCTGACTGCGCCACTAGCTCCTTGCGATGACCTCCTCCCCCTGCTTCCAACTCGTCTCCTCCTCCTCTCTGTCTCCCCATCTGAACTTTCCCCCTCTTCTTCTGCTCTTCGAGCAGGCACCCAGGTGACATCCACAGACACATCGTCATCATCAGCCGCTTCACTTGACAACTCAGCAAAGGCAGCAGCAGCAGGTACAACATCATCATCATCACAATGTACGTCCATGTGTATAATGCTGCCTGACTGAGACATATCCCCGTTATCTACATCCTCTGGCACTAATAGTTGCGCATCACTTATTTCTTCAAACTGATGTGAAAATAACTCCTCTGACGGATCAAGTGAATCGGCTGTGGTGCTAGTGTTGGTGGTGGTGCCGGCGGGCTGGCGAGTGGTAAATTGAGAGGTGCCCGAAGCTGAGCTGGAGGAGGATGGTGCATTAAGGTTCCGAGCGGAAGCTGTAGACGATTGGGTGTCCTGTGTAAGCCAGTCAACTATGGCCTCAGAATTTTTTGAGTTCAGGGTCTGTGGTGGCCTCTGAACACTGGGCATTATTCTAGGGCCTAAGGAAATCACAGCACCACGACCACGACGGCCCTTGCGGGGTGGCCTGCCTCTGCCTGTCATTTTTTTTTAATGTGTTGTTACTGTTGTACTATGAGTGCAAGCTGCTGTGCCACCTTATATATCAGTGGTGGGTGGGCAGTGGCACAGTACACTCTCTGTGGACCTGACAGCAGTCACTGGCACCCAGGCAACTGCAATTTAAAAAATATATATATTTTTTTTACTTTGCAAGCTGCTGTGCCACCTTATATATCAGTGGTGGGTGGGCAGTGGCACAGTACACTCTCTGTGGACCTGACAGCAGTCACTGGCACCCAGACAACTGCAATTTAAAAAATATATATATTTTTTTTTACTTTGCAAGCTGCTGTGCCACCTTATATATCAGTGGTGGGTGGGCAGTGGCACAGTACACTCTCTGTGGACCTGACAGCAGTCACTGGCACCCAGGCAACTGCAATTTAAAAAAATATATATAAATATTTTACTTTGCAAGCTGCTGTGCCACCTTATATATCAGTGGTGGGTGTGCAGTGGCACAGTACACTCTCTGTGGACCTGACAGCAGTCACTGGCACCCAGGCAACTGCAATTTAAAAAAATATATATATTTTTTTTACTTTGCAAGCTGCTGTGCCACCTTATATATCAGTGGTGGGTGGGCAGTGGCACAGTACACTCTCTGTGGACCTGACAGCAGTCACTGGCACCCAGGCAACTGCAATTTAAAAAAATATATATATTTTTTTTACTTTGCAAGCTGCTGTGCCACCTTATATATCAGTGGTGGGTGGGCAGTGGCACAGTACACTCTCTGTGGACCTGACAGCAGTCACTGGCACCCAGGCAACTGCAATTTAAAAAAAAATATATATTTTTTTTACTTTGCAAGCTGCTGTGCCACCTTATATATCAGTGGTGGGTGGGCACACAGTGGCACTGCAGTGGGCACAGTACACTCTGTGGACCTGACAGTCACTGGCAGCCCAGGCAACTGCAATAATAAAAAATATTTTTTTTTCAATTTATTGCAACAAGATGCTGTGCCAACGTATATATATCAGTGGTGGGCAGTGCACTGCTGTGGGTACAGTGCACTCTGTGGACCTGACACAGCACTCACTGCAATTATGACAGAGGAAAAAAAAATATTTTTTAAAATGCCAGGTACTGTGCCTGTGCCACCCGAAATGAGTGTGGTGTGCACACAGTACAGTCTGTGGTAGGTCTGTGGCCTCTCACACACAGCGGGCAGGCAACTGCAGTGTACAATAGATATATATATATATATATATATATATATATATATATATAAAGAAAAAAATCTATTACCTTACCAGCCCTTAAAAGGGCTTTTGGGGACACTATATATATATATATATATATATGTATATATATATAAATAAAAAAATCCTCAATTACCAGCCCTTAAAAGGGCTTTTGGGGACACTAGATAGATATAGATATATATATATATATATGAAGAAACAACTCAATTACCAGCCCTTAAAAGGGCTTTTGGGGACGCTAGGTATATATATATATATATATATATATATATATATATATATATAAAAAAAAAAAACACAAATACCAGCCCTTAGAAGGGCTTTTTGGGGTGCTGATATTACAGCAGTAGTGGACCAAGAACACTGCAAGACCAGGAACACTGACTAACTGTCCCTAGCTTAACAGCAGCAGCAGCAGCAGCAGCAGCTCTCCCTACTCTCACTACACACACTGCTTCAGAATGATCTAAGATGGATGCTGCCCTTGCTTATTTATAGGAGGTGGGAGGGTGTGGGAGGGAGGTACGCTGATTGGCTGGAAATGTGTCTGCTGACTGTAAAGTTCAGGGTCAAAGTTTGCCTCAATGATGTCTTATGGGGGGCGGACCGAACATCGCATATGTTCGCCGGCAGCGGCGAACGCGAACATGCTAAGTTCGCCGGGAACTGTTCGCCGGCGAACAGTTCTATACATCTCTAGTGCACATGTGTAATATATATTAATTTCCATCATTAAGGTGTGAGCACATCTTATCTATTTATATTTATTTGTATATTTATTTAATGATTGGTTGATAATTTTATGCTCAATTTATTTATTTATTTAGTAACCTTTTTGGACATAGGAGTCCCTTTGATTTTTTTTATCTGGTGCAGCATTTCTTTGATTTATCTTTTGGTATTTTGTGGCATGGAAACACATTTATTGCAAGCAGCCGGAGTTTATTACTCTGTTCATTTATTCACTGTGTTTTGTTGCGCTGATAGTTTTTTTCATCACCGTATCATGTTACATGTTACAAAAGGTGAACTTATCCTTTAAGCTTTGACAATAAAACCTAGAAGCTGGTTGATTACTGGACCAGATTCTCTATGCATCAGTTTTAGTAAATCTCCCCCATTGTGTTCATATAAAGTTCAAAATATAGCCAGTAACTATCATTCATATTAAAATATTGTGATCCCCGGGCTATGTAGTTTGTGGAATGCGTTTACAAGACTGCGCTGTCTAACCATAAAGTGCTTAATATGTATGAGGAAAAAATGGTGAAGAGGGCCAGTAAGTCAATAGATCAATGCACCAACATCCCTTGCATAGAAAGACTAAGAACTAGAGTATATCATGGGACTTTAATGGTGCTTGGAATAAACCAACATATGTAATAAAAAAGTATAAATTTTATTTATATCAAAATAAACATAAAAATTACATCAGCATAAAGTGCATTTTTCCAGAGAAGTAAACGTGAAAACATGCTTCCATCTGTGCTGATTTAGGTTTCATGCTGACCTGTTTCGCCGTAAATGGCTTCTTCAGAGCAACGCCAGACTATGAATGCTATTAATATATAAATACAAGTAAATACATTGAATTCAATTAATGCGCTCACCAAATATATAGATAAGGTGCCATGTGTCCAGGCGGTGTGCACCAAAAACAAGGCAAAATCATACCTGTGGCATGAAGCCTGAACCTGAGGGGATGGTTGTCTAAGACTGATGTCTGGGAGCCAGGGACTACATAGCCAGAATACGCCATTTAGCGCCTAAAGGTCACCCGTAGAGGGGGGTAGCAGGAGCTGGAGTGTTAAGATTAAATAATTACTCAACCAATAGGGAAACAGAGTTCCTCAATATGTTAAAAATATGAGTTTATAAATAAAAATAAATTGATCAAAAAAAGATGGATCCTCACCTACATTCATTGTAAATGCTGATTAAACTGGGCGGTAGCACCAGAATAAGGAGAGATAGCAGCCCCACTAGGGATAGAGGGATTTGAGCAAAAACAGCACTTCACAGCAAGGTAGTGAGACCAGCTTGTGATCTGGATCAAGTTAATTAGCTTTCAATGAGACCCACACACATCTCCAGATACAGGGAATTCAGATGTAAAAACCTAAAAGAGTAGTAATAAATAATGGTATATTAGGGCAGAGTCCACCTTCAGATTAACAAATAATCAAAAAGGAGAAGAAAATGCCCAACATATTGAGTCAAATAAAGACTAGGATCCATATAACTACCTGCTGCGCCAGAGAACCAAGTGCTCAAGTGGATACCGCACCTAAATACTGAGTCAAAATGAGCTCCTAGATATACTCCCCTCCACCCGGCAAGCATGGGGGCGTGTCGGCCGGATGCGACATCAAAAGACAGAAGCAGAAGTGACACCAAACCGGATGCAATAAGTGATCCAAGGCACTCATGGCTGCGTGTCACCAACACATGGAGTAATGCCCACAAGGGGCGTACCCAGGTGGGGAGATGGAATCACTGCCAGAGAATACCAAACAGGAAAGAAATCACACTGATCGGGAATCACACCACTCCCGGTGGGGCGGCGCCAGGAAACCTACAACCAATGTGAGGCTCCGGATGCCTCGGGCATCCGTACGGGCACCCAAAAAAAGGCACAAAAACATGGGACATCTGGAGTAGGGGCGACTGGCTCACACGATCAGGCTCACCAAAGTACAAATGAAAGTAGAAACCTATGGAGCACAAAAATGAAGAGTGAGAAAATAAGCACACCAAAAGGACACATAATAAGCCACAGAAAACGTATATAATACATCTTAGGCACCATTAAAAACAGCTGCGCTATACAGCGAACAAGAAAAAAAGTTGAAAGACCATCTCGAAGAGTACAGCAAAGAAATTCTCGTTAAAAAAGAAAAAAGTATTGGCGAGATAAAAACGCCTTTACACAAGGCCGAGCCTATAAATGGACCAACCAAACCAGAACAAACCGCAACAGGAATCGCTTTCCAAGAACTCAATATAAACAGCAGTCCTCCGATTCATCCTCCTATAATTCCGGCAATGAAAGGGGAAGAGACAGAAGTCACCCCCTAAAAACACTTGACAGACGTGAACGAGAAACACCACAAGAACAAGGAGGCGCATACGCCACCGACGCTAAGACATCCGACACTACGGTAACCCACAAAAATCTTAAACCTCACGAAATATTTACCAGATCTAAAGTTAAAGGGGTTTTTTTAGGGAAACCCAACAAGAAGAACCCTCCGACTCAAGATCCTACGGAAACGAGACCGTAGAACAAGAAGGACTGAATGTCATCAATCTTTCCTCACACAATTTAACACAAGCACAAAAAGAAGTACTCTCTCTCGGACTATCCTTTTGCCCCAATCAAGGCATGGATCAATTTGAGGTAATAAAAGACCTCAATTTATTCGCCCGTAATTTATTACTAAAAGCTACTTACAGTAAAAAAACTACAACAGAACCAACACCCACGCCACTAACTGCGGCCGAATACCGAGCAATCAGAGACCTTAATTTATTGCTTGAGGAAGGAGGACTAGAAGACCTTGAAGACACAGAGCCACTCTCTGACAGCGAAGAAGAAGACACTGCAATAGGACCCACCACAGAAACACAATTCAAGAAAAAATCACATATCTTCCCTCCTCTCAATACAAATCCGGCTATTGCACTTTTTGTACGTCAAACTACAAAAGATATTGAACAAATACGCCAAACAACATACTCTACCAATCTTCCACCCTACCAAATTCAAGCTCTAAAAGAACTACAGGAAAATGATTCCATCACCATCAAGCCCTCAGATAAAGGGGGCAATGTTGTTCTAATGAACAATGAAAAATATCAAGAAATGTGCCTTAACATCTTGCAAAACAAAAAATATTACCAACAAATCTCCCCATTGATGGTACACAGTTTTAATGAGGAATTTTATCAACTCATTGACAGAGCATACAATAACAAAATTATTACGCAAACCCTCTGGGAATTCATACGCACAAAACATCCGCGAGTACCAACATTCTACGCACTCCCCAAAGTGCACAAAGATCCACTCAACCCGCCTGGACGACCCATTATCTCCGGAAACGGATGTATCACAGAAAACATTAGTCAGGTGATTGATGCTCACCTCAAACCCTTCGTTACTAAACTGGCATCATATGTCAAAGATACCGGACACTTACTCCAAATACTAGACAATATCACTATACCTACAGATGCCTTCCTCGTCACTATTGACGTTGAAACACTTTACAACAATATCCCCCACTCAAAAGGCCTAAAAGTGGTTGAAAAAGTTCTCCAACAAGCAAGCAGATATGATGCCAACTTCAGCACCTTTATTTTACAGATGCTGAGGTTTATATTAAATCACAACATCTTCTCCTTTTGTGGCACGTACTACGTTCAAACCTGCGGTGTGGCGATGGGCACAAGCTGTGCGCCCACATACGCCAACATATACCTAGGCGAATGGGAAGAGGATTTTCTATCATCAGAGAAATTCACCCAATATACCAGGTACATCTCCCTCTGGCAAAGATACATCGATGATGTTTTTCTCATATGGACCGGATCAGAAACCCTACTACTAGAATGCTTAAATCAAATGAATCAGAATCAATTTAACATGTATTTCACTATATCATACAACCTAACCAAAATACCGTTCTTAGATACCTACATCTACAAAGACGATGCGGGCAATCTGCTAACAACACTCTTCAGAAAACAAACAGCTGGCAACACAATACTTCATGCCAAGAGCTTTCACCCTGACCCCCTCAAAAATTCAATACCTTACAGTCAGTTCCTCAGAATCAAGAGAAACTGCACCAAAAACTCGAAATTCCAGGAAGAAGCGAACGCCTTAACAAAAAGACTCATAAACAGAGGATACTCTAAGACATGCCTCAGAAAGGCATTTAACCGAGTTAACAAATTGGACAGACACGAGATTTTGTATAAACAGACTAAAAAAGATACAAAAACAGACGTACCACCCACAAGAATCATCATGCGGTTCTCAAATGAACACAAGAAAATAAGGAACATAATACAAAAGAATTGGCCCATTCTTACTGAGGACCCCACACTCAAAGAATTGGTACCTATACATCCTCTTATCACCTATAGAAAATCTCGATCACTACATCAAACCCTAGTAAGGAGTGAAATGAAATCTCAAAGAGACCCTTGCAAAATCGTGGGAACATTTCCATGTGGCTCTTGTGCCCAATGTCCAGTGTTACGCAAATCCACACGTTCAGTTCTCCCGAATGGTGAAACCTTTATCCCACGCCATTTTGCCAACTGCAAAACTAAGGGGGTAGTATATATCATGAATTGTGAATGTGGATCATTCTATATCGGGAAAACCCGTCAAGAATTTGGACTAAGAGTCAACAAACACATTCAAAGCATGACCATCGGTAATTTCCACCTTCCACTAGGCCGCCATATAACTCAACACCATAAATATAAGATGCCAAAAGTCTCCTTTTCCGTATTAGACCGCATCCACATTCCAGCCAGAGAAGGGGACTGGAACAAGTCCCTCCTACAAAAAGAGATGCGCTGGATAAAAAAACTCAAGGCTACAACTCCCCCAGGTTTAAACGAAAGTGAGAGCTACCGTCCTTTCCTAGAAGGCTTTTCTTCAGGGAAAACTGATTAACAATACACATCACCTGGCATCATAGCCAAAATCATAATCAACATTTCCAGCCCATCCAACCTATCCCCCTTTCAAAAAAACCTTCCCCTTTCCCCCCCCCCCCCGTATACCATATTTCTTCATAGGTATGACTTGTATGCTGTCATTTGGTACTACCCCTCCATGCCCACTGGTCACCCTATTTAAATGGACAGTTCCTCGTTTTTATCCCTTAGAATTATTATTGCTGTTAACATTATTCATTATTTTTCATGTACAATTATTCTTTTTATTTATTTCGATTTACCTTGTTATACATGCGTTATACTGTGACTGAGATAGGTCTAATTACCCAGGACTACCATATTCCCTCCATGCCTTCCCTAACCCACCCGGCACGGGTAGCCCCAGAGTTCCCTTCTCTGGGGGATGACAAAGACCTTGAGGGATCGCATCCCCCTAGATCTACGTCTTATCTCAGTGTCGGCGGCTACGGAACATCTTAATGCCCATTACGTCACAGGTAAGGTGCGCGCGCAGCCCATCGGCGCACGCATCATGACCGCACGTCGGCCCTGGGCCGGATCAGCTCTGAGAAGTGCGCGCGCAATTCCACCTGCGCGCGCATCACCATCTCACGCTGACCCGATCCCGGGATCGGCGTCATGACGCACGGCCGCGCCAATGCATATGCGCCGAGGAGCATAAATAGCCGGGGATTTACAACAGGGCGCCACTCCCCTCCAGCCGAGGGATGGTGCGGACGCCCCAGGACACGCTGCAATTGGACTCAGACTGCATCAACCTAGCCCTACTAACTGTAAGTTTACCATCCAACCAATGCTTTATTTTGCATTGTTGGATGTACCTTCATTACAAGTGCCTAAAATGCCTTCTACCAAGGCTGATCAGCACTAACTTTCTCACCAGGGAATTACCAGGATCCATGACCAGGGCTCCCCCTGCTGTTTGGTATCCGGAACTCCCCCCAATGTAAGTTCCTAACAATACTTCATACCAATACTAAAATCATTATAACTATACCAACACAAACTACAATTTACTCTACTATACAGGCTTAATGTAAAGCAGGAAAACACTCCTCACAGGCCTTCTTACCAACAATTGGATCACCATCAAGACCTTCACTGTAAGTGATGAGCACTAATTACCTTAGTGCTTTCTAAACAAAATAAACAAATTCCCAAAACAATTATCGTGATTCCATATGCTATATTTTCAGGTCACTGAGAAGGACTCTCTTCCTCCTCACACATATCTAGTGATCCCCTACGCCATGTAAGTCTGTTCAACATATATCTCCTCTTATACTCATACTTAAGTTGGCAATATCATCACTGCCTCTATCATATAATTCTACAGACAGCCTTTCCTCCATAAATCCTGTGTGAACAGTTTGGGACAAGCAATGGGAATACCAAAGCCTGGGAATCGACCGCTTAGTCACATGTATGTGCTTACTTCATTACTATTCACTATTTTCTTAAATAGTGTTATATCATATATTTCAATATATACTTACTATATATTTTCCAGATATGGTGAACTCTCCACCGCTTCCTTGATAAAGGCAATATACTAATATGCCGAAACGCGTCGGAAGTTCGACAAGACACTCTCTCTCAACAAGCTCATACCCCTGAGCCCAAAAGACAGAGTTCCAAAAGTCACCATTTTCACTTTGTCACCTTTCGTTTCATTTTTTCACCTCTTCACATGGGTCTATAACCCATTGGCACCTATTGTCTTATTATGTTTGTATTATAATTTTTTGCATATCGCAAACCAACATATGTTCAATAAACATACTATTTTTACTGAGCCCTTAAAGTCCCAATTCCTTTGACCTGAGGCACCAAAAAAATCTTTCAGAACATGTATAGAATAGCTCCAAGCTGCCAAAAGTCATAGCATACATAATGAAAAGAAACTTAACAATAACAAGAAAAAACAAAATCATATAAGTACATATGCATAGTATATAGGAACATCGGGCACACTGCTGAGACATCTACTCCCCCTAGGGAGCACAATCCCTCATAAGGAGGTAAAAAAGAAAAAATCTCATTAAAGAAAAGGTTTGTAACTTAAAAACTCATGGAGGCCAGGGTATCTAGTAGCACTCAAGGAATAAATCCACCTTGTTTCAATCTGCAACAATGTTTTATCAATATCACCTCCCCTCTCGTGGGCTGGAATATGTTCCAATGCAAAAAAGCCAAAGGACCTTAAATCAAATTGATGGTATAAGCCAACATGTCGACTAATCAGAGTTTCCATTTTCTTATTCCTTATAAGTGAGACGTGGTCCCTTATTAGTTTGCACAAGGGACATTTTGTCTTACCTATATAAAAGGCTCCACATTTACATTTAAAAATATACGCAATGCCCACAGTCTGGCAGCTTTATATTTGGGTGTCCAAACAGAATTATTTGGTAAAGTGATGTCTTTGCCACTTATGATGTAGCCACAGTAATTGCAACTCCAGCAGGGGAATGACCCCACTTGTCGGGACTTGTCCAATGTTTTAGCAGAGTGGTGACTCCTCACCAGACTATCCTTGAGTGATTTTGAGCGTTTATAGGTTAACTCAGGGTAAGGTCTTATCCTGCTGTTTAGCTCATCTGAAGGGTTTCCGTAAGGTTGTTCTAGTATATCCTCTATCTAACAAGTGGTCATGAAGGGCATCAGCCTCCCGAAAGAAATCTCTGTCCATAGTACAGTTCCATCTTAACCACAAGAACTGACTATATGGAATGCTGTGGATAAGAGGAAGGGGATGAGAGCTAGTTGCATGTAATACCGTGTTACTGGCAGACGGTTTTCAGTGTAATGTAGAGCCTAATTGCCCTATTTCATCAACAAAGATCTCAACATCCAAAAAAGTGATGCGTTGTTTGTGGCTGCTGTGGGTAATCTTTAGATTATATGTATTGTTGTTCAAACCCATTAAAAAAGTTTCCAAATCCTGTCTTGATCCTGCCAAAATCATGAACACGTCATCTATATAGTGGTTCCAAGAGATTATATTGTCAGAAAACATTTCATGGTTCGCATATGAGGGAGCACATTTGGCACCCATAGCGACTTCCTGCACCTGGAGGTAGTGGGACAGTTTATATAGAAACACATTGAGGGTTAATACAAATTTGAGGGCCTGTCCAAGCTTCCTGACCTCTTTCTTTCAAAATATCCTCAATCACCTCTACACCCTGATCATGTGGAATTGAATTGTAAAGGGCCTCTATATCAATGGCCACTAGCCAAGCCTTATCGGGTACCTGCATCCCATCGATAATTTTCAACAACTCGATAGTGTCCTTAACGTAATAAAATAGAGCTTTCACATGAGGGTAAAGATACTCATCAATAAGGCAACAAATATTTTCTGTAAGTGATCCACACCCCAAAACTATAGGGTGCCCAGGAGGGGAAGTCAAACTCTTGTGAGTTTTAGGAAGGGCATAAAAGGTAGGTGTCCTAGGATTCGGGTTCAATAAGTACTTCATTGTTTCTGCATTAATGAGGCCCTGATGGAAGGCTGTAGTTATGAGGTTTTTGAATTCCAGAATACCGGATTGTACAAAAGATAAAGGTACTACACGGTACCAGTTTTTATTCCTCATTATGTCAAAGCACATCCTTTCATAATTGCATACATTCATAATTACGAGGTTCCCACCTTTATACGAGGGTTTAATAACTATCTCCTCATTCTGTTCTAAGGAGTGGATAGCCTGTTTGTATTTCAAAGGAATGTTATAGGAAGGACCAGTTTTCTAATTGCAACTTTCAATTGCTTTAGTGACTTGAATCACGAAAGCCCAGATGTTCGGATTACCCTGAAGAATAGGAAATTATTTAGATTTAGGTTTGTAAGCCTTGGGGGGTGCAAAGATTGGTTCCAATGAGCGCTGAGTGAGAGGGGTCCCGGGATCAACAATTTGTTGATCATCGGGATTGCCTTCCTCCCATAGCTTCATCAAATCCTGGAGGGCACGGAGGTCCTCCATGGAGACATCTTGTAGTGCAGAATTGTCAAAGGTAACAGTGGTCATCTGATCCCGGTCATATAAAACTTTATACATCAACTTTCTAGCAAAGAAATGTAGATCCTTGATTAATTCAAAACAATCAGCATTTTGATCGGGAAAAAAAGGAAGGCCGAGGTTGAGAACCTCGGTCTCATGTTAGATAGTACATGATGGATTGGTAAAAAAAAATGCACTTTATGCTGATGTAATTTTTATGTTTATTTTGCTTAATATGTATCTCTATTCATTATTTGTGCAGAAACATAATATTTAAATCACAATACATAATAAAATTAAAGTGCAATCAGTGCCAAAAATGTGCATGAACAGTAAATATTTTAAAGTGCTGGTTATCCTATTCATCCAGTTCCAGTATGTTCCAATAAGTGCCGTTGTGCTTCCCTCCTTATGTGCCCTTACTCACCAACTAGTGATGGGTTAAACGCCTGCTTTTCAAAAATAATCCTCCAGTGGCAAAAATTGTTTTTTTTTCTTTGTTTTGTGACTCCAGAACCTCATATGAGTTTAGGGAGATAGAATCAGGAGAAATCCATAGTGAAATTCCATTCTCATTGTTAAAAAAAAAACATATAAAAGCCGTTTGCGCACTTACAAAACTCTCCTCTTGCATGTAATGATGCCATTCTGGAATTCAAAAGTCGCAGTTTGCATTCTAAAGAGCGGACGTGGCATAACCAGAAGTATCCACCCAGGGCCGCTGTTAGAAATCATGGGGCCCCCTACAGTCTACCTGATGGGGCCCCCTTTGATCCCACCATTGGCCCTGCCCTCTGCCCCACCCCTAGCCCCGCCCTCTGCCCCACCACTGGTCCCTCCCTTGGCTCCACCTGTTCAGTTTGTGTTTGCATGCACCATACAATGGACAAGGGTGGAATTGTGATGGCTCTATGGGTGACCATTTGTAAATCTGCTCTGGAAAAAAATAAAAAGATGCAGTCCTTTTCCATAGTTTTTTCTATCCTGAACGGACATAGCGCTAGCTGTAAACCTAAATAGTGCTTTCAATTAGGTCCACAAGAAAAACTGACAGGTGGCCCGAACTGGAAAGCTTGGAAAGTTCTAAACCTCTTCACGCCGGACGCACGCATCAATACAGCCTCTTGGCGGGTGGACCAGAATGTACACATTGCTGTGCAGAAAGCGTGCGCCCTGTGCGCTCCCTGGACAGTTATTGGCGATTAAAGGAAATCTCCTAATCTCTACTTGCGATTGGGAGCTTTCCGATAATGTGTCCGCCAATCATGGTCAGGAACACTGCCCCACCTCCCAGCATCAGAAACCTCTTAAAAAGCTTGGAGGCACTGGCATTAAGGGGTTAAAGAGGAGTGGTTGGGGCAGTAAAAATTCACAGCCCCTCCCCTCAAAACACAAATGTAAAGTATACTCTTACTGTGTCTTCTGAACATCAGCATTAGGATATATACAGAGTACAGCATGCTCACAGCACATCACATTGCAGTTCATTGCTGACTTTATCATGGCTGTACCGGGCTGCAGTCTGTAGCACTCAGTACAGCCATAACTGAACAAAGTCAGCAATGAACTGCATGTGATGCACTGTGACAGAGCTATAGATCGCCTGCTGTATTCTGTGTATATCCTAATGCTGATATTCAGAAGACACACTGAGGATTCTGTGGACTGTATCTGAATACTAGTGTCACTCACTGTGTGATGCTGCCATGCTGCTGCCTCCGCAGCTGGGTCTAGTGCTGCTGTTTCTCCCTGTCACTGTCAGCAGCCTCCACTCGGTCTCTGCATCTGTCCTGATAGAGCGGGACATGTACATAAAATCACTCCGCCAGAGCAGGCAGCTGACTGACTGACCGGAACTAGATCTTAGCAGAGCAGGTTGCAGCATAGGGAATGTTCTTACGCCCCGAAAAAGATTAAAAAGTCCCTGCAATGCTGCGACCTCCTGGGCCCCACAGCTGATCTGATGGGCCCCAGAAAAATGTGTTTATACACCCCCAAAGTATGTAAGAGTGAGGAGGGTGTATTTTAGTAAGCCCTATTCCCTATTTCTTTATTTGGCAGACACTGACTACAAAGCTTTCGGGGCCCCTAATGGGGCCGGGCCCGGTACAACAGGGCCGGTTGTACTGCCCTATCAGCGGCCCTGTATCCACCTGTCTAATGCATTTTGTTCCACCCAGGAAGTGTCCTCAGAAGCTTTCTGGTCTGTGTATCAGCTTTAGCCCATAAAAAAAAAAAAAAAAAAAAAATTTGCCACTGGAGGATTATTTTTAAAACACAGGTGTTTAACCCATCACTAGTTGGTGAGTAAGGGCACATAAGGAGGGGAACACAATGGCACTTGTTGGAACATACTGGCACTGGAAGAATAAGATAACCGGCACTTTAAAGGACTTTTTGTTCATGCACATTTTTTGCATTAATTGCACTTCAATTTTTTAAAAGTATTATGTATTGTGATTTAAATAAAATGTTTCTGCACGAATAATGAACAGAGGTACATATTAAGCACTTTATGGTTAGACAGCGCTGGGTACACACTTTCAAATAATTACAATTTATAGGCATAATAACTATGTGATGCTGTAATATTAAATGCAACACAACAAGGAATCCTTTGTAATCATCAACTGGAGGCAGTGAAATCTGACAATGTTTATCCCTGTTCGTTTAAAAGGCAAGTTTGCAAGAAGAGTGAATGTAGCATCTGTTCAAGTTTTTAGGAACCACATAAGTATTACAACTTAATTGATATTATACGAATATTAGTCTGACAGTTGCATTCATAATAATACAATGGTTCAGCAATCCATGGGGAACATTGAGTGATGACTGCTATTTTCAGTAATAGCCATCACTAAGGTAGCAAAGGGTGGAAAAGATTTTTACTCAGCGGGGCTCAGTACAAAGTAAAGGTATTGGCAGTAGCTAACCATACATGAGATGTTGAAATGGACCAATGTGCAACAGCCAGAAATAAAACTTTATAATTACAAAGCATTATATAGAAATGGGTCAAACTGTATGACATATGCACTTTCAGTAAGTTAAAATTATTTGCAGAAAACAGTTATAATGAAATGGAAAGTTTAGTGAACCATTAAAAGCATTTAGAATTCATACAATATACTTGCAGAAATGGCTTGGTAAAATTAGAGAGAGTCTCAAATTCTTTTCATTTGTTAGTAGCTTGTGCTAAGCTTTTCATAGAGCTCTCAAGGGAGTGCATTTGTCAGACTTTCTATTTTTTTTTTTTTTTTACCATATCATTTGTTCTTCTATAGTTCTTTTCTCTGCTTGGTTTTAGCAGATGATGAGTTTAACGTTTTTTTTTTATACTCTATTATTTTTATCAAAGTCGTTTTTTACTGCCTAGTTTTTGCAGATTTCACGTTTTTACTTATTATTATTTTTAGTTCAGACTTACAGGAAGAACAATAAAATGTTACTACTAATGTATTTGTAGGATTTGGGCACTGAAAGAAGTACATGAAAATGGATAGAGAAATCACACACATTTCCATTACATTTTTAGCTGAGACCATTTTCATAGCCCTATCAGAATCCAGGGCCACGTGCCCCCTGTTCATCCTGCAGCATTCCATGTTTTTTTTTTTCCAGTGGGGGCATATGAAAGTACAGTATACAGAATGGGTGAGTGCAGAATAAGGAATGTACATCACAGTGTACAGAATAGGGAGGTGTGAAATAGAGGAATGTACAGCCCGGTGTGGAGAATGAAGAGGAGTGGAATTAGGCCTCATTCACATAGGTGTACTATGGGGCCATCTTTGCTCACAAGGGGATGCACAGGTTTTCTATGCATCCTAATGCAGGCAGTCTCATTCATTCAATTGGGGTGCAGCAACTGCACTGGCAAACCCATTGCTTCCAATTTGACAGTCATGCAGGTGCAGGTACATGGCCCCCGATGTGGACAGTGCACATTCTGGGCTGTGTTCCCCTACTCACCTGTCATATTGTGAGCAGATGCTATGTCCCCAACTGAATTAAATGGGGATGCACAGAACACCTGTGCATCCCCTAATGAGAAAACACAGCCCTCGCACAGGCATAAGCTATAGTACACCCATGTGAATGAGGCAAAGTGTACAAAATAAGCAGGTATGAATTAGAAAATGTACATGGATGGAGGGGTGTGAAATAGGGAATGTACAGCCCAGCATAGTTAATGAGGAGTAAAATTGGAAATGTACAGTGCAGTGTACAGAATGAGGAGATGTTGAATAGAGTATTTACAGTACAGTGTACAGAAAAAGGTGGTGTGGAATAGGGAATGTGCAGTACATTGTACAGAATGAGGGGGGAATAGAAAGACCTCTTCTTGTGTGTCTCAACCTTTGCTGTTTTCACTCTCTCTAGCACTTCCACCCCAATGCACAGTTAAATAGGAGGAACTTCTAAGGTGGTTGCAAGAGCAGGGACACTCTTTTTTGAGAATAAAGGAAAGAAAAAAAAAAAAAAAGTGGAATAAAGACAATGGGACAAAGTTTGTTTTTTCCACTACTAGATTCACTACGTACACCTTTGACCTTCTTACCCATTCTACACCCTCCACTCCACCACCTTCCCACAATTGTCCCTCCTCAGAACTTCAGGCTTGCTCACTGCTCTATGATCCTGGACTCACACCGTCCTACAATGGCATCACCACCCCCTGTATGCCCCTGATCATTTACACCCTCTGCTCCTGCAGCATTACCTGCCATATCCCATCCTGTGGCAGAGGTCTGTCCCTTGATTGTAGCGCTGTCTTCAATTGCTGACTTGCAAGTGTTTAGTGCAGCTCTGCAGCTATGCTGGAGCTTGATCATTCTGCAACATCATGTTGCGACCATGAGCAATGTGTGCAGTAAGTAACATGCACAAATCCGGAATATTGCGGCGCTCCTTGGTATCTTTATTGAAGCATTAAAATGACATCACAGGTATGAAAGGAACATAAAAGTTAACATGTTTCACACTAAAGTCAGCGCTTGCTCAAATGTGTGTAGTGAGTGACAGCACAGTGGGCCCCATCCCCCAAGGATACACCACTGTTCTAGGGTCAGAGCCTGTAATAACTGAAGAAACTGGGGAATATGTAGGTGATTAAGGCTAATTTCCTGTTTGTTCTCTGTGTGGCTTAAGGTGATAATAAAATTAAAAATGTTTTTTTTTCCTTAATGCATTCCTTGCATTAAGGTAAAAAATGTTTTATATTTCTCTATCCTCCCCTTTCCTGAGTGAAGGGGAACAAAGGGTAGAAGAGATCCAGCGCTGTGCATGGCTGCATCTCTTCTCCCCTCTCTTCCTTTTCACAAAGGGATTCAAACAGCAGCATGAACCATTGGGGAACGGAGCTAAGCCCCGCTAGCACGGCTCCATAGACACACAGCTCAGGAGCGGGCAGACACCGTGTGCTCCATAGCAAACGGCTTGCGATGGGGACACACGTAGAATAGGAGGAGCCAAGATTACCAGGAGGGGACTCGAGAAGAGAATGATTGGGGCTGCTCTGTGTGATACCATTGCACAGAGCAGGTTAGTATAACATATTTGTTATTTTATTTTAAAAAATAAAAATGGACTTTCGTAACACTTTAACAACCGTGAGAACAAAATAATTTATAAAAAATATCTGGAAACTAACTAGAAACTTCAATTCACATAGAATTTTGTTGTGTAGGCAGGTGCACACTTTTACAGAAACAGGGGCAATGCTTGCCTTTGTAACTCACCAGGTCAGCTTAAAAATGAGCTGTTTTCACTGCAAGCTTTCTTTGCTTGCTTTTACTTCTAATCTGTCACTAAAGCCACACAATGTACTAAAAATATATCCCCAAATTGTATACAAATATATGATCACCATGGGGAATATGTCACTTTTCCTTACTAATTTATTGTTTTTATATAAATTGTAAGAGACATTCTCTCCTGAACTGTATAATCTTTTGAAGCATGCTTTATATACCTAGACATTTGCAAGCATTTGCTAGCAGCACATATACTATAACTAGCGTGCCAATTCAGTATAGTCTATCTCTTGTAAATTACACATGTATAGCAATATTTCATTGCAGTACTATTGTAAGCACATGTAGTGCCCCCCTGACTGCCAGAGGTGGGATAGCAACCCCCGTGACAAGGAGGGCTGACATTTCACCTCAGGGTGCAGGTTGCTAGGCATGGTGGGTGGTGTATAAGGTAGAAAAGATAGGCGCCAGTCACTTTTATGCTTCAACAAAAATAAGTTTAATATTCAGAACAGAAAACCATTCAGGAAGAGAGGGGTAGGGCACAGGACACCCATAGTCAAATAAAGCAGGAGGCCAACCGACTCCTTTGACAAAATGTAGAAAATATAGACTACAGTACAGAGAAAGAGCCTTTAAGCTGTATCCAGCAATCTGTACTTCTGTAGCAACAGCTCTCTCCTATAGCAACTAAAAAATAACTCACAAGAAGATGCATGAATTCTCTGGATGATTCCATCTTGATGCTTTCCCAAGCTCTCCATGGATCCCCAGTCCATGCAAGAGTAACCTCTGGTACTTTAGGTCTCCATCCTTTCCTTCATACTTCCAGGTAGTGAGCAGGCTCTCCCTCGAGCACATGGCTAGGCTTCAGGCCTACCAAGCAACAGATGTATCTCACACATCCACCCCAGACCGCAGTCTTGGAGGAATGACTCCAATCACTTGATCTCCCCAAACATGTATACTATTTCCCAGCATGCTCAGCGGCCAGAAAAAACTCCTACTAATTGGCTGGGGTAAGTATGCATATGTATTACCTACCTTCACTGTAGTTCATCATACTAATGCCAAAGGTAACAATGCCACCTATTGACAGAAGGGAGGAAGCACAGCTAAACCAGGCTTAGGAGAAAACCCAAATGATCACAAGGACTATAAATCAGCCAGGTTAACTGCAACCCAGCAAAGTTAAATTTACTGGTAGCCCTGTTTAAGACAAGGGTGCTACACACACATTTTAGTTATCTTTACATACCATTGATAGTAATATAATATGGATTTCTTACATCACTTAAATCTTGGTGTCTCGGTGGTTACAAACAAACATATTTCTCACACACACCTGTCGATCCTCAAATGCATAATTGTACGTGCCAACCTGGTCAATTGGTCTTGGCACATCACATATGCTGAATTAGTCATTCAATTCAATTCGTTTCACTAACTAGGAAATATCTGTGAGATAACATATGCTTCGGATACTCTCAAGTCTTTTTTTTTTTGCTGTAGGGAAGCCTTGTATGGCATAACCCTCATGCTCATTCCTATTAAAACATTTCTAACATGGAAAAATTTACAATAAAGTATTTCCATAGGTAAGCCATACAATATTCTGATTTCCTATATTAGATATAAACTTTTTTTTCTACCCTACCTGTATATGCTATTCCATTAATTGTTTGTCTAATATATTTTGGACATACCTGATACCTTTTAAACCCCATGGGGTCTAAATAATAAAAACGAAAATTAAAAAAGAAATGACATGGACTAAAATTAGGTCTGTATACACATGTAAATAGTGTAAAATCTTGTTGTTATGCAGCCAAACTATTAGAAAGGGAGCCAGGAAAATGCATAATTTGGATTTATTATTTAGCTTATATTTATATATAATTATCTGAAAGCTGGAAATGAATTCACATTGTCCATATTGAATTACATTTTTTGGAGACAGCACTTTTTCACGTATTTTGATTTCTTTATACTGCGTGAGGAAGAGATGCTATTGAATAATATTTGGAACAAGTTAATGTTTTTTTGCAAAAAGACAAACACAATTTTCTCTCTGAAATATATTATGTAGGGGTAGGATCAAACAGATGGCCACGAGTATTCTCCTGATCAAACGTTCTCCAAAAAGGAGATGGATTAATTTAGGGAATCTATGAGTGGACCAAAAGTTACACAAACGCTAACCCTTCATTAGAGAAAATATTGCTATCCTTTAGCTATGTGCTTGTATATAAAAAGTGTGCTTCCAATTTTTTTTTTCTAATTTAAAAAACTATTCATGTATTAATATCAAAATTATATCAATCAGAAATAATGATAGCTCAAAGCAAAAATCCAGTAAAAACAATAAAATAAATAAATAGTAGCAAAAATGAAAAAAAGCATATTATGCTGCAATCACATTCATTCTGGAGTTATTACCAGAAGCAATTCTTTTTCTCAGGTCTGAATGATAGCCAGCCTTATTCAACTTCATATGAGCCCAAGGTAGATATGGATTTGTGTGCAGGAGTGTTCACTATGAAAAGTCAACACATTTGAGGCTTTTACTAAGAATTCAAAGGTGTTGAGTACCCAGATAGCAAGGATAACTTGCCATATATGTGTGACAGTGTTGAATTGTAAGTCTGGTAACTTGCTGCACATTTTCACTGGTAAGTTGTACACTTGCAGAGCACTTGAAGCACACGTTCTAGTTCACACTTTTCCAATTTGTAGCAAATTTGCGTAACAAGTCTCTAGCAAGAACAAAGTTATAGTGGTGAGTCCTTACCAAGAGCTCTGCATGTCACAGTGACCCCTGTGCTAGGATGACTATTGCACAACATAACTGAACCAAAACTTGCAGAATGTTTTCAAAGAAAGTTGATCTGGAGTCATGCAATGCTGACTTGCTGCAATTTTGCAACAAACCTGTGAAGCCTGGAAAGTCTAACAATAGCTTAGCAAGTAATTTTCGAACTTGCAGCGCAATTGCTTGCTATCTGGGTAGTGCCTCTCCCTTTATCAGTACTGTGGTCAGGACTGACCTGAAAGCAGTGGCAAAATATAGCATAAGCCCTGTAGGTGCTGTCAAATTATGGAGAACCGACTTGCCACTCACCAGCACTGTCCAGAAAAAGGCGGAGGCACTTCCTCTGAAACACGTTAGCTTTACTCAGCATCTGTGAACTGTGATTCTCAATTAACATTCTTAGTACTTTACTTTCAGTTCCAAGTCAAATGGGACACAGAATTTAAAAAAATGACAGAAGTTCCTAAAAGTTCCTAACCTTTTTGGGGAAAAAAAGATGTAGTGTTGTCTGTTTACAGTCCCTGGCATTGTGGTGGCCAACCCTAATCCTCCCTGCCCCTAGGCTACAACAACTATTAATTAATGCTCTTTTTGCTCCTCTACTGTGTTTGCTTTCTGCACCTGCATTCTGTTATGGCAGGGAGGAAGCAAGGAGGTGCTGGCAGAGCTTAAGGGAATATTGCTCTGTTGAAAGTCTGCTGTTACACATTATTGTGTTTAATAAATGGAGAACCTCCTACTTAACAAGTCTCTCTCTCTGGGCTTCCTTTTTAAAATAAATGCCTAGCTTTAAACAAAAACTGTGTTTCAGTAAATGCGAAAGAACCTTTTAATGTTGAATTAACTTATTCCATACTCCAGTATTTAACATCTGTCTTATAATTGTTGTGATAGAAAATGCAGTAACGTGTACAACAGTAGTATGCAAAAAGAGTAAATGAATAAAATTATTGTTTTTAAAACGTATACCAGTTAGACCTTGAACTTTGAATATTCATTGCTTTAGTAAAGTTATCTATGGTGGTATGCGGTATGCTGCAGAGGATCAAGAGGATCAGAAGATACTCCTCCAAATATTCTTTGCTGCTAGGAGACTATGTTCACTAATTCATAATATATATATATATATATATATATATATATATATATATATACTGTTTATTGATTTAAAAAAAAACAAAAAAAAACACAATGGGGTTTATTTACTAAAGGCAAATAGACTGTGCACTCTGCAAGTGCAGTTCCTCCAGAGCTTAGTAAATGAGATAAAGATTCGTTTTGCAAAGAATACCCAATCACGTTCAAGGAAAATAAAAAAAACAACATTTTTGCTTGCACATGAATTGAATGATGGAAGTCAGCAGAGCTTCTGCTTATTTACTAAACTATGGAGCAACTTCTCTTATGGAGTGCAGCTGCACTTTGCAAAATGCACAGTCTGTTTGCCTTTAGTAAATCAACCTCAATACATACCCCAATTTTTTTTGTAAAATATGAAAGATGATGTAAGTAAACAGATACCTAACATGTTTTAAATTGTACACTCTCGTGGAATGACAACAAACTAAAAATCTCCATAGGCGACACTTTGAACATTTTTACAGGTTAACAGTTTAGATTTACAGAGGAGGTCTAGCACTAGAATTATTGCATTCCCTCTAACATTCATAACATTCATAGCAATACCTCACATGCCAACACCTTTTACATAGGTTTGCACGACATACGTATGAGTTTACTTCTTCTTAAAGTGATCCAGTGACTAATAAGCCGCTCAGACCACTTTCATAGCTTCAGCCATAACCCTGGTAAACCATTTTCAAGCTGCAATTTCTATATACGTGTTGCGGTTGGCAAGTGGCTATATAACTCCTGCATTATAAAACGAATAATATCTCTCAATAAAGTATTAGTGAAATAACACACTCACAATTCAAAAAACAAAACAAAGAATACATTTTAGTTACCTGATATCAGATGATTAGGTTATACTGTAGATAGCAGTTTCTGGACTCATCAGCAGAACGGCCAAACCTTTGACTGGGTAGGTTGTTGGTAAATTATACGAAAACTGTTGTGTTGACTAAATAGCCAGTTAGTGTTCTGTAACATCCAAATTTAGAACTCAATAGCAGTTCCACTCCAAATGCCTAATAAAACACTGAACTAGCTGCTTCAGTTTTGTTTGTTTTGTTTCTCTGGGGCTATGTGATTTCTAATATGGTTGCAGTTTGAACCTAATATCTAGATATGAAGAATATGTAATAATTAATACAGCTTTCCTGTCCCACTGACAACCAAACCCCCCTTTTTTATATGAGCACCACAGGGACAGGAATTGAGGAAAAATCTATTCAGTGAATCACAGCCAGAAATAAAAACCTAGCAGACAATTTAAGTATTTCTTACTATATTTAAAGTTAAAAAAAAATGGCTTAAGCTGGACTGTGCTACTACATTTCATAAATAAGTGTTTAAAATTGTTTAAACACATGTCAACAATTATTGAGCCAGCTACGACAAAATAATCACATGCAACATTTGTAAAATATTGTTGCATCATAAGACTAAAACACGCATGAATTAAATTTAATAGTATGTATAAGGACAATCCATTGCCTTGGCTTTGCATGTTTTCTCGTCAGTTTGGGGCATGCGGGTAAGCAGTCTTGATAAAAAAACACCCTTTATGCAAATGATCTGGTATGGTTTCTTGTTGATTCTGAGTCTTCCCTATCAGCTGCTTTGTCTATCCTAAATAACTTTGCCTTATTCTCAGGCTTGTGTGTAAATTTGAACAAATCAAAGAATTCCACCCTTGGGGGATACCCTCCCTCAGAATGACCCCTCCATTGCCTCTCTCCAGTGGGTGACACAAATAAACAAATTACAAACTCAGTCTCTGACTATAGCCCTTTGCTTTTTCCCCCTTAAACTCCATACCTAAACATAAAATAAATGTCTGGAGAAATCTTCCACTCCCACTATTTGGGAAAATTAATTAACTAAAGATGAAAATCCTTCCCCTCTTCCTTTCCTTTCTCCATATTTTCCTGATGTGGGTTCAAAAAGTAATTTTCAAAATTTATAAAGAGGCTGATGTCAGAATTTACTTGGCATGGAGGTACGCCCAGGATCAAAATTGCAGTTTTGTGGATACCTTGGAAGAAAGGGGGACTGGCAGTGCCAAATTTCAACAAATATTTTTTGGCTGGTCAACTGGATTTTGCACATGGATAGCTAACCACTGCTCTTGATGAAGCAGTGCTAGTTGGTTCTTACGAAGCACTGGTCCATCAGTATACAGGGGGCTGAGGTCTCTGCACTACATAACATAACACAACAATTATCAGGTTACGATGTGAAATGTTACACAATGTAAAGCCAGTATATTAAAAAAAATAAGGTTTGCTGTAGGAATGGAGGCACCATTAAATTTAACAGCTGGCTGCAATATAAGAAAGTTTGTTTCCAACAATGGTGACGTCTGGTGATGTCATAAAATTTTACTCACTACAATACCATATAATGGATTTTTGATGTACTAAAATTTTGCAAAGGCACTCCATAAAATAATCTGCTAGGTGTGGCAATAATTTGTATCTGAATTGGTTTACTCTCGCTGTGTTAACATATTTAACTCCTCTTAGTTATCCAGCATACTCTGTTAATAAAAAATAAATAAATATAGCCAGTAAAAGAATGCAGAGTTTTCTGGTGATATTTTTGCACTGATAGCAGAATGGATCATTACTCCTAAGCATTTTTCTGCTTCATATCTCAACTCTGTTCTCTTTTCTCTTCTTACAATACATACAGTAGATCATGGCAGCTGGAGCTTTGCTCCATACTATGCTTTTTTTTATCGGTGAGTTACAAACCACATCATCCTTTCTGACTGGTTGTTATTAGTGGCTGCTAAAAGCTGCAAAATGAAAAGATGGATATCTTCATAATCCGCTCCATTAGCTGTTTCAAATATTCAAATCTGCAGCTTAAGCAGATTAAACCATGCTGGTACTGTAAAATACCTGTACCAGTACCTATACCAGTACTGGTCCAGATAAATCTTCATTTTCATGTTATTCCACACCCTTTTGTAACTCATCCAATGAGCAATGACATATTACTGTTACAAACAGAGATGGGGTGTCCGATGTGCAGACCATGATTGAAAGCCTGGCTTCATCTTTCTTATGTCTTATGAGAAGCTTGATGCCAGTGGCCAATGAAAGGATAACTGGGCCTTGGAAAATAGGCCCCTGCAGAGTTTTTGTTGATAAATTATGTACTGCGAATTGTTCGTAAGCTGATTAGCTTGTAATTGGCAGGATTCCTGTAAACACTGGGAAGGGAAAGGGTTGTTTTACCATGTTTTTCTTTGACATCTAAATTACTGTTCTTTCAGCATATTTAAACTCAAGAACAAAAATTTTTGTTTTTGAGTTTTAATATGCTGAAAGAACAGTAATTTAGATGTCAATGAAAACATGTAAGCCATGTAAGATGTGGGGGCTGCATAATTTATTTTTCACTTGGCGATTCCACCATAACTTAACCACTTTACCACCGGAGGATTTTGCTGTCTTACGTCCAGGCCACTTTTTTGCGATTCTGCACTGTGCGAATTTAATTGACGATTGCGCGTTTGTGCGACGCCGTACCCAAACAAAATTTACGTCCTTTTTTTCCCACAAACAGAGCTTTCTTTTGGTGGTATTTGATCATCTGTGCGATTTTTACTTTTTGCGCTATAAACAAAAAAAGAGCGTAAATTTTGAAAAAATAACTATTTTCCACATTTTTTATATGAAATTCCCCCCCCCCCCCAAAAAATGTAAAAATCAAAATTTTTTAAAATTTTTGGCAAATTTGTTTGCTATGTTTGGTAAAAAAAATCACAATAAGCGTATTTTGATTGGTTTGCGCAAAGGTTATTGTGTTTACTAACTAAGGGAAAGATTTCTGTCATTTTTGGTGTTTTTTTTTTTTAACGAGTAATGGCGGCGATCTGCGATTTTTTTTGCGGGACTGTGACATTGCGGCGGATCGGACCCTTGACTGACATTTTTGACACTTTTGGGGGTACCAGTGACATTACTACAGTAATCAGTGCTATACATATACACTGTTACTGTAAAAATGACACTGGCAGGGAAGGGGTTAATTTTTATTGGAGAGGGAGGGGTTAATGTATGCCTGGTGCTTACTAACGTGTGTGGGGGGAGGTGACTGAGTGACACAGGGACAGATCGCAGGTTCAGTTATGCTGAACCCTGCAATCTGACCCTGTCTGTCACTTAGGAGATCCGCCCGCTTTGTTTACACAAGCGGGCGGATCTCCAGACTCGATTCCCCGACGATCGGGGAAAAGCGGCGGTAAAAACCGCCGCTCCTCCCCTGGCCCAACTCCCGCTGTGACTGAATACAGCGGGAGCGAGCCTCCGGCAGCGTGCGCGCGCCACCCACAAGGGGAGGAGTCCAGTGACGTAGGTCTACGTCGCTGGACAGGAACGAGCCACTTTGCCGCAGTACAGTCAACGTGACTGGTCGGCAAGTGGTTAATGTCCTAGTTTTACATTGTCCACTTGCCATACCATATTAGAACAACCAAAGCAGGCCAGGGCTATGGACACCTTCACCTCTCCTCATAACAGAGAAGAGGGGTTCTTTCATTGTCGGAGATAGCTGGAAAGAATGCTCACTAATAAGAGTACGAAAAGTGGTCTCAGGCTGGTTGGTAAGTTGTGACTGGAAATTCCTTGGCATTTTTCATTGATAAGAGTGCAGCAGAGGCGGAAGTTAAGAGCTGATGTAATTGCTGGCAGGATCAACAGGCCAAAAAGGCCAAAAAACAGGCCAAAAAGGACCAAATAAGTGAAGTTCATTGTTGGAGCGTACATACCCTTTAAATTAAATCTGTTGTGAGAAAAAAGTAAGTTGCCAGCGCTGACCCTTGCTTTTGAAATGCTAGTTACCTGGCTGCCATGTAGATTATTTGGCTTCAACATGTTGAGTTAGTCAGTAAGTCAGCCATAGCAATCTCCCTGTTTCTCTGATGACAGATGAACTTTAAAGTAGTATTAAACCCTCAGCATTTTTTTTAGCTTAATACATTGAATACAATAGGAATAAACTTTCAATGCTGCTCTGCTTCCCTTCACAGTTTGCTCTTTCCTGTGAAGTCTAGAAGTTGACAGTGCAGTCCAAACTTGGAGAATGGAGAGAAAAGGAGGAGCAGGGGAGTACTTTGCTATTCTAGGCTATGGGGCTGGGTATTTCTTTTGATGCACACATGAAGGGGGGACACAACTGTAATCCTTGCACTTAAGGGTGACTTCATAAGATAATGTAAGAGAAAGGAGAAACCTGGGGCAGCAGTTATGGCACCAGCCTAAACAGGGACCTAGACAAGAAGTGCATTAATCAGCTGCTAAAAGCTCTCAAAAAAAAGAGTTTAGTATCACTATAGGTGACACTAGAGAAAAAAGCTTTCAGACAAATAAAGCCCTGTTTGAAAATGCATATAAATACTTAGAAAATTATGTTAATGTTTAAAATACGTAGTCACTTTAACTCACATTCTGTCACAGATGCTTCTAAACTAATTATAGAGAAATCCCATATGACATGTCTTCAGGGTGTTTTAATTTTGCAAGTTTTGATACACAGTCTGTTCTCAAGACACTTCAGGGATGCAGTCACCTTATAACCCTCTGTATTTCTTTCCATAAAATTGAGAGATTAATACCATGTCCAAAATTATCAAATTAGTTATTTGGAAGTATGTGCTGGGAGATATGAACATTTCTCTAATACCAATTAGCAACAAGTACTGCAAACTGTGAACACCTAAAGCAATAAACGTACTTGGTTATAAATACAGTATCTCACAAAAGAGAGTACATCCCTCACATTTTTGTAAATGTTTTCTTATATCTTTTCATGTGACAACACTGAAGAAATTACACTTTGCTACAAAGTAAAGTAGTGAGTGTACAGCTTGTATAACAGTGTAAATTTGCTGTCCCCTCAAAATAACTCAACACACAGCCATTACTGTCTAAACCACTGGCAACAAAAGTGAGTACACCCCTAAGTGAAAACGTCCAAATTGGGCCCACTTAGCAATTTTTCCTCTCCGGTGTCATGTGACTCGTTAGTGTTACAAGGTCTAAGGTGTAAATGGGGAGTAGGTGTGTTAAATTTGGTGTTATCGCTCTCACTCTCTCATACTGGTCACTGGAAGTTCAACATGGCACCTCATGGCAAAGAAATCTCTGAGGATCTGAAAAAATAATTCTTACTCTACATAAAGATGACCTGGGCTATAAGAAGATTGCCAGGACTCTGAAACTAAGCTGCAGCAAGGTGGCCAATATCATACAGCGGTTTAACAGGACAGGTTCCACTCAGAACAGGCCTCGCCATGGTTGACCAAAGAAGTTGAGTGCACGTGCTCAGCGTCAAAGCCAGAGGTTGTTTTTGGGAAATAGATGTATGAGTTCTGCCAGCATTGCTGCAGAGGTTGAAGGGGGGGTCAGCCTGTCAGTGCTCAGACCATACGTCACACACTGGATCGTATTGGTCTGCATGGCTGTCATACGAGAAGGAAGACTCTTCTAAAGATGATGCAAAAGAAAGCCCGAAAACTGTTTGTGGAAGACAAGCAGACTAAGGACATGGATTACTGGAACCATGTCCTGTGGTCTGATGAGGCCAAGATAAACTTTTTTGGCTCAGATGGTGTCAAGCATGTGTGGCCACAACCAGGTGAGGAGAAGAAAGACAAGTGTGTCTTGCCCACAGTCAAGCATGGTGGTGGGAGTGTCATTGTCTGGGGCTGCATGAGTGCTGCCAGCAGTGGGGAGCTTCAGTTCATTGAGGGAACCATAAATGCCAACATGTACTGTGACATACAAAAGCAGAGCATGATCCCCTCCCTTTGGAGACTGGGCCACAGGGCAGTATTCCAACATGATAACGACCCCAAACACACCTCCAAGGTGACCACTGCCTTGCTAAAGAAGCTGATGATAAAGGTGATGGACTGGTCAAGCATGTCTCCAGACCTAAACCCTATTGAGCATCTGTGGGGCATCCTCAAACTGAAGGTGGAGGAGCACAAGGTCTCTAACATCCACCAGCTCCATGATGTTGTCATGGAGGAGAGGAAGAGGACTCCAGTTGCAACCTATGAAGCTCTGGTGAACTCCATGCCCAAGAGGGTTAAGGCAGTGCCGGAAAATGATGGTGGCCACTCCAAACTATTCACACTTTGGGCCCAATTTGGACATTTCCACTTAGGGATGTACTAACTTTTGTTGCCAGAGGTTTAGACATGGCTGTGTGTTGAGTTATTGTGAGGGGACAGCAAATTTACACTGTTATACAAGCTGTTCACTCACTACTTTACATTGTAGCAAAGTGTTATTTCTTCAGAGTTGTCACATGAAAAGATATAATAAAATATTTACAAAAATGTGAGGGATGTACTCTCTTTTGTGAGATACTGTATATGCTGTATTTGTATGAGCATAAACTGGCCCCTATAGTGCATAGCAGGCACTATCAGATGCCTCTGTTTCACAAAAATCGTGTGCGTTCTATGATGCAAATTGGAAAGGAGCTTGAAAAGTTGTGTTTTTTCCTGCCCCCTCCTGCACCCCCCACAATGCCCTATTAACCTTTTAATGTGATACGCAGTCTCCCTGCCAAATAGGGTGGCAGTGAGTTTGTTTATTATACATATATCTTTTTAATTTTAGCAAGTTACCAGCATCTTTCTCCATAGGTTGATTGCTATTTTTTTAATACTTGCATCTTTACTATTGGCAGTCATGTCATATATTTAAACTGAGTATAATGGCGGGATTTTTAAGTCATTTTGACATCAGGAGGTGGAGTTAGGCCACAATCGTTTGCACTGATTGGTGGATTGTTTAGTAAATACTTGGTTATCTGTGTTGCACTTTGTCATTTGCCTGAGGAAGGGACCCTGTGTGGCTCCGAAACATTGCTGTATATGTACCGTGTGACCATGTAAACCAAGCTTTGGACCCTTTTGAGGAATCCTTGGTGTGCTAATGACATTTCTATGCCTTGGTGTGTGAAGATGGGTGCATAGTTCAGCCATATAAACTCTAAAATATGCCCGCTATACAATACAAGAGTTTGCTTTTGATAGGTGAGGAAGCTACAGGTTTGCTACAGTAAAAACTGAACTTTCAGTCAGGTGCTACTTCTTGCCTTCCACGTTAATTTCTTGAACACGATACCTGACTTCAGATGCAGATTTTTGACTATACAGTATATGCTACAGTGGTCTATCCCAACTTCTGGTTTGGCATAAGGACACAGGTAGACTATACATCTATTTAAAAGAAAATAAATCATATTATGTAAAGCTATGAGTGCTGTCTGGGTGAGGGAAGACTGACAAATATACAGCTCAAAGTCTGCTTAGGTTCAGTAACATGTTTCGGAATGTGATGAGGGAGCATATTGGATGGATACAATATTTAGCCATACTTTAAAAAGCAAGCTTATGTCTGAAATATCCAAGTGGTTCCATACTCAAATGTACAAGCCCCATTTCAAAGAAGTTGGGACACTGTACAAATTGTAAATAAAAACAGAATGCAGTTATGTGGAAGTTTCACATTTCAATATTTTTTTCAGAATACAACATAGATGACATATCAAATGTTTAAACTGAGAAAATGTATAATTTTAAGGGAAAAATAAGTTGATTTTAAATTTCATGGCATCAACACATCTCAAAAAAGTTGTGACAAGGCCATGTTTACCACTATGGGGCATCCCCTCTTCTTTTTAACATCTGGGGACTGAGGAGACGAGTTGCTCAAGCTTAGGAATAAGAATGTTGTCCCATTCTTGTCTGATACAGGCTTCTAGTTGCTCAACTGTCTTAAGGTCTTCTTTGTTGCATCTTCCTCTGTATGATGCGCCAAATGTTTTCTATGGGTGAAAGATCTGGACTGCAGGCTGGCCATTTCAGTACCCAGATCCTTCTTCTACGCAGCCATGATGTTGTAATTGATGCAGTATGTGGTCTGGCATTGTCATGTTAGAAAATTCAAGGTCTTCCCTGAAAGAGACGACGTCTGGATGGGAGCATATGTTGTTCTAGAACTTGGATATACCTTTCAGCATTGATGGTTAGGGATGATTGAACTTTTGAAAAGTTCGGTTCGGGTCCGGATTCCAGAACCCCATTGAAATCGATGGGACCCGAACTTCGGTAATCAAAAAACACAATTTTTAAGCCCTAAAACCCAATAAATGCCCCTAAAAAGTGCCTAGGGTTCTGGGCCATGCCCCAGGGACTATTAATCACACCAAAAAAAGTTCTTAAAATTTTTCTTTTTTTAAAGAGAGCCAATTATTGAAAAAAGCCAATTATTGAAAAAATTATTGAAAAAAAAATGAGATTTCTTTGGATTTAGTGTCTGGGGGATCTAAAAAGTGTACATGTGAAGTTTCAGCTCTGTAGCATGTCCAGAACCAGAAAAAAAGATCATTTTTCTTATAATTTTTATTAGCGCAGGGATGTGGCTCCGCTCCTGCAAATAATTTCATTAGCGCATGGATAGGGTTCCGCTACTTTCACACCTATATGTGTGTATGTGTATATGTACATATATGTGTGTGTGTATATATAACCCTACACAGAAGTTCAGATGTCATGCCTGCCTCCAAAGACGCCCAAAAAATGCCCAGTAAACGCCTGCAACAAAAACGCCCAGGTGTGTTGTTGCAGGCGGTTTTTTGGGCGTCTTTGGAGGCAGGCATAACATCTGAACTTCTGTATAGGGGTATATATACACACACACATATATGTATATATACACATACACACATATAGGTGTGATAGGAGCGGAGCCACATCCCTGAAAATAATTTCATTAGCGCATGGATGGGGTCCCGCTACTTTCACACCTATATGTGTGTATGTGTATATGTACATATATGTGTGTGTGTATATATAACCCTACACAGAAGTTTAGATGTCATGCCTGCCTCCAAAGACGTCCACAAAAAAGCCCAATAAACGCCTGAAACAAAAACGCTTAGGCGTGACAGGACCTCAATTGGCTTTTACTGATGTTTCTGGTCCAATCACAGGCTTTTAAAGCCCAGTTCCTGTCCCATTGCATTTTGGTCAGTTCTGGTTGCCGAATTCCGAACTTTTTCCGCAAAAAGTTCGGAATTCGGACAAAATTTTGAACAGTCAATGTTCGGGTCGAACCGATGGTCGACCCGGACCATTCGATCATCCCTATTGATGGTGCCTTTCCAGATGTGTAAGTTGCCAATGCCACATGCACTCATGCAACCCCATACCATCAGAGATGCAGGCTTCTGAACTGAGCGCTGATAACATCCTGGGTTGTCCTTGTCCTCTTTAGTCCGGATGACATGTCGTCCCAGTTTTCCAAAAATAACTTCAAATTTTGATTTGTCTGACCACAGAACAGTTTTCCACTTTGCCGCAGTCCATTTTAAATGAGCCTTGGCCCAATCATGTTGCCATTTGACCTAATACGTAGCAAATTGGTCCTCTAGCTGTTCCATATATGTACATTTAACTTTTTTGGCCTTCCTATTGCTACCTGTCCCAACTTTTTTGGAACGTGTATCTCTCATGAAATCCAAAATGAGCCAATATTTGGCATGACATTTCAAAATGTCTCACTTTCAACATTTCATATGTTATCTATATTATATTGTGAATAAAATATAAGTTTAAGAGATTTGTAAATTAGTCCATTTCTTTTTTACTCAAAATTTGTAGAGTGTCCCAACTTTTTTGGAATTGGGTTGTAAAATAGTTGATGAAAATTCATGGATTTACCCTCAAATTAAAAAAAGCATACATTACAAGAAAATGTTTAAAATATAACGCATTTTCAAACGAAAAGACATTGCACATGCTAACAGATTCTCTGAGTTTCTAGTAATTTGTCTTGACTCTTGTCATGGTAGACATCGGATTAATGGCATATGCTGCTATGAATATAACAGAGCCTTTGCTTAGGACTAGTGTTGAGCGAACACGGACTGTATTATTCGTGTTCGTACCGAATAATTGGATTTTTTTTACCCGAACACGGACACGGACACTTTACTGTATGTTCGGGTAAAAATCCGTGTTCGGTCGTTTTATTTCCGGGTTTTGCATGCTTTGGCGCTCTTTTCATGGCGGGCTTTCAACAGCCAATCAACAATCGTTTAACTGGTGTGCCTTAAGCCATCCCAGCCATGCCTGCAAATGTCTTAGTAGCTGTGATTGGCCGTCTGAAGCATGTGACCAAGTCTTTATAAGTTCGAGGCAGCCGCCGCAGCAGCGTCATTCTGCTGCTTAGCTAAGGGACAGAGCACACATCAATGTGCTGGCTGCTGATTAGGGAAAGATAGGCAGGAAAAAACCATTTGTGTCCGGATAGAATTGAGGGACAGGTCGGAGTGTTTAGGCAGGGCGAGTTGTAGGCATTTTAGGGATAGAGTCTGCTGAATTATAGGGTCAGTGTCTTCTACAAACTACAATCGATATTGCTGTGTGGGGGGTGGGGTGAATCTGCACTCAATCCTGATCTACGATCTCTTCTCAATCCTGTTAGGGACAGAGTCTGCTGAATTTTAGGGAAACTGTGTTCTACAAACTACAATCGATATTGCTGTGTGGTGTGGGATTGGAGATAGGCAGGTGTCAGTGATCCACATCCATTTTTCTGTGTGTGAGCTGCAGTGAACACAATCTTTTTGGGCTGCAGTGAACACAATCTTTTTGGGCTGCAGTGAACACAATCTTTTTGGGCTGCAGTGAACACAATCTTTTTGGGCTGCAGTGAACACAATCTTTTTGGGGTGCAGTGAACAAAATCTTTTTGGGGTGCAGTGAACACAATCCTTTTTGGTGTGCAGTGAACACAATCTTTGTGGGGTGCAGTGAACAAAATCCTTTGTGGGGTGCAGTGAACACAATCTTTTTGGGGTGCAGTGAACAAAATCCTTTTTGGGGTGCAGTGAACAACATCCTTTTTGGGGTGCAGTGAACACAATCTTTTTGGGGTGCAGTGAACAAAATCCTTTGTGGGGTGCAGTGAACACAATCTTTTTGGGGTGCAGTGAACACAATCTTTTTGGGGTGGAGTGAACAACATCCTTTTTGGGGTGCAGTGAACAAAATCCTTTTTGGGGTGCAGTGAACAAAATCATTTTTGGGGTGCAGTGAACACAATCTTTTTGGGGTGCAGTGAACACAATCTTTGTGGGGTGCAGTGAACACAATCTTTTTGGGGTGGAGTGAACAACATCCTTTTTGGGGTGCAGTGAACAACATCCTTTTTGGGGTGCAGTGAACACAATCTTTTTGGGGTGCAGTGAACACAATCTTTGTGGGGTACAGTGAACAGAATCTTTGTGGGGTGCAGTGAACACAATCTTTGGGGGGTACAGTGAACACAATCTTTTTGGGGTGCAGTGAACACAATCTTTGTGGGGTGCAGTGAACACAATCTTTTTGGGGTGGAGTGAACAAAATCATTTTTGGGGTGCAGTGAACAACATCCTTTTTGGGGTGCAGTGATCAAAATCCTTTTTGGGGTGCAGTGAACACAATCTTTTTGGGGTGCAGTGAACAAAATCCGTTGTGGGGTGCAGTGAACAGAATCTTTGTGGGGTGCAGTGAACACAATCTTTGGGGGGGTACAGTGAACACAATCTTTTTGGGGTGCAGTGAACACAATCTTTGTGGGGTACAGTGAACAGAATCTTTGTGGGGTGCAGTGAACACAATCTTTGGGGGGTACAGTGAACACAATCTTTTTGGGGTGCAGTGAACACAATCTTTGGGGGGTACAGTGAACACAATCTTTTTGGGGTGCAGTGAACACAATCTTTGTGGGGTGCAGTGAACACAATCTTTGGGGGGGTACAGTGAACACAATCTTTTTGGGGTGCAGTGAACAACATCCTTTTAGGGTGCAGTGAACACAATCTTTGTGGGGTGCAGTGAACAACATCCTTTTAGGGTGCAGTGAACACAATCTTTGTGGGGTACAGTGAACAGAATCTTTGTGGGGTGCAGTGAACACAATCTTTGGGGGGTACAGTGAACACAATCTTTGTGAGGTGCAGTGAACACAATCTTTGTGGGGTGCAGTGAACACAATCATTGTGGGGTGCAGTGAACTCAATCTTTGTGGGGTACAGTGAACACAATCTCATACTTCTGAAGATTTGAGGGTGCTGCCTGTTCCATACTCCCCCTACTCCTCATCTAGCCTTTTAGGGGTACAAACAATAGTAATTGGGGCCTAGTGTGGTTGTGTACGTGTGATATACATACACTTTTTTTGGATCATATTTTCTATTCCGCTATTTAATCAAAAACCTTTGGGGATCAGTTAAATTGGGGGATAGTCTGTGTTGGTACGTGTGAGAGAGATCCACCTATCCAAGTTGTTGGGGTTCATCTCATACTTCTGAAGGTTTGAGGGTGCTGCCTGTTCCATACTCCCCCTACTCCTAGCCTTTTAGGGGTACAAACAATAGTAATTGGGGCCTAGTGTGGTTGTGTACGTGTGATATACATACACTTTTTTTGGATCATATTTTCTATTCCGCTATTTAATCAAAAACCTTTGGGGATCAGTTAAATTGGGGGATAGTCTGTGTTGGTACGTGTGAGAGAGATCCACCTTTCCAAGTTGTTGGGGTTCATCTCATACTTCTGAAGGTTTGAGGGTGCTGCCTGTTCCATACCCCCCCTACTCCTCATCTAGCCTTTTAGGGGTACAAACAATAGTAATTGGGGCCTAGTGTGGTTGTGTACGTGTGATATACATACACTTTTTTTGGATCATATTTTCTATTCCGCTATTTAATCAAAAACCTTTGGGGATCAGTTAAATTGGGGGATAGTCTGTGTTGGTACGTGTGAGAGAGATCCACCTTTCCAAGTTTTTGGGGTTCATCTCATACTTCTGAAGATTTGAGGGTGCTGCCTGTTCCATACCCCCCCTACTCCTCATCTAGCCTTTTAGGGGTACAAACAATAGTAATTGGGGCCTAGTGTGGTTGTGTACGTGTGATATACATACACTTTTTTTGGATCATATTTTCTATTCCGCTATTTAATCAAAAACCTTTGGGGATCAGTTAAATTGGGGGATAGTCTGTGTTGGTACGTGTGAGAGAGATCCACCTTTCCAAGTTGTTGGGGTTCATCTCATACTTCTGAAGGTTTGAGGGTGCTGCCTGTTCCATACCCCCCCTACTCCTCATCTAGCCTTTTAGGGGTACAAACAATAGTAATTGGGGCCTAGTGTGGTTGTGTACGTGTGATATACATACACTTTTTTTGGATCATATTTTCTATTCCGCTATTTAATCAAAAACCTTTGGGGATCAGTTAAATTGGGGGATAGTCTGTGTTGGTACGTGTGAGAGAGATCCACCTTTCCAAGTTGTTGGGGTTCATCTCATACTTCTGAAGGTTTGAGGGTGCTGCCTGTTCCATACCCCCCCTACTCCTCATCTAGCCTTTTAGGGGTACAAACAATAGTAATTGGGGCCTAGTGTGGTTGTGTACGTGTGATATACATACACTTTTTTTGGATCATATTTTCTATTCCGCTATTTAATCAAAAACCTTTGGGGATCAGTTAAATTGGGGGATAGTCTGTGTTGGTACGTGTGAGAGAGATCCACCTTTCCAAGTTGTTGGGGTTCATCTCATACTTCTGAAGGTTTGAGGGTGCTGCCTGTTCCATACTCCCCCTACTCCTAGCCTTTTAGGGGTACAAACAATAGTAATTGGGGCCTAGTGTGGTTGTGTACGTGTGATATACATACACTTTTTTTGGATCATATTTTCTATTCCGCTATTTAATCAAAAACCTTTGGGGATCAGTTAAATTGGGGGATAGTCTGTGTTGGTACGTGTGAGAGAGATCCACCTTTCCAAGTTGTTGGGGTTCATCTCATACTTCTGAAGGTTTGAGGGTGCTGCCTGTTCCATACCCCCCCCTACTCCTCATCTAGCCTTTTAGGGGTACAAACAATAGTAATTGGGGCCTAGTGTGGTTGTGTACGTGTGATATACATACACTTTTTTTGGATCATATTTTCTATTCCGCTATTTAATCAAAAACCTTTGGGGATCAGTTAAATTGGGGGATAGTCTGTGTTGGTACGTGTGAGAGAGATCCACCTTTCCAAGTTTTTGGGGTTCATCTCATACTTCTGAAGATTTGAGGGTGCTGCCTGTTCCATACCCCCCCTACTCCTCATCTAGCCTTTTAGGGGTACAAACAATAGTAATTGGGGCCTAGTGTGGTTGTGTACGTGTGATATACATACACTTTTTTTGGATCATATTTTCTATTCCGCTATTTAATCAAAAACCTTTGGGGATCAGTTAAATTGGGGGATAGTCTGTGTTGGTACGTGTGAGAGAGATCCACTTTTCCAAGTTGTTGGGGTTCATCTCATACTTCTGAAGGTTTGAGGGTGCTGCCTGTTCCATACCCCCCCTACTCCTCATCTAGCCTTTTAGGGGTACAAACAATAGTAATTGGGGCCTAGTGTGGTTGTGTACGTGTGATATACATACACTTTTTTTGGATCATATTTTCTATTCCGCTATTTAATCAAAAACCTTTGGGGATCAGTTAAATTGGGGGATAGTCTGTGTTGGTACGTGTGAGAGAGATCCACCTTTCCAAGTTGTTGGGGTTCATCTCATACTTCTGAAGGTTTGAGGGTGCTGCCTGTTCCATACCCCCCTACTCCTCATCTAGCCTTTTAGGGGTACAAACAATAGTAATTGGGGCCTAGTGTGGTTGTGTACGTGTGATATACATACACTTTTTTTGGATCATATTTTCTATTCCGCTATTTAATCAAAAACCTTTGGGGATCAGTTAAATTGGGGGATAGTCTGTGTTGGTACGTGTGAGAGAGATCCACCTTTCCAAGTTGTTGGGGTTCATCTCATACTTCTGAAGGTTTGAGGGTGCTGCCTGTTCCATACTCCCCCTACTCCTCATCTAGCCTTTTAGGGGTACAAACAATAGTAATTGGGGCCCAGTGTGGTTGTGTACGTGTGATATACATACACTTTTTTTGGATCATATTTTCTATTCCGCTATTTAATTTAACTGGGCCTCCATGCGAGACCTGTGTGCCTTGTTGCGCTGTTTTGAGTACTCCACCAACATGGCCAGTGGCAATGACGCCGTTCTCAGCTTAACTATCCCACTTCTATGCCTCCTTGAAAAAACAATTCGGGCGATGATGGAAGAGGATGTGGCACAGGATGAGGAGGAGGAGGAGGATGAAGAGGTAACATTTCCAAGGCTTTCAGGGCAGTCATTCGCAAGGGGCTCCGAGGGTGGGTTCCTGCACACGCAAACGCCAGGGACGCAATTGTCCAGCAGGGGCACAGTTCTGGAGGATGAGGAGGATGAGGAGGAGGAGGAGCTGGAGGAGGAGATGGAACCATGTTCACAGCAGGGTGGCACCCAGGCCAGCTCATGGCCATCACTGGTGCGTGGCTGGGGGGATACAGAGGACACGGACGATACACCTCCCACAGAGGACAGCCTTTCGTTGCCTCTGGGCAGCCTGGCACACATGAGCGATTACATGCTGCAGTGTCTCCACAACGACCGCCGAGTTGCCCACATTCTAACTTGTGCTGATTACTGGGTGGCCACGCTGCTGGATCCCCGTTACAAGGACAACGTACCGTCCTTAATTCACTCACTGGAGCGCGATCGCAAGATGCGCGAGTACAAGCGCACGCTGGTAGACGCCATGCTGCTGGCATTCCCATCTGACAGCGGGGCCACAGTGGAAGCACAAGGCAGAGGAGGAGGAGGAGGCGGTCGCCAACGCAACCAGGGCACCGCCAGCACCTCAGAAGGCAGGGTTAGCATGGCCGAAATGTGGAAAAGCTTTGTCAGCACGCCACAACAAACAGCAGCACCAGCAGCTCAGATGGAACGTCTTAGCAGGAGGCAGCATTTTACCAACATGGTGGAGCAGTATGTGTGCACACGCCTACATGTAGTGAATGACGGGTCTGCCCCCTTCAACTTCTGGGTCTCCAAATTGGGCACATGGCCTGAGCTTGCCCTTTACGCCTTGGAGGTGCTGGCGTGCCCTGCAGCCAGTGTATTATCTGAACGGGTATTTAGCACGGCTGGGGGCGTTATAACAGACAAGCGCAGCCGCCTGTCCAGAGACAATGTGGACAAGCTCACGTTCATTAAAATGAACCAGGCATGGATCCCACGGGACTTTTCCGTACCTTATGCAGAATAGCAATGGATACCGACCTTACCCACCCATTGTTCCATTTTTGCTCTTTCTCACTCTTTTGGGGTGTACCCTCATTTAAAATTTTTGAAAAGAAGCAGTGTTGGCTACCTCGTCCTCCTCCTCAGGGCCAGATTAATGTAGGGGCTATTGGAGCTGCAGCTCCAGGCCCCTACCTTTTATATAGGCCCCGGGTTGGCCATATTCACTGTTACCGCTCTTCTGTCACTTGTAAACACAGAAGTCTGGCTTCTATGCTCGCTTCCCCAGGCAGCACCCTCAGAACCTCCCCACACAGCGTGAAGGCCGGACAAGGAGGGACAGTTGGCGATGCATGGATGTGTTTATGGGCTTCAGAGACAGCATCCCATGTTGAATTAGGCATGCATGGCTGCACCCTTCCTCCTCTGGGTGCATGGCAAGGCACGGCCCTTAAGGCCCTTCAAAATCCTCAGCACCAAGCCCATGATGCTGTTAATCCGGCCCTGGTCCTCCTCCACCGCCGCTTCCACCTACACCGCCCATAGGTGTGCGCAGCCTATTGCATTAAGGTGTGCACCCCAAAGTTGAAATACACATGCATGTGTTTGCCAGCAGGGAGAGTAATGTATCGGGGCCATGTACCTGTAGGCAAGGAGAAATAGAGCAGAGCAGGTCCCAGGGAGATCTTTCCCATCTCCTCACTGGCAATGCTATGTGCCCTAGGTGATTAGGGTGTGCCCAGGCACACCCAGCACACCCTGTGCGCACGCCTATGTCACCGCCACATCCACCACCACCTCAACCTCCCTCCTACTCCATATGGGCCTCGTCCTTCAGAGATGAAGAAGAACATTGTTTTATTTTTCTGTTTTTTTTTGTTGTTTTAAGTTATTTCCCTATCCACATTTGTTTGCAGAGCACTTGCCATGCTCTTAATTACGTTTTGCTGCCATTTGCAGCACTCTAGCCCTTTCCTTTGGTGTTTTAGAGCCATTTTAGTGCCTTAAAGTTCGGGTCCCCATTGACTTCAATGGGGTTCGGTGTCCGGGAAAAGTTCGGTAAAAGTCCGGGACACGGACCCGGACTTTTTTTTAAAGTTCGGCCGAACCCGTCGAACACGGACATCTAGGTGTCCGCTCAACCCTACTTAGGACATACACAATGCACATTTAATATGTTTCAGGATTTTGTATCATTCTGCATGCCCTTAGTTGACTTAAAGTTGATGTGCTTGGGGCTGAAACAGAGGAGTTGATTTATTAACAACAAATAGGATGTTCACTTTACAAGAAAATTGCACTACGCAAGGAAATTTCCCCCTGACATAGTGAATGTGGTTCAATTTCACTTTTTTCCAGTGCTTCTAAAAGCGCATTTGCACAAAAAGAACGCTTTTTGGACGCCATAGTCGTTCTCAATTTTCTAGGCACAAAGCACTGGAAAAGCACAGGCAGGGCACTGGAAAAGCGACCAGGTGAAATCCTGTGGTGAAATGGCATCATACAGTGTAATTCGTTAGGATCACAACTTTATATCATGTCATTTGGTGTATTTACATTTTTGAATCTGCCACCGGTGCCACCCCCCTGCGTCACAACGCTCGCTGGGAAGGGAACCAGAAGACAGGTGCCGGCATCGGCCAAGCACACATCGAAAGGACAGCGGAAGGATGGCTGGAGGAAAGAGGGGAGGACAGTGGGGGATCGCAAGGGGAAGGTGAGTTTGATTCTGGGGTAATCCTGAGTATGGCTCAGGGTTACTGCTTTTGGTACACTATATTAACCAAGAGACACGCTCGGGAATACTGCTAGGGAGGTTAACGTGATTAGTTATTCTTTGCAAAGTGAAACACCACCTCATTCTCCAAGCTATGGGCAACTTTCCTAGCAATGTGCAGCTTATTTTTAAAGTGAAAAGCCTATTTGTCTTTTGGTAAACCAATCCCAATCAGTAACAGAAGTTTCCCTGATACACGCTTGTTATACTTTCTAAATGCACAATAACATCTAAAGAATGGAACTAAAAAGAACACTTCCTTACTAAACTTTAAGCTGAAATGTCATGATTCTCAAAAGGTTGTCTGGAAACTTGATTGACAACCCCTATTGTTCAGCACATAGAGAAACTAAATAAAATGCCTATTTCTAAGTGGAAATAAAATTTGTATTTTACAAAACATTCAGAATGGCAAGCTTGCCATTATTTATAGCTAAAATAAAATGTGCTCTGAGGATGAAAACTCTATCCAAAGAGAACATGCATGAATATGATGAATGTCCTGATCAAAAAGTGACCTGGATTTCCCTGATTTACTCGTTTGTGATAGGAAGGATTTCTACAGATGTGAATTTGTTCATTTTTGCTCAAAAAATGCTGCTCATATGTTCACAAAGTTGGAACATCACAAGAATATGTTCTTTAATCAGTAGGATCACAAGATGATTATACTGTATCTGTAGATGGCTTTATGTAATTCTGGAAGCACAATGGTTCTCTGTCTATAGCCACATGTAAATTGGCATAGGGATATAAGTATTTTGGAATTAAATGGACTTTAGGTCAAATTTTACAGTTCTTAAATCGCCTATTGATTATGGTAATCTGTTATCATTTTCTTATGCTAGGTGCTGAGAAATGGTATAAGTACAGGTATAGCAGTCTCTTTGTAATTAGTTGTGCCAAGCAGCTATATTATACATTCCATGTAACCAAACCATTGTTTGAAGTTGGTCCACTACATGATGTATAATGAAAACTTTTTACTATAAATAAAAAAGCTTATTTTATAGTTTTTACAGATACTGAACATGCTGCTGTGCTGTATCTATGGCTTCTGTATATTTTTTTCAACATTTCACATGAATGATAGCTCCACTGCATGAACATCTTGTCTCACAGCACTCTTTCATCCTCCTGCTGTTAGGGCTCAAGATACAGTATAATTAACCGCTTCTACTCCTCTTCCAGGTCCAGGTGAAAATTGATAATTATCCTATGAAAACAGGAATTTATCACTACAGAGGTGCTCCTCTATGTCACATTCTGAGCAATAAATTTAAAATAGTAAAGCAATTCACACTTTCCACTGTGGTTCACCTTTAGCTATATTTTTTTTACAAAGATAGACACAGTATTTTTTCCCAATATCAACTAATATATATGCTTTTTATTGAAAAAGATATTGTTTTTTTTTTTACCTATTTTTAAAGGAGATGACAATTTTTATCATAACACTTGACATTTATTCATACAATATCTCCATTGCAATTATACAGGAACATATACATTGTTAACTATTTATTTTATAATGTGCCAACACGTGACACTAAATAATAATTAAAAAACAAATAACAGACATGGGAGATTAGCCTACTCCTAAAAAAAAAAAAAAACCTTACAATCTAAATGCTGAGGAAATAAGGCATGGTTAGGCCATTATAAAGAGCTCAGTTTTGAGGTACAGTTAAAAAGTTTGGGTGGAAACTAATAGAATTACAATTAAAATGAATTAAAGGATAAATGCTTTAAACTGGACCTCGTGTTATGCAAAAGAAAAGCTATAAATGTTCTAAACAAGATTCATCTTTTAGCACCGACTTTCAGTGGTATTCCCGTAAACAAAACCACATATCAGCATTGAAATATTTTATTATTTGTCTTACTCACTTTCCCTTACAATAATGTTCTGTTCTCACAAATCTAAATGGACCAGTAATATTCTTCTTTGTTAACATAAATAAATAAATAAGTAAACTGCTGAGGCGCGAACGGTCTGGTTAGTAGGAAGGGGCTGGCTATCCCACGTGTTCTCTGCTCTCTGAACCTTGTCTGATTGGCTGCATGGATATATCATGCCCACCTTTGAGCTCTTCACTAACGTGCCCAAGGATGCCATTCCTGAGGACCTGCTGTGTAGTCTGACCGAGCAGCTGGCCAAGGCCACGGGCAAGCCGGCAGAGTACATTGCTGTGCATATTCAGCCAGATCAAATAATGAGTTTTGGTGGCTCCACAGAGCCATGTGCTCTTTGTTCCCTGAAAAGTATTGGCAAGATTGGAGGTCCGCAGAACAAGACTTACACCAGATTACTGAGTGATATACTAAGCAGTTGTCTGCATATCTCCCCTGACAGGGTTTACATCAATTATTACGGTTTAAATCCTGCTAATGTGGGCTGGAACAATTCTACCTTTGCTTAATTATATCTGTCAGTGTCTCTGACCAGATAAACCAACAACAACCACAGCAGAATGACAAGACTCTTCTGTAATACATTCACTGTTAAATAAACTGCTTTAAGAAATAAAATTAAAAAAAAATAAGTAAACTGTAACGTATACCATTACTGAATTATAAACTTATAAACAGAGACTAAGCTAGGTGAAAATTTCCTTGTAAATTGAAAATTCCCTTTAGTACGTCAACCCCATAGTAACCTTTTACCTGATTCCACTTCTGGTGGTGCATAGGAGTCTGGGTAGTCCAGCCAATGGCAACTCTGCTCACGTTACTAGCCTCTAGAGTGTAGTCACTTGCAGGTATGTATCTGGATGGAGCACAGTGTCACCTCCAATACACTTTCTCATGGATGGCTGTACAGAGATGCAGTCTATCCATGTATTCAGTGGATCCCCAACCTCTAGGCTGATTAACCCTTAAATTAATAAAATAATCTAAGATATAATTAAATCATAATATAATATATGAAAAAAAAATTAAAACTGAAGAAAATAAAAATGATCCATGAAGTCTTTAAAGATGAATGTGCTTATTCAGATGCATAAAGTTCTATACAAGTATTTAACCCTTTACGGAACAATTGTATCCCCCCCCCTTTGTTTCTTGATATTTTAAATAAATAGTTGCCTCCTTTCCAATCTGATCTCACATCCTCTTTCCCCCAAAATTAAGGTTTCTTTGAGACTTCTCTTATGTACAGTCTTAAAATGCTTGGAAAGTGAATATTTCCCACTTTCCGCTATAATAATATAGGTATATTCCTTTATTCTTACCCACAACCCATCCTACGTATACTTTCTTGCAACGCCAATGAGTCATTTAGTGTTATAGGCAATGAAATCTTTAATTCGAGTGTTGGTAAATTCTCTAATGTGTAACGTTTGTTTGCGTACCATGCTTATATCTTACCAATCCACTAAGCTGATTCTGTGTAGTATTTTTCTTTTTAGCCTTCAATGGCAATGTTTAGACCCAGGTTATTAGCTTTCAAAAAATTAACTATAGGTTTACTTGTCAATATTACCAATAAAATCGTATCATCCTTCAGCATTACCCAATGTCTAATAATACTTTTCTGAAACATGTGTGCTTGTGCACTATACCTAGGTTTTAAAATTGTTTCCTATTTCTTATGTTCATTGATATCCAAAGGTTTTTTTTTCCTCCAGTAGATAATCTCTGGATAACTGTTGTATTATCTAGTACATATTTATTATATGCTTTCTCAATAATTTGTGTAATCACCTCATTCGCCTCCACTGTGTAATGTATTATTTTACTACAATTATGCCTTTATTAGTAAGGTGAGTGAACTGTACCTTCAGAATATTAATTAACAATTTATTTAATAAAGGGCAGCTTGAGTTTAAGATGTAACCCTTACAGTCTACCTTTTTTTTTCTCAACTTCATTTTATAGTTTGTATTCCACAAAGATTTGCAGGTCTAAGAAATTAACCTCAGCATAACTGATATCAGGGGAAACTTTAAATGATAATTCAAGTTTATTTCTTCTATAAACTTGTTCAGTTCTTCCATTGTGCTACTCTAGAAAAGCAAAATGTTGTCTATATATATTTTAAAAAACCATAAGGTTCATATCCAGTGTGCCACCCTTCCAAACCTTCCCAGATTTCTAATTTGCCATATAAAGAATGGCAAACCTGGGAGCAAACCTTTTTGCCACGGTGATCCCAACCTGTTGCAAAAAAAAAAAAAATGATCATCCATAAAACATAGATGGAAAATTTTGTGTCTGTACTTAGTTCTTAGTCCAGTAGACTGAAGGGGCTTGTTCCACAAGTTAGCCTTTCAGTTTAGTTGGTATATTCACATACAGTTCTGATAAAAATGATATAAGGCCAGAAGTTTTTATAATGCAAGTATGGATTCAATGAAAATCATTAGGGACTGGTCCATTTCAGTGTGTTGGTGCATACATATTAAAGTGGCACTAAACCCATCCATTTAAAGCAGGGGTGGGGAACCTTTTTTCTCCCAAGGGCCATTTGGGTATTTATAAAATCATTCGGGGGCCATACAAAATTATCAACTTAAAAATGTGCCTGTTATATTTGGTCAAACATTTAATTCACTCACCCCTAATGTGATGGCTGCAACTGCTTCTCTTTGGTGAGGTGTGTGATGTTAGCTGGTATTGATGATGTTGCTACTCGCAACTAGTTTCCCAGGTTTGCATTGGTCAGTCTGGAGTGCAGTCGACTCTTTGCTGGTGGGTACTGCTGGTGGGTATAGCTGGCTGGAACTGCTGGTAGGTACAGCTGGCTGGTACTGCTGTGGGTACTGCTGGCTCAGGCTGGTACTGCACTGTGGGTACTGCTGGCTGGTACTGCAGTGGGTACTGCTGGCTCAGGCTGGAACTGCTGTTTGTACTGCTGACTTAAGCTGGTACTGTGCTGTAGCTACTGCTGGCTCAGGCTGGTACTGCTGGCTCAGGCTGGTACTACCGACTAGTGCTGCTGGCTGGTGCTGCTGTGGGTACTGCTGGCTCAGGCTGCTACTGCTGGCTGGTACTGCTGTGGGTACTGCTGGCTGGTACTGTTGTGGGTACTGCTAACTCTGGCTGGTACTGCTGTGGGTACTGCTGGTTCTGCTGTGGGTACTGCTGGCTCTGGGTGGTACTGATTGTTCCGCTGTGGGTATTGCTGGCTCTGGCTGGTACTGCTGGCTCTGGCTGGTACTGCTGGCTCTGGCTGGTACTGCTGAGAGTACTGCTGGCTCTGGCTGGTACTGCTGGTTCTGGCTGGTACTGTTGTGAGTACTGCTGGCTCTGGCTGGTACCGCTGGTTCTGGCTGGTACTGTTGTGAGTACTGCTGGTTCTGGCTTATACTGCTGTGGGTACTGCTGGCTCTGACTGGTACTGCTGGCCTAGGCTGGTACTGGCTGGTACTGCTGTGAGTACTTCTGGTTCTGGCTGGTACTGCTGGCTCTTGCTGGTATTACTGGTTCTGGCTGGTACTGCTGGTTCTGGTTGGTACTGCTGTGAGTACTGCTGGTTCTGGCTGGTACTGCTGGCTCTAGCTGATACTGCTGGCTCTGGCTGGTTCTGCTGTGAGTACTGCTGGTTCTGGCTGGTACTGATGGTTCTAGCAGGTACTGCTGTCTCTGGCTGGTACTGCTGTGTGTGCTGCTGGTGGGAAATGCTGGCTAGTAGAAGTGTAGTGGTGCCGCGCTGGAGGAAGAGGCAATGTTTCCTGTATTGGTCACAGGCGGAGTGCATTTGATATCACTCAGACTGTCAGAATGGAGCCGGAACTATACTGAAAGCATTGGCTCCATTCTGACGGAGCAGCTTAGAGACTCAGACTCAGCTGCACGGGGGGCCGGACCAGATGACTTTGAGGGCCGCATACGGCCCACGGGCCGTAGGTTCCCCACCCCTAATTTAAAGGGTAACTCCACTTTCGTAGGGAAAAAAATAGCAAATAAAGAAAAAACGATATAGCGTATACAATTGCGACACAAATCATATTGTAATTGAATCTTACTACCTATATACCTTTTAAATCTACAGCTCTTGTATTTTCTGGAATTGCAATGCAATATGGCTACCTGGAGCTGTTCTGTACATAGAATGTGTAATGACCACACCCCAGAAACATAATTTCCTGCTTGTGTGATTGGCTCACCAATTTTTCCAGAAGTCTGCCTAAGATACTTGAGTATTGGTGACACATTTAAGTACTCGAGTATTGGCAACACATTTAAGTACTTGAGTATTGGTAGTGCGGCACATATTTATTTTATTTAAACCTAAAAATTGCCATGTAACAAACCCTAGGATATAGGGTGTCAAATTTCTGTAGAGACCTACTTATTTTTAAAAATAGTAAATATAATTTGCCAATTTTTAAAGAAGTCAAATGCGATTTTGTTGGAGATTTTGTAGTTTCTTTCTGGAAAGGCCACTGTAACCTTGAATAAATCACTCTTTTTTTGTGGATAAAGTTGACAGGCTTTCATTGAAAAAGCAAAATTTATTGAGCATTGTCACATCTAGGAAACTGCCAAATATAACATTTTGATAAGGCATCAGCTAGAAAAATCATAGAGAACACATTCTTGTAAGCCAAATGGCATCATTACTAATTTGTCATACAGCAGTAAGACCCCAGAGGGTCATATGATTATAAAGTAGTGATTTAGCAAATAGTATACTGATCTAGGAACTTGTGTAATTTTGTAGGGGGGCACCTGGAACCAAGGATAAATGAGAGAGTTTATTTCCTGGAATCTGTAATTTACTGAGGCTTTTGAACTTCTTGAGCAAAGATAAGTTAAAACCAATGATTTAACTTCCTTTTTCAATGTATCTACTGGCCTTCACCAGCATACTGCAAATGAGACATGGAATTTACCCAGGGCTTCCTCCCTCTCTTAGTGTTTTGGGAGGGCAACAGTTACATGAATTTCTTGCTTGCCCTGTTTGGACAATGCACATCTTGCATATTAAGACACTCTCAATGCACTCCAGGATCTTCCAATGTTTTCTCTAAAGCACAGAAAAATCAAATAGTCACTCATCTAAACAAAGTATGGTGTAATCTGGCCAACATCCCAAGTATTAGAAAGGAAAAAAGGAAACCCCCCTAAGGGTGACTGGATTTTAAGGGCAAAAAGAACACCACAAAAATATATAAAAGGTATAATTGTAATGGTTCATGTTAAAATCAAAAGTATACAGGTGTACATACATAAAATAAAAAAAAATGATGTTTATACAAAAAAAGTATAAAAACATATCCTGATCACTAAGATTAGTGATGTTGCACTAATTCCCAATGCACCCAATGTGTTTCGGGACAAACCCTTCATCAGGGGTGTGGATATGTGAAATTATGTGCATATATCACTTTTCTGTAATAAAGAATACAATGCCAATAAAAATGCAAAGAGACAGCATATACAGTCATTTATAATACACTGATTTTTGAAACAGAGTCATGTATAACAATTGTATAGCCTACATTCTGTGAGTACATACCATAAATAGATCAGCTGGTCACATAGCAGTGGGGTATAAACCCCAATCTAGACCTAAGAAAAAGGAAAATCAAAGAACAAAAGCAGCAGATAGTCAAAGTAGTGGTCCCACTTGCCTCCAAACACAGGTCCCTAGGAAAGCCCATAAAGAAATATTCATTAGATTCATTCATTCATTCAAAAGAACCAAAAATGGTGAGAGAACTTACCGTAATATGGCCACAAATCAATAATATCTCAAAGAAATATCAAAGAGAGATATACAGCAGTACCTAAATATAAGAGGTAGTAGGGACCATATCTTTCCTAATTGGGCAGATAGTTAGGTGCTGGTGAGTGTTTATGGTAGGTGCAGATGATGACCAGTCAAAAGGAACAATATTAATCCAAAGACATTCTCCAAATAGTGTTGATCCAAGTATGCAAACAGCACAGCATTCAAACACTGTAATGGAGTAACACAATGAAAAGGGTATTTCAATTGTCACACTCAGCAACATTGAAGATAACCCCAAGTAAATGGCCAAAAAGAGAAAGATAGTTACCTTGAAGATGGTGTATGAGTAAAATGGTTCAGATACAATCGTCCATAAAAAGTTGAGATGGTATCCAAATGAGCACTGTGGAGGGCTCAGTTATATGGCCACCAGACGCCGACGCATGCGCCGCGGGTCGCATGGCACCGCCCTGGGGGGCAAAGACATGCGCTCCATGGCCTGCGATGCAAAAGACAGGCATTGGAGAACGGACACTCGGGACCGAGGCACGCCCCCATGCACTGACAGGTAGGGGGGACTAGCAAGTTAAGAGAGGAAGGTGAACGAGGACAAAAGCAATGCCTAAGTCCCCCCAAGGATTCCCCTCCACTAATAGCATGACCCCCCTGATTGCGACGGGCGGAGGCAAAACGGGACCACCACAGAATGGAAAAGAAAAAAAAGAGAGAATAACTCAAAATGAATAAACAGAATAGGGGTATTAGTGTCAACAAATTATATGCAAGGATATTTATTGAGTGAAAATAATATTACACAGACCAGAACAAGAAATTGCATTGATCTGAAAATAAAGAAAAGAGGCAAACATAAAGATTGTAGTTAAATTTGCCATAAATATGGAAGCAGGGTATAGACTAGAACAGTGATGGCGAACCTTGGCACCCCAGATGTTTTGGAACTGCATTTCCCATGATGCTCATGCACTCTGCAGTGTAGTTGAGCATCATGGGAAATGTAGTTCTAAAACATCTGGGGTGCCAAGGTTCGCCATCACTGGACTAGAAGTATGGGATCAGATGAAGAACCCTGCCCAACAGTGAAAAAAAAAAAACAGAAAAGGATGGGTAACAAATAAGGGTGGTGTAAGGACTGCGCTGTCCGTTCTCGTCCGATCCCATCCGCTGGACGGATGGAAAATAGGGTTTCCATCCGTCCAGATTTGACGGATCGGATTGGATGTCAGCAGACATGTCTCCGCTGACATCCGATGCCCCATAGAGATGCATGGGGAGACCGTTCAGATCCGCCAAAAAAAAAAACTGACAGGCAGATCTGAACGGTCCGCCTGTGTGAAAGAGCCCTAAGGCTTTAGCAATAAACCTGGAAGCTGACTGGTTTATTTGCAAAGCTACACCAGATTTTGCACACTCTAATTTTAGTAAATAACCCCCAATACATTGTAAACAAATAAAGTGCAGTGCTAAAAAGACATAAATAAAGTCCAGTTAAAAACTTATAAAAGTTAAGTGAAAAATGATAAAATATATTGGTGAGTCCCAAGTGATTAAAGGGTTAAACAATGAAGGTGAAACCATCCAAACTTGAATAGGTCATCAAAGATGAAGATACGTCCCCACATCACCGGAATAGAAGTTGAATGCACTAACCAGAGGTTATGGACCCAAATTACTATACAGCAAATTGGTCATTAACCACTTACCGCATACTAACGTAGGGGTACGTCCGTAAACTTTGCCGTAGTGTACCGGGATGATGCTTCTAGCCCAGTACCATGGTTTAGAGCCGACGGTTGGCTTTCCGTCGGTACCGACCGATGCGGCTCCCCCCTCCCGCCCCCTTTCGTGGCTTTTACCGGGGCTCCCGTCCCACCGGGTGCCCTGAGCACCCAGCCGGCACGTCCGCCGGCTGGATGGAGTCCCGATCAATGCCAGAAACGGCTTCGATCGGGTCTCCGATGACGTAACCCGGAATCGGCGTCCATCACGTCACTTCCGGGTTACTGTGCTGCAAAAGGCAGCAAATTTGAAAAACGGCTGTATGCAAAAACGCAGTTTTTGGCGTTTTGCATACAGGGAAGTGTAGTGGAGGGGTCTAGGGTCTTTTAGACCCTTGATCCCTCCATAAAGTGTACCTTTCACGGCATATTGTTTACATTGCTTGTGACAGCAATAAAAGTGATCAGATTTTTTTTTTTTTTAAAACTGTAATAAAGTTAAAAAAATAAATAAAATAAATGGGAAAAAAAATTTAGCCGCCCCCGTCACCGTTAGCTCGCGCACAAAAAAAAATGTATACGGAAGTCGAGCCGCAAATGAAATCGCTGTTCAAACCACACATGTGAGGTATCACCGCGATTGCCAGAGCATGAGCAATAATTAAAAAAAAAAGAGCTACACTCTAACTCTAAACTGGTAACCTTTAAATAAATTTAAAGCGTCGCCTATTGAGATCTCTATTGACCGTAGTTTGTCGCCATCCCACAGGGGGGGGGGGGGGGGGGCGCAATTTTAAACCGTAACATGTTGGGTATCTATTTACTCGGCGTGACATCATCTTTCACAATATACAAAAAAATGGGCTAATTTTACTGTTAATATTTTTTAAATTCAGTGAAATTTGATTTTTCAAAATTTTGCCAAAAAAATGGCGTTTTAAAGACCGCTGCGCAAATACCGCGTGACAAAAAATATTGCAATGACCGACATTTTATTCTCCAGAGTCTTTGCTAAAAAAATATATATAATGTTTGGGGGTTCTATTTAGTTTTCTAGGAAAAAATACTGGTTTTAACTTGTGAACAAAAAGTGTCCGAAATAGGGCTGGGGCTTAAGTGGTTAAGGCTGGATACTAACCATGGGTCTCCCCAACGATGGCTGTATCACCAGATGTTCAGACAGATAGCGGTGTAATCTTGAATGAAGATGGCTAGATCTCCCATCAGGTATTCATATATGGAAATAAGCCAAACACAGAAATAGTGTAAGCCCGCTTACAATAAAATTTATTAAAAAAAGGGGGTCAGATACACTTACAAACATCCATGTAAACAGCACATCCAGGAGCAACTACGGATGCTCCTGGACAGATGGAAGCAAATAATCAAGTTTACTTTAATATAAATACTTTGGGAATGTTTATTTTTACTGGCATTATCCTATGAGGAAGTCAAATGTGACGAAACACGGCAGGACCACGATATTTGCCATCTACTATCATTCCTATTTCTTTGTGCTGTTTACATGGATGTTTGTAAGTGTATATGACCCCCTTTTTTTATACATTTTGTTGTAAGCGGGATTACACTATGTCTGTGTTGTTTGGCTTATTTCCATATATGAATACCTGATTGAGAGATCTAGCCATCTTCGTTCAAGATTACACCGCTATCTGTCTGAACATCCGGTGATACAGACATAGTTGAGGAGACCCTTGGTTAATATCCATCCCTAATGACCCATTTGCTGTATAGTGTTTTAGGTCCATAACCTCTGGTGAGCGTATTCAACTTCGATTCCCGTGATGTGGGGATTTATCTTCATCTTTGATCACCTATTCAAATTCGGATGGTTTCACCTTCATTGTTTAACCTTTTAATCACTTGGGACTCACCAATATATTTTATCATTTTTCACTTAACTTTTATAAGTTTTTCACTGGACATTATGTCTTTTTGGTGCTGCACTTTATTTGTATACACTGTTTGGACAACTTTATGTTGGTTGATGTGCTGGCAGATTTTCTATTTTATATGTTAACACAGTTTGAATCCCATTTTTATATCGCAATCCCCAATACATGTTGGGAAACCATGAAGTAAACATCAAAACACAAACAAGATCAAGAGACAAAAATGGAAAAGCAAAAAGCCGACAAAACAATATCAAAAGGTTGAAGAAACTCACACTAGGTTTACCAGATCAGAATATAAAGGAAAGAGGTTGGGATGAAGGCTACTCCGCATAATAACCCAGCAATGGTAAATATTGCCAGATACTGACCATACAAAGTAATCTTCATGTAAAAATGCAGGTTAGATACCCTGCATCTATGTAGTGTTCTGATTTCCCCATATAGATTAACCTTAATGCTGACCATTCACTTGGCTGATTATTTGCAACTTTTCAATCAGCATCCCGGTTTGGAAATGTGCCACCTATGGCTTCCTTAGTTCCTCAGTCATGAGTGACCAAGCAATTGAAGACAGGGGAAATTGCCAGTCAAACGGCATATTTATTTGATATTCATGCCAATTTTGATAATTTAGTCACTAAAAAATGATTGGAACCATAGATGCAAGATAATAGTGGCTGTAAGTTAAAAAATGACAGTTATATTGTCAAACGTACAGTCTGAAAAAGAGCCACTGGTACTTAATAGCAGTCCCAAACAAAAGGAATATGCTGTGAACATTGGTATAAAAAAGATATTATATGAAATTAGTCTTTTGGTAAAAGACTAGGCTACAAAGCAGACAAATTCAGCTGGAGCCTTCTTTCCTGTTTCAGGAAGAAGTAACTAGAATATTCATCTAGAATACTCATCCAAAGTGATAATGCTATTCATGATTGAAAATGGAAAAAAGAATATCAGATGTAATGCCCATAGTGACCAAACACCTTTTTTTTTCATTTTCCTTACTGCATTAGAAACATGAAGGGATTGATTGGACTAAACTGACCTGTTAGAGGCAATCAATCCTTACGACCAATCTACATAGAGTAATCACTCACTTTGCACATGAGAAAGAATTTTTGCCCATAAGCTGACTCCATTGATGCACAAATGGTAACCATACTCTTTATAATATTGATATTCATAAATATGTAATACATCCCTAATCTTTATCAATGGCTTTCTGGTTCAGTCATTTAGGTTTACTGGATAATAAATATATATGTATATAAAGTGTATGTATATATATATATATATATATATATATATATATATACACAGGGCTTTTTTTCTCAGAAAATAGGTACAGGAACTCAACCACAAACCCCCCCCCCCCCCAACACACACACTCCGAACCGCATCAAATATTGGGCGTGGTCAAATTTTACAAACAGTGTTGTGGGGTTTAAAGAGGCAATAAATACCAGGAGTACATTACATACAGAGTGCAGGGTTGGGGGGGTTACAAATAAAGTGCAGAGTTTGGGGGTGCGTTACATACATAGTGCAGAGTTCAGGGGTGTGCTGCATACATAGTACAGAGTTCAGCCTTCCCACACAGCTGCTTCCCCATCCACATCTCACTTCCACCCCTCTTAACCTCTCACCTCTGCATGCAAACCCCCATCCTTACTCGCATTTTCTCCCCGCCTTCTTTAAAGCTCCACCATCTTCCATGTCTTACTTTTGCTGTGTTAAGCAGAAGCACCCAGCCAGTTCTCGTACTTCCCCACACACTGTAATTGGCTCTGCCTCTCTCACTTGCAGGGAGATCATCCACTGGGGTTGTCGGCATCTGCACTGCACTCCGGGCACCTGCATCTCCCTTGTCCCCATCCTATACTCAGTGGGAGACACTCAGGAGATCAGATCTGTGGGAGCCGTTGGGAGACAAGCTGTCACTTCTCTGTTTACAAGTGATGGTGGTGAGCAAGGAGCAGAGGGCCTAAGCCAGAGGTGGTGGAACTGAGTTCCACCAAGTTCCAGCTGAAAAAAGCCCTGTATATATATATATATATATATATATATATATATATAAAATATGTACTACACATATACACAGTATGTATGAGCTCTCTCTCTCTCTCTCTCTCTCTCACAGCGCAAAAAGAAAAGCTGACCTTTGACACATGCATTAAATCAGTTGTTTAATATATGAGGGATCAGTTTACTAAATAAATCACTGTGCTACAATTATTTCCACTGATGTATTCATAAAAGCCTCTGATGAGAACACAACGTTTTGTGTACTGTTGTTCACTTCTATTTAATTATGATTTATAGTACACGACAGCTGTCAGGACTTTAATGTGTGAAAAGGCATGAAATCTTTCCCCAAATGCTGAATTTCATCTTCCAGTAAGGAAATGTGACACTACTGTGAAGGGCTGCAGGAATCTAACTATACATAGTACAGACTGTACAACACTTTTTTTTTTTTTTTTTAGGAAATGTGTCTGTCACTATTCATAAAGGATCTTTCTTTTAGAGAAAGCATTACTGAATAATACATTGGAGGCAAGTGTTTTATAAAAGTAATACTCAACATAGTATTGAGAATAACTTTTCTTATTCTGTCCCAGCTCTGTCATTGGGCCCATGGTATGATCTGGAGATGGCCTGCCAGCCAGGTACACAATTCCATTACTCCCAGAACCTAGCTATGTTAGGGAACAAATGAGCAAGTCAATTCCTATGTGTTATAATGCATGGTGAATTTGGCTGGATTGTGTTAAGACATTGTTTTTTAGAGAGCAGTGGCTTCACCAATGAGCCCAGTCATACACTGGTAAGAAAATCCACATACCACTCTATTTTAGTTTAGATAGCGTGCAGTGGGCTCTCCAACCATAAGTCCTAAGTACCAAAGAGTGTGGGTTCTTCAGCTATTAGGTTAAAGTTTGTAACACCGTAGGGTGCAATCATAGGGATCCTGCTTTCACGGTTGCAGTGCCTTAATTGTTGAGAATATATTCTTTCTGTTAGTTTACCAGCCTATTAACACACTGCCTGTTTGAAATCAGTGCCCTAGTAAGAAAGTAATGTGCTTCCCTATTAAGAGTGTGCATAATAAAAAGGTATATTGCTTCTTTTTTTTAGGACACTTACAGTATGACATAATAACCTTAAATGATGGATTCACAATGGATCTCACTAGGTGACTGGAAGTTGGGCTTCCTGTTGGAGAGATTCATTAGCATTCTGCACCATACTGGACTGGCCAAAAAATTTCCTTTGGATCACACTTTACTGGATTCATTATTAACCACTTGCCAACCGCCCCACGTAGGGCGGCTCGGCTGTACATAATCACTTAAATCTACGTGATTATGTGCACGCTGTCTCGACGGTGCGAGCGCGCTGCTGGAGCCACACTCCCACTGTGATTAGATACAGCAGGAGCCAGAATGCAGGAGTAGCAGGTGGGATCGCCATCGGCCTCCCGTGATCTTCAGATAAACTGACAGGAGAGCCGCCTGTCTATGTAAACAAGGCAGGTGGCTCTCCTGTCAGACAGGCACAATGAGATTGTGTGTCTCAGCTTAACTGAAACACCGATCTCTGTGTGCCTGTCACAGAACCCTCCCCCCCCCCCCGTTAGCAAGCACAATTTAGGAGCACACTTAGGAGCACACTTAACAACTTGATCACCCCCAGTATTAACCCCTGTCATTTATACAGTGACAGTGCAATTTATTTAGAACTGATCACTGTATTGGTATCACTGGTCCCCAAAAAGTGTCAGTGTCAGATTTGTCAGCCGCAAAGTCGCATTCCCACTAAAAATCGCTGATCGCCGCCATTACTAATAAAAGCAACAAAAACAATAAAAAGTCCAAACATCTATCCCATAGTTTGTAAGAGCTATAACCTTTGCGCAAACCAATTAATATATGCTTTTTGGGATTTTTTTCCCCAAAAATATGTAGCAGCATACAAAATGGTCTAAACTGATAAAAAAAAAATATTTTTTAAATTTTTTTTATTGGGAATGTTTTATAGCAGAAAGTAAAAATATTGTTTTTTTTTTTTTCAAAATTGTCGCTCTTTTTTTGTTTATAGCGTGAAATCTAAAAACCGCAGAGGTAATCAAATACCACCAAAAGAAAGCTCTATTTGTGGGAAAAAAAAGGACATATTTGGATACAGGGTCACATGGCCGAGCAATTGTTAGTTAAAGCAACGCAGTGCCGAATCGCAAAAAATGGCCTGGTCCTTAAGGGGATAAAACCTTTCCGGTGTTGAAGTGGTTAAACTGTGCTAAACCATTATCTGACTAGCAGGACAAATATTATGATTTATTTTGTGATATCACCAGCAAAAGAGGATTTTCCATTTTATGCTCATCTCTTCTAGGCATGTGCAGGAAATAAAGGAGTAAAATAAAGTATTAGAAAGAAGCATACCAAACGAAAACCAAACACACAGCAGCAAATTACTTGTCCACATATAGGGTACTGCACATCAAATGTCACCATATACATTATGCAGTAGTGGATAAAAAAAAAAAAAAAAAAAAAAAAGTTTTTTAATAAGAAATAGCAACATCATAACAAGGAGGAGAAAACAGGTTTGGCAACATTGATCAAACATGTTGCTACCCGTTTAGCTGGGCTAAATTGATCAAACAGTCAGGGAATGCGACATTGCTACATGGCCTGAGACTGCTGGAATATGCCAAAGATGGCATATCATAGACCTTGGGTTGTGTTTCCTGTCTTCAAGGCCTTCAAACACCCAAGGGGAGCTAGGGTAAGTAAAAATATTAGGAATTTTATAGACCAAAAAATATTTTTAAAGATATAGTAGTCCTTAAAAATATACCTATGCATTCAGTAAACATGATATATATAGTATGTACAGTATCTCACAAAAGTGAGTACACCCTTCACATTTTTGTAAATATTTTATTACTGTATATCTTTTCATGTGACAACACTGAAGAAATTACACTTTGCTACAATGTAAATTAGTGAGTGCACAGCTTGTATAACAGTGTAAATTTGCTGTCCCCACAAAATAACACACAACCAATAATGTCTAAACTGCTGGCAACCAAAGTGAGTACAACCCTAAGTGAAAATGTCCAAATTTGGCCCAAAGTGTCAATATTTTGTGTGGCCACCATTATTTTCCAGCACTGCCTTAACCCTCTTGGGCACAGAGTTCCCTAGAGCTTCACAGGTTGCCACTGGAGTCCTCTTCCACTCCTCCATGATGACATCACAGAGCTGCTGGATGTTAGAGACCTTGCTCTCCTCCACCTTCCGTATGAGGATGCCCCACAGATGTTTAATAGGGTTTAAGTCTGGAGACATGCTTGGCCAGTCCATCACCTTTACCCTCAGCTTGCATACAAGAGTTGCCGTGTGATTTCGGCCCTTACCCCTTTGAGGAGACTAACAAACAATTGGAAAGAAAAAGATGGGGCTTTGCAGGCCAGTGGGAGTAGAAGGATCAGACGCAAAACCAGTTTATAAAACCAAATAACATTTTATTGATATATGGGATAAAAAGCATGGACCACCATGCATATGGGTGCAATTAGACTAACGTACAAATAATAAAATCAAGCAGGGTGAGTCATTTACAGCATAGAAATACATCCCATAAGGGAAACAAAACCAAAGAGCCTGTGTAGGATGGAGAGTAGGTCTCACGATGGAATCTGTCAATGTAGGTCCCCAGCAAGCCGACGCGTTTCGCTCAAGGCTTCCTCAGGGCCTGAGAGACCAAGACAGACCGATATTTCCTTATTTATAATGACTCAGAGTAGATGACAGGGTTGTAACGACACAGATACTGACTGGGAATTATTGCTTCCGTATTCAAAACATAAGCTTCATGTTGGCGTATATATGCATTCTACTTGTGCTGGATTCAAAATTTTGGACCCTTACAGTCACCACTGGTGATAATCTCCTGGCACTTTGGACTAACCGCACCCTCTCCCTGATATATTCAGATTTATGAGTACTCAACATTTAGGTGTGAGAAATCTATTGTGGCATGGAGATCGCCTCAAGCAAACAAAAACAGGCACATTTTATATAGTCATAGGAGGCATCATGATCCAGACCCAAAGGTCCCGGGAGTTAGCGGTGAAAACCTATTTTTGGTACAGTAGTGGCTCCAGGCAGGAAAGGATATGTATATACGTGTCAATATTTTTGATAGGGGGGACAATAGGTCCCGAGCTCCATAGGCCCTTAGTGAATATAGTGTGTCAGCAACCTGCCTGTTTGCCGGTTTAATAGCAGGCATTTTTTTGGGTTCTTTGCAGTCAGGAAAAACATCTGAACTTGTGTATAGTGGTACTGTGCACAAGTTCAGATGTTTTGCCTGCCTCCAAAAACCCCCAAAAAATGCCAGCAAAAACACACCTGGGCATTTTTTTTTGACGCTAGCGTTTTTTTGGCATTTTTTGGGGTTCTTTTGAGGCAGGCAAAACATCTGAACTTGTGTATAGTGGTATATATACACACATAATTATATGTATATAGACACCTAGCCATATATAGGTGTGATAGTAGCAGAAATATATTACTGTAAACTATTTCATTAGCGCAAGCATATATTTCTGCTACTATCACACCTATATATGTCTAGGTGTGTATATAAATATATGTATGTGTGTATATACACCACTATACTCAAGTTCAGATGTTTTGCCTGCCTCCAAAACCCCCCAAAAAATGCCAGCAAAAACACACCTGGGCATTTTTTTTTGACGCTAGCGTTTTTTTGGCATTTTTTTGGGTTCTTTTGAGGCAGGCAAAACATCTGAACTTGTGTATAGTGGTATATATACACACATAATTATATGTATATAGACACCTAGCCATATATAGGTGTGATAGTAGCAGAAATATAATACTGTAAATGATTTCATTAGCGCAAGCACATATTTCTGCTACTATCACACCTATATATGTCTAGGTGTGTATATAAATATATGTATGTATGTATATACACCACTATACACAAGTTCAGATGTTTTGCCTGCCTCCAAAACCCCCCAAAAAATGCCAGCAAAAACACACCTGGGCATTTTTTTTTTTTTTGACGCTAGCGTTTTTTTGGCATTTTTTTGGGTTCTTTTGAGGCAGGCAAAACATCTGAACTTGTGTATAGTGGTATATATACACACATAATTATATGTATATAGACACCTAGCCATATATAGGTGTGATAGTAGCAGAAATATATTACTGTAAATGATTTCATTAGCGCAAGCATATATTTCTGCTACTATCACAACTATATATGTCTAGGGGTATATATACAGACATATATGTGTATATATACCCCCTATACACATGTTCAGATGTCATGTCTGACATCAAACAAAGCACTGGCACTGGCAGTGGCAACTCCTGCAGCATGAAAAATGCTTGCTGGTGAGAAGCCATATTCCTGTCCCGAAGTAACTCAGAGAAATGATCATTTCTCTATAGCGGTCACCCTGCTATGGAAGGGTTTTGTCACCCTTCCATAGCAGTCACTGTCAGTTAACCCTACACTACACTACGGTCCCCTTACACTTAACACTTTCCCTACAGAAACTAAATTTTTTAAGCTAACTTAAGTGTAAAGGAGCACTCTAACTACACTAGATTTCCCTTTCCTCACAATAAAAATAGCTAAATGACACTTTTAAAGTAAAATTAACAGAACTGCTTCCACTCTCTTCCATGTCCAGTATAACAATGCTAGGAATATGGCGGGGGCTATCTTATATACTGGGGGGCGTATTCACTAATGATTGGTCTAGGGACCCCCTAGTCACTCCAATCACATTCCTAGCATTCTCCTGCCCCCTCAATTGGTTTTTGCTAATGGTTCTGGTCCAGTCACGGGCTTTTAAAGCCCATTTCCTGAAGCATTGCATTTTGGTCGGTTCTGGTTGCCGAATTCCGAACTTTTTGGGCAAAAAGTTCTAAATTCGGCCGAACCTCGAACACCCAATGTTCGGGCCGAACCGATGGTGGACCCGAACTGTTCGATCATCCCTAGTGCTAAGTAGTTTTCTAGCAAAAAAAAATGATTTTAGCTTGGTGGGAAGGAATGGATGAATCTGTCCTGGGTGGGGATGAGGATGATGGAGTTGCATTGTAAAAATGGATGAGGATGATTCTGGGTGGGGATGAGAGTTACAGAGTGAAGAGCCTCTCCACAATGTAACTCTCACCCCCACCCAGAATCATCCTCATTCATTTTCACAATGCAACTTCATCATGCCAGCTTGTCACATCTGAGGAGAATAAATAAAGTGAGTCCAATCAACATCACAAGTGGCACAGCAGCAGCACATCCCTGCACACACAAAACCCAATCAATGACTTACCCTGCTATCTCGTATCTGCTCCATGCACCTGCAAGGGCTGGGGCTACTTCCCCCATTGACTAGCTGACCACACCCTTTGCCCGAGTTCTGCCCAATCAGAAGAATATTAACTACCCTTGCAGCAGCAGGCTCTGCCTCAGCAGGAAGAGTGAAGCAGAGCGAGTTGGTCAAGTTCACCAGCGGGCTCATCTCTTTTGCTGTCACCGCGCAGCAAGCAGTTGGGGGGGGTTTGAGGTGGTGCCAGTAAAATTAATCATGTCTGATTCTGTAGGGCAGGGATGGGGAATCTTTTTTTTGCCAAGGGCCATTTGGATTTTTATAACATCCTTTGAGGGCCGTACAAACTTTAAAATTACAAACTTTAAAATTACCCTGTTATATTTGGTCAAACATTTAATTACTTCACCCCTAATGTAATGGCTGGAACTGCTTCTCTTTGGTGAGGTGAGTGATGTTAGCTGGTATTGATGATGTTGCAACTCGTAATTGGTTTCCAGGTTTGTGTCGATCAGTCTGGAGCTCAGTCGACTCTTTGCGGTGATAAGTTTGGAAAGAACTGCTGGTGGGTACTGCTGGCAGGTACTGCTGATGGGTACAGTTGACTGGTACTGCTGGTGGTTACTGCTGGTGGTTACTGCGGGTGGTAAATGCTGGCTCAGGCTGGTACTGCTGTGGGTACTGCTGGCTGGTACTGCTGGTGGGAAATGCTGGCTCAGGATGGTACTGCTGGCTAGTGCTGCTGTGGGTACTGCTGGGTCAGGCTGGTACTGCTGGCTGTTACTGCTGTGGGTACTGCTGGCTCAGGCTGGTACTGCTGTGGGTACTGCTGGCTCAGACTGGTACTGCTGTGGGTACTGCTGGTGGGATATGTTTGCCAGGAGCAGCACCGCACTGGAAAAAAATGCTTCCTGTATCTCGGCAAATCTCCTCACAGGCAGAGTGCATTTGATATCACTCTGCCTGTGACTCACTTAGACTGTCAGGACGGAGCTGGAACTATACAGGAAACATCGGCTCCATTCTGACAGCTCAGTTGAGTCAGCCACAGACTCAGTGGCTTGGGGAGGCTGGACCAAATGATTTCAGAGGCCGCATACGGCCCGCGGGCCGGGAGCCGGCCGGGCCCCCTTGGAAGCTCGATCCCTTACAAGTGTAGTGCTTGTACCCCCCCTGATGGCGGCCCTGCATACTGGTGAAGAGATATGCTTCCTTACTGTTAGCTGTTAATATCAGTGTTATGTAGAATTATGTATAAGCGCTTCCTGTCTTTTTGGTGTGGGTTAGGAAACCCCAGAAGGAGAAAGCGCAGAGAGAAAAAGTCTCAGACACGTGTCCTGTTAATGGGAGTTGCTGCTGTTGTATTTTACCCAGACCAGAAGTGGAGACTATTATGCTAGTATTCCTTTGTTCTAATAGTTTACCTGCAGCTGCCCATAGCTTCTTGAGTGGGCATTTGAATCCACATGACAGACATATGTATATCCTCCTATTGTTATTATTTCACAGGCACTGTGTCAGATAGCTAGGTATGTGCTTCTGTATGTGTGTGGTGGTCACCTTGGTGGTCACCTTCCAGTATATAAGTAGGTGAACCTGTTTATTGCAATAGAGTTTATATGCAACTCCTGTTATATACAGCTCTTTTTAATATAGTTAACTCTGTCTCTTCTGGTATGGGATTCTATATTTACTTTTAACTTATGGCTCAATACCCAACGTAGGCTAGAGCCAGGTTAGGCGTACGAATATGGTACTTAGAGGTATGGTTGCTTGTCAGATTAGAAAACTAATAGGAAAGGACTAAAGCATAGTGTAGATAAGCTGACTTTGAGTTTCAATGCCACACCACGGTTCCTGAGAGTGAAAAGTTGCATTCCAGGCTGGTTGGACAATGGCTTGAGGGTCTCCTCATCACTGCAGATTTTGTTTTTAGGTCTTTGACACCAAGACGAATGCCTCATCATGATCAACCTCAGGGGCCCCTGCAACAGAACTTTTCTGTAACATTCATCTAGAGGTATTTATATTAACCACTTTCATACAGGGCAGTTACACCCCCTTCTTGGGGTATGTCTCTATCAGTTTTGCACATCGAGAGACTGAAGTTTTTGCCCATTCCTCCTTGCAAAACAGCTCGAGCTCGGTGAGGTTGGATGGAGAGCGTTTGTGAACAGCAGTTTTCAGTTCTTTCCACAGATTCTCGATTGGATTCAGGTATGGACTTTGACTTGGCCATTCTAACACCTGGATATGTTTATTTGTGAACCATTCCATTGTAGATTTTGCTTTATGTTTTGGATCATTGTCTTGTTTGAAGACACATTTCTGTCCCAGTCTCAGATCTTTTGCAGACTCCATCAGGTTTTCTTCCAGAATGGTCCTGTATTTGGCTCCATCCATCTTCCCATCAATTTTAACTATGTTCCCTGTCCCTGCTGAAGCAGGCCCAAACCATGATGCTGCCACCACCATGTTTGACAGTGGGGATGGTGTGTTCAGGGTGATGAGCTGTGTTGCTTTTACGCCAAACATAACGTTCTGCATTGTTACCAAAAAGTTTGATTTTGGTTTCATCTGACCAGAGCACCTTCTTCCACATGTTTGGTGTGTCTCCCAGGTCGCTTGTGGCAAACTTTAAACAACACTTTTTATGGATATCTTTAGGAAATGGCTTTCTTCTTGCCACTCTTCCATAAAGGCCAGATTTGTGCATTATACGACTGATTGTTGTCCTATGGACAGATTCTCCCACCTCAGCTGTAGATCTCTGCAGTTCATCCAGAGTGATCATGGGCCTCTTGGCTGCATCTCTGATCAGTCTTCTCCTTGTATGAGCTGAAAGTTTAGAGGGACGGCCAGGTCTTCGTAGATTTGCAGTGGTCTGATACTCCTTCCATTTCAATATTATCACTTGCACAGTGCTCCTTGGGGTGTTTAACCTTCTTAGCGGTATTCCCGAGCGTGGCTCGGGGTTAAATTTCAGAGCCAAAAGCGGTAACCCCGAGCCACACTAGGAGTACCGCCAGAAACATCGCTGGATCCTGTAAAAGAGGTTACTTACCTTGTCACCGGGATCCAGCGATGTGTCTCGGCGGTGTCTTGTGGCGGATCTTCCTCCCGATCGTCTCCGTGCCTAGGCTTCTGTCTCCTGCAATGTGACGTTCACAGGGGGGTGGAACCGGCGGCAAATTCAAATGTAAAAACACACCAAACACACTGATACCATTCAAAATAAAAAAAAATCACATTAGTTTGCCCCCCAGTGCCCTTTCCTGCAGTTTTACTGTACTTTTTATGTATATATATATATATATATATATATATATATATATACACACACATATATACATACATATATATATGTAATTCTTGTGAATGAGCAGCCCAAACCAACTGTATACATTATATATATATATATATATATATATATATATATATATATATATATATATATATATATATACAGTGGGTACGGAAAGTATTCAGACCCCCTTAAATTTTTCACTCTTTGTTATATTGCAGCCATTTTTTAGGTATGCGATTCCCTAAGAAGTTTTTAGTTCGGTTTTAGCCATAATCCCTGAAGTATCTTTGAAGGGGGAGGTTTGGTGCCTCAGATAAAGGTGTGTGGGACTTTTAAGGGCTAGTACACAAGGAAGTATCTTAAATATAAATATAATAGTATTTATTTCAAAATAACATAAAAGGTAATTATCATGCGTTTCTGGTTACAGAAAATATGTTACATATGGTGTATGGGCTAAGGACCCATAGGTGAAAGTGAAGAAGAGTATGAAAGAAGTGACATGGTGGTAAAGTGACATTAGTCTCTCTCTTGTGGTCCGAACGTCTTGAGTTGGCGTTGGATCTTTGTATGAGAGAGTGTTTGAGTTCCTACGCGTTTCGGCGGGGGGCCTTTATCAAGGAAAAATGTCAACCATCTCTGCAAAATATATGAAATGGTAGTGAGGGTATTTAATTTTTTGACCATCCTGAGACATTTGTTTCACGGTTGGTCATGTAATACATACTTAGATAGTAGTATGCCTGGGCCTGCTTGTGGTCCTCGGGTCCTCATAAGAATCAACTGGATGTAGCTACTGGGATATATAAGATGAGGGTATTAATAAAAATTTGTATATTAGTACATGTGCCAGTTGTATTGGTTACGTACTTACTGGGTAGATATATTCTCTGGGCCAGTTGGGGGAAGAAGATATTAATTCAACCCGTGTCTGGTCAAGTCTGTATATAGAAGGGAGTGTTTTATTTAGAGTTTCAGAACAATATTTACTTTTATATGTTCCATATTATTTTTGCACTTACTTTGCGACATATGGTTATATAATCAATATTATTTCCAGTATTGTCCACTAGGTGGCGTGTTGTTCCAGCTGGTCCTGTAGTACTACACAGTTCCAGTGGTCTCCACTGTGGGGTGCTGGTCCGACTATTCCTGTTCTAAGTATGGTGAACAGGAGAAGTCTTGTTAATATATGTCCCAAAAGGAAGATACCATCAATGCATCTTTTGCATTGTGGTATACTTACAGTTTTTTGTCCTTGGGTTTGAAGAAAAGAGGGGAAGGTCCGAGTAGCGTGGTCCGAGCGTCCTCACCGTCCCTCAGCTTGAGGGAAGTGACGCCCTGTTTGAGATTCCCGGCCTTTTATATCGTTCGCGCATGCGCAGTGGATGCATGATTATGTAACTGAAGGTCCTTTCCGGATGACGCGCCGCGGGTGCGCGCGCATCCTGTCTTCGTTATGAACGATATATTCAATAGTGGCCGCCGACACAGGAGGCGGAGTTGGGATCCCAGTTATGGGTCCTATTGGCAGAAGATGAAAAGAGGTCTGCTTAACGCCTTGTTCCCCGGTCTTGTTCCACCGGGGTTACCTGTGCCGGATGAGGATTATTTGGGGAAAAAGAGCAGGCTTTTAAATATTCTTCCAGGCAGAAAGATATATATATATATATATATATATAGGCAAATGAGTAAATTGATTCATCTTTAAATAACATGCCATTTGGAAGCCGATTTTGGGCTTTTTATCCAAAGGGGACGTCATTTAGGTTATATATGATATGAACATAGGATATATATATATATTTTTTATTATATTTTTAGCAGCAATTGGTATAGATCTGTTCATGTGTGGTATGGGTGAGACATGAAGTTCTTGATTTTTTGCCAGGAGATGTTCGATCCCAGCAGGGTATTCAGATAAGATATCGGAGAATTCCGGGGTGGGATAATATTTTTCAAGGTAGATTGTCCTCCATATAGGGGGGGTTTTTTGAGAATAAATGTCTGATATTGGGGTATTTGTTAATGTACCTCAGTCGGTTTTCCCAGATACAAAGCCCTCCAAAAAGGGGCGGTAACTAACATTTTCATTCAAGCCCGGTGGGTGGGCTGCATTTAGTTTCTTTATCCAGCGAAGCTCCATCTGGAGGAGCACTTTATTCCAGTCCCCCCCTCTGGGGGGGATATGTATCCTGTCCAGTATGGAGAATTGGACTTTGGGCATACGGTTTTTGTGGTAATTGGCCACATGGCGGCCCAATGGTAAGCTAAAATAACGAAGGAGTGGCTTCACAACAACTCCGTGACTGTTCTTGAATGGCCCAGCCAGAGCCCTGACTTAAACCCAATTGAGCATCTCTGGAGAGACCTAAAAATGGCTGTCCACCAACGTTTACCATCCAACCTGACAGAACTGGAGAGGATCTGCAAGGAGGAATGGCAGAGGATCCCCAAATCCAGGTGTGAAAGACTTGCTGCATCTTTCCCAAAAAGACTCCTGGCTGTATTAGATCAAAAGGGGGCTTCTACTAAATACTGAGCAAAGGGTCTGAATACTTAGGACCATGTGATATTTCAGTTTTTCTTTTTTAATAAATCTGCAACAATGTCAACAATTCTGTGTTTTTCTGTCAGTATGGGGTGCTATGTGTACATTCATGAGGAAGAAGAATGAACTTAAATGATTTTAGCAAATGGCTGCAATATAACAAAGAGTGAAAAATTTAAGGGGGTCTGAATACTTTCCGTACCCACTGTATATATATATAATAAATGTATACAGTTGGTTTGGGATGCTCATTAACAAGAATTACATGCAAAATAATGGTACCGCTTTCAGCACCTAAAATCCAAAAGAATCATACCGCCAGGGAGGTTAAAGCTTGGGAAATCTTTTTGTATCCAAATCTGGCTCTAAACTTCTCCACAACAGTATCTCGGACCTGCCTGGTGTGTTCCTTGTTCTTCATGATGCTCTCTGCGCTTTAAACGGACCTCTGAGATTATCACAGTGCAGGTGCATTTATACGGAGACTTGATTACACACAGGTGGATTCTATTTATCATCATTAGTCATTTAGGTCAACATTGGATCATTCAGAGATCCTCACTGAACCTCTGGAGAGAGTTTGCTGCACTGAAAGTAAAGGGGCTGAAAAATTTTGCACGCCCAATTTTTCAGTTTTTTCTTTGTTAAAGTTTGAAATATCCAATAAAATTTGTTCCACTTCATGATTGTGTCCCAATGGTTGTTGATTCTTCACAAAAAATTACAGGTTTATATCTTTATGTTTGAAGCCTGAAATGTGGCAAAAGGTCGCAAAGTTCAAGGGGGCCGAATACTTTCACAAGGCACTGTATATATATTTTTTTACACAAAATTGTCATAATAACACTTTTTTTCTTAAACACAGTATATGCATACTTGCAATTACACCCCAAAATACATTCTGCTACTCCTCCTGAGTTTGGCGATACCATATGTGTGAAACTTTTACACAGCCTGGCCACATACAGAGGCCCAACATGCAAGGAGCACCGTCAGGTGTTTTAGGAGCATAAATTACACATATAATTTCCTAATGACCTATCACACTTTTGGAGCTCCAGGACAATCAAATTACCTACAAAATGACCCCATTTTGGAAAGCAAACACCCTAACACATAATCTATGAGGCATGGGCTGCAGATAGGTACTCAGGTACTCTTATGGGCTGCAGACAGGTACTTAGGAACACTGATCGGCTTCAGAAAGGTACTCGAGTACTCTGATGGGCTTCAGAGAGGTACTTGGGTACTCTGATGGGCTAGAGACAGGTACTCAGGTAATCTGATGGGTTTCAGATAGGTAGTCGGTACTCTGGGCTGGAGACAGGTACTCGGTACTCTGATGGTCTGCAGAGAGGTACTCGTGTACTCTGGGCTGCAGATAGGTACTCGGGTACTCTGATGGGCTACAGAGAGGTACTCAAGTACTATGATGGGCTGCAGAGAGGTATTCGGGTACTCTGATTGGCTGGAGACAGGTACTCTGTACTTTGATGGGCAGGAGACAGGTACTTGGGTACTCTATTGGGCTGCAGATAGGTACTTAGATACCCTGATGGGCTGGAGACAGGTACTGAAGTACTCTGATGACAGTTACTCAGATACTCTGATGGGCTGGTGACATGTACTCGGGTACACTGATGGGCTGCAGAGGTACTTGGGTACTCTGATGGGCTGGAGACAGGTGCTAGGGCACTCTGAGCAGGAGACAGGTACTCAGGTACTCTGGGCTAAAGATAGGTACTTGGGTACTCTGGGCTGGAAACAGGTACTCTGGTACTCTTATGGGATACAGAGTAATACTCGGGTACTCCAAAGACAGGTACTCGGATACTCCAATGACAGGTACTAGGGAACTCCGATGACAGGTCCTCAGAGTACCAGAGTACCTGTCATTGAAGTACCCGAGTACCTGTCACCAGCCCATCAGAGTACCCGAGTACCTGTCACCAGCCCATTAGAGTCACCAGAGTACCTGATGGGCTGTTGACAGGTACTCGGGTACTCTGATGGGCTGGTGACAGGTACTGGAATGGACTAGTGACAGGTCCTCTTTTTTTGGGGGGGCAATCAGTGTGTTTTACTGTGGACTGTTATCAGTAACAAGCTGTTACCTCAATCTCCTCCTCACACTGGATCATGTGTGAGGAGGAGAACACGGTAACAGCTAGTTACCGTGGTTTTGTTGACATTCTGTGACTGGCTGTGATTGGACACAGCCGGTCACGTGGTAAAGAGGCAATTTCATTGGCTCTTTACCCTGATCGGGGATGGACTGTGTCAGAGTGACACTCTCCATCCCCAATCGCGGCTCTGCGCGCCATGCATAAGGACAGTGCATGTGGCCGGCTGTGATTGGACACAGTCAGTCACATGGTAAAGAGACATTTTTTTTATTGGCTCTTTACACCGATAGGGGATGGACTGTGTCCCTAGGGGCACGCTGCATCTCTGATCGCCGTGCTGCGCACCCCCATGGGTGCGGGAGAGCGGCGAGAACTGGCGGACGTCATATGACGTCCGCCCGGAGGGACAGAGTGTTCTTGTCGACATAATTTCCCTGTACGCCGGTAGGGAGTGGTTAATGACTGCACTGTATACCTGGGAATACAGTATGTGCACAATTCCACCAGGACTCTTGTTGGCCTCTTTGCTAATAATACTGGTTTGTTTATTGGGTGTATGTACTAATATTCTTTTGTTAAGAATATAAGAAATGATGTGTCTTAAAAAAATGTGTGTTTTGGAGGCGATGTATGCAATTAATACATTTTTAATATTATGAGATATAGGCCTAGATTGTGTTTACAATACTGCCAAGACTGTCTCCTGTCTCTCAGAGGACAAAGGCATCTGTTTGGTGCCTTCAGTAGCATGCTAAAATTATATGCATGGTAATGAAGTTTACCCTTTGTCTTCCAAAGGCTGTTGAATATAGGTGGTGGCCATTTTCCTTGGCACCATAGCTCATGCAACTTTGGGATGCAAAATTGGCTGACTGTCAGAAGATAGGATAACAAACTTGTAGAACTTGAAAGCCACAACAGACACCGCTACTCCATTAATATCGGTTGGGCGTCATAGCAAAGTAGTTCCATGCAATCACTTTCTTGAGAAAGTTTTGATTGTGCATATTGGACCAATCAGAGATTCCTCAATGATAGCGAATAGAGGGAACAAGTATAATAATGCCAGAGAGGGCACAGAGAGGGAGATTTTATTTGAGAGACCTAGCCGGAGAGACCTTGACTGCAGACTTGACTGGCAGACCTGACTGAGGAGTGGTAATATTGGATGTGCTTACTAGCTAACTAGAACTCCAGTTGATTGCTTGAATATTGTTGGTTTATTATATATTTGTCTTCAGAGGTGCAGAGCCTGTATTATTAGCCAGCATTGAGTGTTGCTGTTAATATGGGTCTGAAACTTTATACCTCTAAAATATTGTAATTTATGTAATATTCTATTGTCAGAGACTGAGCTGTTCATGTTAATTCTGGGTACAATATACAGGCGGTCCCCGGGTTACAAATATCCAACTTACAAAGACTCCTACTTACAAATGAAGAGAGACAACAGGAAGAGAGGAGAAATCTAGCCCTAGGAAAGGAAATTCACTCCTGTAAGAGCTCTAATGGGAAAAAGGTGTCTCCACTGAAGCTTTATCACTAATCCTTGTTTCCACAACAGCCCAAAATCTTCAAAATACAGTTGTTATAGGGACAGAAAGTGAGGTGAAATCAGGGGTAAAACAAATGGTACAGGGGTGTTGACCCCTCCCTATGCTATCCAAAAAACTTAAAAATTATTATTTTGACTGGAGTTAAACTTAAGCACTTGCCGACAGCCTAACGACGATTTACGTCGGCATTCAGCCCCTCCCGCGCGTGTGAGTGGCGGACCCGATGTCCGCCGGTCACACCGGGAGAAAGGCAGGAGGCTAATGTAAACAAAGCCGCCTGTCTTTCTCCCCTGTGTAACAGCAGAGATCATACGGTCCTGCTATGTAGGACCGTAGATCTCTGCTGTTACATGAAAAGCCACATCCAATCACAGTTAGAAGCACGCCCCTAGGGACACACTTAACCCCTTCTTCTCCAAAAGAGTTAACCCCTTCCCTGCCAGTGCAATTTTTACAGTAACAGTGCATATGTATAGCACTGATTACTGTAGTAATGTCACTGGTACCCCCAAAATTGTCAAAAATGTCAGTCAAGGGTCCGATCTGTCCACCGCAATGTCGCAGTTCCGCAAAAAAAATCGCAGATCGCCACCATTACTCGTTAAAAAAAAACAATCAAACAATCAAAATACGCTTTTTGCGATTTTATTTTTACCAAACATATGTAGCAGAAAACAAATTGGCCTAAAATGTTAAAAAATTTTGATTTTTAAAATTTTTTTGGGGTGTTTCATATTAAAAAAAATTTGAAAAATATTGTTATTTTTGCAAAATTGTCGCTATTTTTTTGTTTATAGCGCATGATCAAAAAAATCGCACAGGTGATCAAATACCACCAAAAGAAAGCTCTGTTTGTGGAAAAAAAGGACGTCATATTAATTTGGGTACAGCGTCGCACAACCGTGCAATTGTCCGTTAAAGTCACGCAGTGCCGAATCGCAAAATAGGCCCTGGTCAGGAAGGGGGTAAAATCTTCCGGGGCTTAAGTGGTTAAAAAATTTACCTGTTCCGACTGACAAACAAATTCAACTTAAGAACAAACCTACAGACCCTATCTTGTTTGTAACCCAGGGACCGCCTGCAATCATTGTGTTGCATGTTTCACTGCTGACCCACCCCTAAAAAGGATGGTGGGAAGTGGGTGTGGAATAATTAAATTGATGTTATTTATTACAATATAAAAACCACTAAGAGACAAATAGATGGTCCCTGCGCTCAAAGGTACTGAACATAAATCAATTACTATCTTGAACTTAAACAAGTCACAGCTACTTTCCAGTTATAGCATTCTCAAAAAAACACAAATTAAATCTCAAAGAAACCCAATAAGTGTTAGTAGCGCAGACGAAATTATGATCTAGGGCTGAAATAAGTGACCCCTCAAGACAGCACAACACAGTCCATGAGGAATAAAGTCTCTTGGATAGAGTCTATATATTACTGAATATCTTCAGTGACAGTCGCAGAGAATCCTGTATGTGAATCAAAACACGCCTCTTATCTCCTACACCACTAAGGCACCAATCATGGACAAGATGGCAACTCACCAGAGCTCATGCCCATTCACTCACATGGATAAGGTAATCGGGCAAGTATGATGATCTCCACAAAAGGCTTGGATCCCAATGACTGTATCCAGTAAGATGATAGTACCTTGGGATATCTTCTGATACAGCATACACTTCTATGTCTCTCCTCAATCCAGTTGATGACCACAATGGAGGAAAGAAACAAAGGGGCCGCAATAGTGTGATAATGTTTTTAGAGCTGGTTATTAATAAATACCAAAGCCTCTTACCAAAGAAAAATGCAGTGACAGCTATTTCCGGTGACAACACAGACACACAGGAAACCAATGTGCAGACCAAAACACCTCACACTCCTTCACCACTGTGACACCCGATGTGATAAAGATGGTAACTCACCAGAGGCACATGCCTACCCACTCTTGTGGATTAGGCAGTATGGCAGGGCTGATGTTTTCCACACAGACTGGGTTCCTGGTCACTAAATCCAGCATATATCACTTTAGGGTCCTTTGTAAAACAGCACTCCCTTCTCTTGTATGTCTTCACAATTTCCCAAATAATGATAGCAATAAGGGAAGAAAAAAGATTGTGTAATACGGTTAAAAATGCTAGTTTTATTCACCCATAAAATAATACACTCACAAAGTATTTGTATGATAATGCAGTAAGGGAAGAGTCAGGGTCATCCACAGACAATCCCGGTTGTTCTCACCCACTCCACGCTAGTGAAAAGGTTCCAGGGGATGCTCCGTTCATGACTCCCGAGTACTCCCGGTTTGCCATATGTTCACGCCCTAACGTGGAGTGAACATACAGCTCGGCATCCCGGATTTATAGCACCCCCATCCACACAGCTGCAATATGCAAGTAATTATCTTGAGGGCGGTCCCCACCCTTTCTGTGTGAAGGATAAAGACTTTGTAATACACAAAGCACATAACAATCCCACTCAGATGATACTACTCGAGATCGCAAAAAGCAATGTACAAATTCAGCCTAGCAGACCCTCCCACCTATAAGATGATTCACACTGCACGGCCATCACGTTGTAATAATCAATTGGTCATGCCACAACTGAATCATAGAGTACTTCATAATCAAAAACATGCAGCCTTAGTTTTGATGTAGGATTAAACATAATGCACACAGAGTGTTGGTAACATTTGCAGTAAATAATATTTTAGTGCAACCAACCTCAAAAATCAGCGTTAAAATAAAAATACAACATTTATAATTGTATATAAATATAAATCCCTATATCCCGGAGGTAAATGGTGCTTGCAACAACAACTCTGCACCATACCCCATCGTTAATACCAATATGCAAAATACATAAAATATATAAAATATATAAAATTAAAATGAAGTACACCTCTCAAAAATACTATCGGTATACTAAACTATAAAACATAGAATAAATCAATTCCTCAAAGCAGGATCCATTCCACAAATGAAATATACTCAGAGAAATAAAAATAAGAATAAAATTAGAACCATTACTCTAATAATAGTTACAAACCCACCCACACAGATCCCTTTGCCTGCCCCTGCATAGTCCTCTGTCCAATGAGCAATAACCTGCAAACTATTAGGGCCGCTGTCCTTGATAACCACCAGGAAGTATGGTGTTGTCTTTAATATCCTCCAGTAGATGGCGTTGTTACACTGCAGGCAAGTTATTTTGTCCAGGTCAGTATTCCAACCCCCAGCTGGTTCTTTAATATTCTGGCTGAAAGCAGGGTAGCCTGGCTGCTAGGGCATATGCAGGATCCTGGTATGCAATCTCCTGCTACACACACCTTGCTATGTAACTCTGCTCAATTGGCTTTCTAAGATGATTTCCAGCAGTGTCTAGATGTCTTAGGTATAACCAGACCTTAACAGTCCAAAAATGTCTGATTAAAAAAAAAAAAATGGTGCACCTTCCAGCACAGCCTGTCTGAAAATGGGGCAATTTTAACCATGCAGCCTTCCCCTCATGATCTATACCAGGGCCTGACAAAGCACATTGTCCCCATGTCAATTAGGACAAGGGCCTCTTTCCCGCCACAGCCCTAGCATTGTAGATGCCTAGATGCAATGCAATTTGTGTTACCAAGCAATTAAAAAGGTGTACCTATTAAAGTGGGTAGTGAGTGTATATGCAATTGCACATATATAGTTAATGATTTCACATGGGAGACCCCATCCTCCTGTATATAAAAGCTGTCATCCACTAGACCTGTCGGTGGGAGACAGGATGGGGGACAACATAATGGACAGGGATCTAGATTGATCAAAGACATAATTGTGTAACGCTCTAGCGTTTGTTTAGAGAGTTGGATTTGCAGCTGCAGAATCTCCACTCAGTAGTCGTGCAGAGATGTGTTGAATCACCATTGAAAATTGATTGAAATAGCCGCTCAGAGCGGCGCTTAGTGATGACGTCATGCGGCTTAAAGGTATATGCGTTCCACCTAGCTGAAAAGGTGGGACGCAATATGAAGAAGGAAATGACTATAAGGGTACCGAAGGTACCAGAATCTTACAGTACCCCCCCTTAAGGCCGGCTCTGGAAGGCCTATAGCACTGGTCTCTCCGGGTATTTGGATTGAAACCTTCGTATAAGCCTGGGTGCGTGAACGTCAGAAGTATCCAACCAGGTGTCGTCTTGGGGTCCATAGTTCTTCCATCTTATGAGATATTGGAGTTTTCCTCTGTGGATACAAGAATCCAAAATCTCCCTAATCTCAAATTCCTCTCCGCCTTCAACTTGTACTGGAGGTGGAGGCGAGATGGTAGGCCTTATTCCTTGGTTGGGAACATGTGGTTTCAGTAACGACACGTGAAAGATGGGATGTATTCTAAGATCTGCCGATAAAGTGAGTTGCACTGCAGCTCTTCCAATGAGCTTTTTAATTGGAAAAGGTCTGAGAAATAGAGGTCCAAGCTTTTTACTGGGTATCTTTAACCTCAAATTTTTTGTAGATAGCCAAACGAGATCCCCAATAGCGTATTGAGGAGAAGGTTTTCTACGAAGGTCGTAATACCTTTTTTGTTGGCTATGAGCATGTGAGATGGTGGTGTTAAGTAAACCCAGAGAGTCTTTTATTTGGGTAAGATAATCTGAGGCTACTGGGTTACTTGATGGAAGGATGCGTGGTGGAAGAAGTGTTGGATGAAACCCATAGTTTAAGTAGAACGGACTCTGCTTAGTAGTACTGTGGGTTGCATTGTTATAAGCAAATTCTGCCAGAGGGAGGAGGTCCACCCAATCATCCTGTAGGTATGAGGTGTAGCAACGTAGGTATTGTTCAATGCACTGGTTGACTCTTTCAGTTTGTCCGTTGGTCTGAGGATGGTAAGGAGAAGTGAGTTTTCGCTCATTACGTAGTATATGACATAGAGCTTGCCAGAACTTGGAGATGAACTGTGAACCTCGGTCAGATAGAAGAGTCTTTGGAATTCCATGTAGCTTGAACACATGTTTCACAAGTAATTCCGCTGTTTGTTTAGATGAAGGTAGTCTGCGAATAGAAATGAAATGTGCCATCTTTGTCAGATGGTCCACTGACACTAGAATGGTATTAAATCCCCTGGAAGGTGGTAATTCTACTATAAAGTCCAAGGATACAACTTCCCATGGAACCTGGGGTATTGGTAGACTGCAAAGTAGACCAGATGGTTTTGTAGTGTCAATTTTGGACCTTGCACAGATGTTACATGAGGAAACAAACTTTTGTACAGACGTTTTCATATCAGGCCACCAAAACTGCCTGGTGAGCAAATTAAATGTCTTAGTCATACCCATATGTCCTGCCATAGGTACGTCATGTGATAATTCCAAGATCTTGGTACGCATACTAAGAGGTATGTAGAGTTTGTCGTTAAAGTAGAGGAAGCCTTCTGCATCAGCACTTAGTTGTGGTGGAGGTGAATCCAGTCCTATACTGTGCAGAATCTCTTCCTTCAGGGAGCGAACAACACCAACAATACGATCATAGGGTATTATAGGAAATGAAGGGATTTCGGCTCAGTTATCTTCGGTTAATCATGATAGCGCATCCGCTTTTTTGTTTTTGTCTGCAGGTGTGTAGGTCACTAGGAAGTTGAATCTTAGGAAGAATAGTGACCAACGTACCTGCCGGTGGGAACGGTCTTGTTAGTCTGAAGGTATTGGAGATTTTTATGATCTGTATATATGAGTATTGGCCAGTTTTATGGCAAGCAACTCTTTTTCACCCACTGGGTAATTCACCTCTGGGTTGCTTAATGATTTAGAGAAGAAAGCAACTGGGTGAAGTGGTGAAGTATTTGTTGGTCGTTGGGAGAGAACTGCTCCTACTGCCATATTTGACGCATCTACCTCCAGTATATATTGGAGGGATGGGTCTGGATGGCGTAGTATGGGAGCGGAAGTGAAGCTTGATTTTAACAAGCGGAAAGCTCCATTGGCTTCTTCAGACCATTTAAATGGTTTCTTTACACTTGTAAGTTGTGTGAGAGGTCTCACAATAGCAGAGAAGTTCTTGATGAACTTCCTATAGAAGTTTGAGAATCCAAGGAATCGTTGTAATGCTTTACGAGTTGTTGGTACAGGCCAATCCAGAATACACAATATCTTGCTCATATCCATTTTGATTCCGTTCTTAGATATGATGTATCCTAGGAATAGTACTTCTTCTTTATGAAATAGGCATTTTTTTAATTTTACGTATAAATTGTGTGCGAGTAATCTGGACAACACAAGTCTTACATGTTTTATATGTTCAGACAAAGATTGAGAATAAATGAGTATATCATCCAGATATACCACAACACAAACATCAAGTAAGTCTCTGAAGATGTCATTTATGAATTGCTGAAAAGCTGCGGGAGCATTACACAACCCGAAAGGCATCACAAGATATTCGAATAATCCGTATCTGGTTCTGAATGCTGTTTTCCACTCATCCCCGTCACGGATTCGGATTAGGTTGTATGCCCCTTTTAGGTCCAATTTAGAGAAGTAGGTAGCTCCGCGCACTTGTTCAATGAGTTCAGGAATGAGAGGTAAAGGATAGCGATCCTTTATTGTAATGGTATTTAATTGCCTATAGTCAATAATAGGCCTAAGACTTGAATCCTTATTGCGGACAAAGAAAAGTCCTGCAGCTGTGGAAGAAGTAGAGGGTCTGATGAACCCTTTCGCTAAATTCTCATCCAAGTATTCCTTGAGATGAGAAAGTTCATCCTGAGAAAGAGGATAAACATGACCGAAAGGTAATTTGCTATTAGGGAGTAGATCAATAGAACAATCATAGTCCCTATGGGGAGACAACCCTTGAGCGTTTTTCTCAAGGAAGACTACTGACAGATCCTGGTAGCATGGTGGTGGTGTAATTTCATCTGACACCATAGACAGGATTTTTTTATATGATTGGAGGTTACACGTGATCTCGCAATAGTGAGAAGGGAAGGTTAGAGTCCGTGTCTTCCAATCAATGGTTGGTTGATGTATGTGTAACCAGGGAAGTCCCAAAATAATGGGAAAATGTGGTGAAGGTAATACATCAAAAGTGGTTGTCTCCGCATGAGACTCGTTAGCAGTAACAAGGAGTGCTTGTGTCTGATTGGTGATTGGACCAGAAGATAACGGGATACCGTTAATGAAACTAACAGAGACAGGTTTAGGTTTTGAAATAATAGGTATTTTATTTAAGGTAACAAAACGAGTATCGATGTAGTTCCCACAAGATCCTGTGTCGATCATAGCCTTGGTGGTGATCCTAATTTGGTCCCACTGTAGTGTCAAATGTATAAAGAGATAGGGATTAGAAAAGGAAGTCGTTAAACCCCCCAGCAAGACATGTGAACGCTCACCGTCTTTTTTGCGGACAAGGGGACAGACGCTTATCAAATGATCCGAGGAGGCGCAGTACATGCAGAGGTTTTCGGATCTTCTCCTGGCTCGTTCAGTAGTCGATAAAGGTGGGCGTATTGTTCCTACCTCCATAGGAGTAGGGTCAACGGGCGAAACCCGAGAAGGACTGGACAATGGCATTCCCATCTTCTCAGCCTTTCTTTCTCGCAGTCGCCTGTCAATATTGATGCTGAGCTGTATTAAGGCATCCAAAGTGCCAGGTAAATCCGCTCGGGCGAGCTCGTCTTTAACGGCTTCTGATAACCCGAGTCTGAACTGAGTTCGCAGAGATGCATCATTCCACCCAGAATCAAGGGTCCATCTTTTGAACTCTGCTATGAAGTCTTCAACAGGTCTCCTTCCTTTTTTTAAAGCCCTCAATTGGCTATCAGCAGTACTCTGCCTATTGGGGTCTTCATATAAGCTAGCGAGTTCCGCTATGAACAAAGGATAGGAGTTGAGAAGAGGGTCCTCTTTCTCAAAGAGAGAGTCTGCCCAAGCCCGTGGATCACCCGATAAATATGAAATAGTAGTACAGACTTTAATTTGGTCTGTAGTATAAGTACGAGGTTTTAAATTAAAAAGCAATTGACATGCGTTTTTAAATTCACTAAATTTTTTCCGATCACCTGTAAACACTAGAGGAGGGTTTATTTTAGGCTCACGAGGTTGAGCAGCAGTGAGTTGTGAAACACGGGCTATCTGCTGTCTTAAAGTCTGATTTTCATTTTTTACTTCAGAAAGAGCAAGGATTAATGCATCTACCTTTTGTGTTAATTGTATCACTTGAGTGGCTAATTCTGCTGAATCCATTTTTTAAAGGTTCGTTCAATCTGTAACGCTCTAGCGTTTGTTTAGAGAGTTGGATTTGCAGCTGCAGAATCTCCACTCAGTAGTCGTGCAGAGATGTGTTGAATCACCATGTCCAACTCTCCAGACTCATCATTGTGGCCAGCCTGCTTCAGCATACAATATACAAACACTCAATAAGATGTTCCTGGAGTGATAGGTTGTATATGATAGTATAGAGGTGATGTGCTGAAAGGACAGGCGTGAGTTGTGATAGCAATGATGAGTACTCAATAGTAATGTTCAGGAGAGTAGTAGATGATGGTAGATAGGTTAGCAATCATGTACAATAACAGGTGGTAGGGGACAGCAGATGGAGTGTACAAGAGAGGCTAACTTAGTGCAAGGATTTAGATGGTAGTAGACTCAAGAGCTAGCAATCTATGTAACAGTGCAGATGATAGAATAGAAATAGTAATGCATAGATAGTAACAGTCCTTAGTATGCAGAAGTAGATAGTGTAAGTTTGATAGGAAGGAATCCCCTGTGGGGTACTTATCACTAGTTAGATTAGTAAGCTGAAGGTCCGGTAATGAGTGAATGATCGGGTAGCGAGATACGGGATCAATAGCGAGGTTCCGGTCTATCCAGGTATGGCAATAGCTGGAGGCTCCGGCAGCGTAAGACAAGGCTGTATACCATGCGGTTTGAACGAACAATTTGTGAGAGAGAAGCTGGCGATTGAAATAGCCACTCAGAGCGGCGCTTAGTGATGACATCATGCGGCTTAAAGGTATATGCGTTCCACCTAGCTGAAAAGGTGGGACGCAATATGAAGAAGGAAATGACCTATAAGGGTACCGAAGGTACCAGAATCTTACAAATTGATGGTGAATGTACATCAGGGGACTATTTTGGGTTGTTTTTTTTTTTTAAAGGACTTGTCAAAAACAGTTTTTTTATTTTCTTGCTATTTTTTGCTTTTTTTGTGAATGGGTAGGGGTACTGTGTATCTCATATTAATTCACATTGGGGGGGGGGGGGTTTGCAGTATCTGGGCTACCCCTTATTGTTAAATAGACTTTCGGATTCCAATAATCCTTGCCTGCAGACAACCCAACAATCACCAGGCCAGCATTGTGGGGAATAGGCCCTTGTCCTCCTCAACATGTGGACAATGTGCTTTGCCAGGGCGGTTCCCTCTGTCAAGGTACCCCTCCATGTTCAGGACAGGTGGTTTGATATGGTTACATATTTAGACACCAGTCCATCCAGTTCAACCTATAATGAGTGTGTGTGTGTATAAGTGTTTATGTCAATAGTACATTGTATAACACCCTGTATGTTGTGTTTGTTAAGGTGCCCATCTAATACTGCTTGTGGAAGATAATTCTACATCCTGACGGTAAAAAAACCCTTTGCGCAGTTTAAGGTTAAACCGCTTCTCTTCTAATTTTAGTAAATGGCCACATGTCTTTTAAATTCCCTTTTGCTGAAAAGTTTGCACCCTAAGCTAGGGTCACCAGTACAGTATTTGCACATTGAGATCATATCCCCCCTCAAGCATCTCCTCTCCAGAAATAATATGTTCAATACTTGTAGTCTTTCCCCATAGCGGAAGTCCTCCAGTCCCTTTATTAGCTTTGTTGCCCTTCTCTGGACTCTCTCCAGTTCAGCTCATCCTTCCTGAGGACTGGTGCCCAGGCGGTTCAGGATGAGGGGACACTTGCCTACCCCCTCTCTTTCCTGGTCAGCCAGGTTTTATGCTTAGATTAAAGGTTTAGTATGGATTTTTAGGGGTGGGCCTAACAACATTTTTATTGTGATCTTTGCATGGGGTCGCTCTAAAATTCATACCAGACCCAAAGGGCCTGCTATGATTTGCAGGGAAACCCCATATCCTTTTTATAACTACCCCACCCCTTTGATTACATTGCTGAGGATTTCTCATTATGTAAGTGAATTTGAATGGTGACATCACTGGTTGTTAAAGATTTGCCAGTGCGCTGACATTCTTAACAACAATTGACAGTGGGAAATGGTCATGTGTAATAGCATGACGCTTGGCTTCCAATGAATGGGTAATTGTTCAGGCATTCATCCAAACACCCCAACAGCCACTTGTGTTTGAATCAAATTTTGAGCTCATTCCTACTTAAAATAAACATTTAATACAGGGTTCATCCATGACACTGCTGTTACAGAGCTCAACCTTTAGTGGAACCAGGTCCAAGTAAATTCTTTCAAAGCCTTCTTTGCCTAAACAGTAAAACAAAAAGTTTATACTTATATAAAAAAAAAATTGAGAACACAAAATATGTATTTCAAAGTAAAAAAAATGAGTAAACTGTTAAAGATATGAGTTACTATAATTTAAAAAAACCCAACAACAAAAAAAAATGTAAATACATTTAGTCAGTAAGTAAATATACTCTATTTGAGTTAGGCTATTAATATTATTATTTTTTAAAAGAACATAATTTTTTGCTTTGCCAAACAAAGCAAGCAAAATATCAAAATGTCATCATTCACCTAAAATACATTTTATAGCACCTGACTTGTCACTTTTTAAAGAGGTTATATACCCCCCTGTACTGTTTGTACCTATAGGTAAGCCTAAAACAAGTCTTACCTATAGATACTGTAAATATCTCCTAAACATGCACTGTTTATGAGATATTTACATTGCATGCAACTGATGACATCATCAGCGCATGCACTCTGAAGGAACGGCCGCCCATGCCATGACCTGCAGCTCCGGGAGTGACGTCACGTGGCTCCCGCCAGTTGCACAGCCAAAGTCCACAGACCCGGGAGGAAGACAGGTGAAGATGGATGCCGCCTCCAGCGGAGAGGACGTGGGCTTCACTTGCAGGTAAGTGTCACATAATGTGCTACTAGTACATTATGCATTTACTTTGCAGGTAACCAAAAAGAAAACATTTTTATCAAGCTTTACTTCCTCTTTAAACAAAGCAAAACCTCTGTGTCAACAGATTTCAAGTATACCTACACACATAAAGTGATATTACAGGTTTTTAATCACATCCACCCAAGGATTTGCCCGTACGTCCTTGGGTTTCAGTGGTTATACCAGAATGATGCCTGCACCTACAGGCATCATCACGGTACCGTTAGTTTCAGCCGGCGAGTCCCTACAAAGCAGAAGTGATCTGAGTGGCTAATTAGCCAATCGTTCACTTCTGCGGGTCCCACCCCCTGCCACAGCCCCCTCTCCTGGGCTCTCTGGACCCATCGCGGAGACCGGGAGTGATGCGGCGATAGCTGCCTGGGACAGAGAGAGGAACTGATGTAGTTCGCCTCTCTCTGTAACCCTGGAGCAACGATTATTCATCACTTCCGGCTCTGCCTCTTTGTTTATCTGGCCACCAGAGGTCTGATCGGCTGCATAGGGGGCCAGAGGAGAGATTTGGGGTCTAATAGAGCCCAAATCTCTCCATAAAGAGGACCTGTCAGGGCCCATGCTATCACAAGGGATGTTGTTCATCCCTTGTGATAGCAATAAAGTTTGTACAAAAAACATTTTTTAAAAAGGGAAAAAAAATAAGTTGTATAAAATAAATATAATATAAAAACTTTTTTAAAGTTCCCCTGTCTCATTGTGCTTAAGCACAAATGCGAATGCATACGATACTTCCGCATGCATATGTAAACGGGGATCGTACCACACAAGTGAGGTGTTGTTGCGAAACGTCTGAGTGAGAGCAATAATTCTAGCACCAGGCCTCCTGTGCCACTTTAAACTGGTAGCCTGTAAAGGCATTTAAAGCATCGCCTATGGAGAGTTTTAAGCACCATAGTTTGCCGCCATTCCACAGGCAGATGTAATTTTAAAGTGTGACATGTTACGTATCTATTTACTCAATGTAACATCATCTTTCACATTATACAAAAAAAATTGGGCTAGCTTTACTTATTTTTTTTTATTCATGAATGTGTTTTTTCCCCAAAAAATTGCATTTGAAAAACTACTGGGCAACACACACTCTTTTATTCTATAAGGTCTCTGCTAAAAAAAATATATATAATCTTTGGGGGTACTAAGTAATTTTCTAGCAAAGAAAAGTAGATTTTTACATGTAGGAGTGAAGTGTCAGAATAGGCTTGGTAAGGAGGTGGTTAAACATGGTCCCATTATGCCTACCTCTGCTGTGTTATCAATCATAAACGTATTGCCAAAAGAAAAAGCAACATGGATCAAAATATTTATTTACTGAACACAAAAAATGATTTTAATAATTTTTGGTTTGCTTTGATGTATCTCTGTGCAGTTTTTTTGAATTAGTTCTCTCGTGCTGATCTTTCCATCCTTGCTGGGAACAATGCTAGTCTTCCCAAAAGGAACTGTCACTTTCATCTTTGCCTTCCTTATCAGTGGGAAAATGAGAACACGAACTGCAAGACTCCCAAATTCACAAAGTGTCAGTTCCCCACTGATCAGTCTCCCAGCAAAGGAAGCATTGCTTGACACTTTCACAAATACAAATCTTAATACTTCATCATGATGTTAGCTCCACTAAATAAAAGCATACAGAAAAAAAAAGATGAAACGCTGACATTAATGTTAAAAAAAAGCAAGAAAGGAAAACTGTTAAAACAGGAATTGAACACTTCACCAAATGTTTAGAAAAAACTGCTACAAGTAAAAGTAAAAAACAAAACAAAAAACAAAACAGTGCTACCTTGCCTACTGCATGCAACCAAACACTCAATTCCCAAATATTGGAAATCATCAGGATACCTTCTAGAGGGGGAATAACTGCTAAAGGGTCTCCAAAATCTGCTGATTTTCATATTTATTTTTATTTCATCTGAGCAGGATTAAAAACTTTTAAAAGTTTAGAAACCAATAACGAACATTGTCAAGTGAATCACTTTGCTCATATGGCTAGATTTGAAAAAGGAACAGCTAGTGAGTGGAAATTATACAGGATAAGACCCACATCCCTGATATAGAAAAGAACGAAAGGAAGGAACCCCCTGGATGGGACTTTACTGGTCTTTATCCTAATGATTGTTTTAAACCCAATTAATTAAACATAGTACAGAAAATGAATAAAAATGGTTACATATTTATTATTACAAAAAGTAAAAAAACATGAAAAATACACAACAAAGGGTGACTAGCCCTATAAAGACTCCATCGTAAGTTGTCAATGTATATACAAACACTTGTACATAGATGTATAAACAGATTACTCATAGAGCACCATGACTGCACAACTGACGCGTTTCTGAATTGTATTCCTTCTTCAGGGGGTGTATGAGTGGTGTAGTCCAAGATAACACTTATGATGCAGAGAGTCACATAATCGCCAACATTTTGTATAAAACCAACACATTATTATATCTGTCCCAATGGCCCAGGAGGAGCAGCAACCAAGATTGCACATACAGATGTCCCAACCGTGGAGCCAAATAAGGCCCGGCAGATCGCCACAGTGGCATAAACAGTGTACAGCAAGAGCAAAAGCTCAGTCACGGGACCAAAATAGGTATACACAGACTTCCGGCCACCATCCAAGGGAGCTCATATGGCTAGATTTTAGCTTTCATTGCATTGTAAAACAAGAATAAGAACGAATAAGGATGCTTAAATGTAGACATGCTCTTCCTTGTTCCATTTCTTCAATTCTTTTTTTTTTTTTTTGTGTGTTTGAAGATGTATTGCCATGTGTTTTTTTTTTTTCATTTTGGCAAACTTCCCTGTATCGTTTTGGATTTATACACTTAAAAAGAGAATATTAAGATCAGTAATACATAAAATACTTTGTTTGTTTGTACTATTTCATATAATGTCTCAAGTTGTGATGTGTAATTATGCAAGATCATTTTTCTGAAATGTATTGATTGCAGCCCAGGTAAAGTGTTTCACGCCCCCCTAGAAAGCAATAGAACCCCTTGAACATGAAAGAATGGGCAGTGAGAGACTGAAGGGATGAGAAAGGTGGAATGGATAGTCTGAATGTGTCTGGGGGTTTCTATTCTGTAGTGCATACTAAGTTCTCTATTGCCAGGGCCTTGCAGAAGTTAGAAAACTTTAAAACGTCCTTGGCAGATAGTTTGGATCAGGGCCTGGATTCCCAGGCAGGCATTGCAAAAGTGAGCATGGTTGCGAACTACTCTTCTAAAGCACAATAGTAGCTGTTTCTTTCTTGCTCTCTCTAATTGAATCTCAATACAGTCCATATGAATAAGGTTGGGGGGAAGGCTTCAGTCCAAAACTCAAGCTTGTAAGTAAATAGAAGCTTGAGCTATTAAAGCGGAGTTCCACCCGAAATTTAAACTTACCTCCATCTTCTCGCTCCCGGTCACCTGAAAAACAAATGGATAATCGCAATTTTTTTTTTTTTTTTTACTTACCTTTTAGAGAAAATATACTCACCTTACTTCCTTCTTCCTCCCCTCGGCGGCCACGGCGATTCATCACTTCCTGGCTTTTGCAATGATTCCTGGGAGCTGAACGTCATCGCTCCCAGGAATCATTGCGCCTGCACCGGCCCCGACATAAGTTCCGGGGCACGCGCGTCATTCCCTTCTAAACAGCTTCTGGGCATGCCCAGAAGCTGTGGAGGGATGACGCGCGTGACCCGGAAGTGACGTCGGGGCCGTTGCAGTGCATCGTGGGACCGAAGAAGAAGGAAGAGGACCGAAGAGGACGCGGAAGAGGATCGCGCTGGCTTCAAGCTGCCCACACCTTAGATGGCAGCGCTGGACAAGACATTTTTAAGGTAAGTATTTCTCCTGAAAGGTAAGTGCAACCCGGGACAGATCAGAGGCTAGCCATTGTGGAATGTGCTAGCCCTGACATCTCCCGGGGGTATTTTTATAAAAAAATGTATAACCAGGGTGGAACTCCGCTTTAACAAAAAAATACATATTTCCCTTCTTTTCTTGTACAATACAATGCAAACAATTTTGTACTTGTTGTTGGTAAATGTTCTTCATGTGCAATATTTCATATGAACCCAACTAAAAAAACATTTTTTCCTTAATGTGACTATTGTGAAGTAAATGATCTTTTCCTTAATGTGACTATTGTGAAGTAAATGATATTAAAGAGAAATTAAAGTGTGGGGTGATATATAGAGATGTCGCGAACCAAAAATTTGCCCTTCGCGAACGACGAACGCGATCTTCAGCAAATGTTCACGAACGGGCGAACCGGGCGAAACGCCATAGACTTCAATAGGCAGGCGAATTTTAAAACCCACAGGGACTCTTTCTGGCCACAATAGTAATAATAATAATCTGTGAACCTGACACTCACTGCAATTATGACAGAGGAAAAAAAAAATATTTTTTAAACTGCAAGGTACTGTGCCACCCGGCATTGCTGGACATCTTCTGATGTTGAAGGAAAGTAAAGCATGATGTGTCTTTCATCTGTTGCATTCAGTTTCCTTTGCCAGAGAATGCGTGTACGGTCCTCAACCTTGTCCAATCAATGTCCTCTAAGCTGAGAAATATGGGCAAATATTTATCCGTCATTCCATACAATCAGGGAGGCATGTAATTGGCCCCAAATTTATTCAGCAGCCGGAAAACAATCCATAACATACAGCCAATTTCATTAGGAACTATCTTCAGTCTAAAGAAGAACAAGGCGTCCTGGAAGTGATGGTTTAGCACATACAGCACCCTGATCTCAACATCATCAAGTCTGCCTAGGATTATACAAAGAGACAGAATGATCTGAGGGACCCATCATCCACAGAAGATATGTGGTTAGTTCTCCAAGATGCTTAGAACAACCAACCTGCTGAGTTCCCTTCTGTTCATTTACTCTCTCTATTTTGTTAATTGAAAAAAGTAAATTATTAGCACTTCTATTTCTGAAAGCCCCCTTAATTTACAGAAGTTTTCACACCTGCCTAAAACTTTTTGACAATAGTGGGTATAATATATATATATATATATATATATATATATAGTGGGAAAAAGCTGCGCTAAATGACATAGACCATATATGATAGGTCTATTAAATAAAGTGGTAAGTCCCAGAAAATAATAGTCCAAAGTATTGAATGATGAATAAACTGTTAAAGTCCAATCCAACACGACACAGAAAAATTCAATGTGAATAGGTACTGCTTACCAGAAGTAGCAGTAAAATGAGCGTTGGTGTAAACAGAAACCAGACCAGTGGAACTCTGTAGATGACTCCTGTCAGATGATCTCCACTCAGATATTAGTAGATCATGCGATATAAATCACTCAAATGAATAGAGCCACCACCAGAAATTCCTGCTTACCAGATATCAGCAACCAATTGCATGTATCAATCAGGGAAACTGATGTATGGCAATCCACAGGTGAATGAACATAGACAATCCCTTGGCAATATAGCTGATCCACACAGATGCTCCGCGATATTACATAGGATAAATAATAAGGGGGGGAGAGCCCATAGCGTAAAACCATTTATTAAAATAAATAAAACAAAAGATTTGCACTTACAAAAGTACACAGGAATAGCGCTGAATTGGAGCCGCCGGCCAGTCGGCTTCAAACACCCGCCTGAGTATCGTCTCGTAGAGGTGACGTCAGCACGCCGCGACCGACGTACGTTTCGTCATAAATGACGTTCTCAAGGTACGGGCGGCGCGCTGACGCCACCTCTTAAATATCAATCGTAAGGAGGATCTTCCCAAGAGACCCGAGTGTCACATCGCCATCTTGGTTGTGGTCAAATAGGATTGGCAACGTCTCTAAGAAGCAGTATTGAATCCTAACATCTGAGAATCATGCCGCAATAGATCCAACTATATAAATTCAACATCAAATCTGACGTAGCACCTATAGTGCTTTTAAAGGCACATTTTACTATGGATAAGAAGTTTGAACATATGGCAAAAATATGGGCAAGTGACTCCCGGGTCTCCAGGGGAATACCCCTACACCATATTGACATATATATACAAACTATTATAGTAAACTAAATAATTACAATAATCAGGAAGTCAACTAAAAAGCAAAAACAAATACTCAAATTTTAAATATATATAAGGTCACAATAAACTGACCTCATAATTAAAACCAAATACAAACATTATGTTATAATAATCATAATAAACATAAGAAAACAGATTAGTTGTAAATGGCAAACAGAAAAATAATCAAAGATTGGTCCCAATGGTAGAATCAAAAATGATTAATGAAACATCAAAAAAAAAAAAAAAAAAACTTGCCCTTACTCATCTCCACAGAAATCAAAAAACATATTCACCTATGAATTGTTAATAAAGGCGTTGACGTCGGTGTCGACATTCATACCATAAGGCGTGTATGTCTTCACCTTAAAAATCCACGCCATTTCCAGCCTAGAAAGGCCCCTCACAAAAGGCTCGCCATGCCATTTGGGGGTGAATTTATCTATACCCAAAAAGGTGACATTAGAGGGGTTTTTATTGTGATGGATCAAAAAATGCTTTGACACAGAATGTTTGTCAAACCCCTTGCGTATGTTTGCTATATGTTCGTTTAAACGTACAAAAAGTGGACGTTTAGTTCTACCTATATATTGAAATCCACACGAGCACTGGAGGAGATAAACTACCCCAGTACTCGTGCAGGAAATGAATGGCTTGATGTCGAAAAATTTACCAGTGCTAGTTGATCTAAACGTCTTGGTATTTTTACTCTTAATGTGGTTCAAACGGCATACCTGACACCTATTGCATCTATAGAAACCCTTTAGGTGATCCAAAAAGGTAGGTCTAGCCGCAGGGGGCCTCAATAACATTGGGGGCCAATAAATCCCTCAAGTTAGAGGTACCCTTAAATATAACTCTCGGTCTATCAGGCAGAATTTGATGTAAGACTGGATCATTCTCCAAAATGTGCCAATGTCGAGTTATAAGCCTCTTAATCTCCATAGCCTGTTTTGAGTAGGTGGTTATGAAAGAGGGACTTGATGTAAAGTTATCCTGCGCTACTAATGGACGCGTCACCAACAATTGGGATCTGTCCATAGAGCTGACTAGCTCCAGGGACCCACGGAGAAAGTCAGGGTTATACCCCTTGGCAACGAATCTCTCCGTGAGAACCTGGGCTTGTTGGTTAAATTCAGCCATATCAGAGCAATTACGACGTATGCGCATATACTGCCCTTTAGGCACAGCTCTAAGCCAGGAGCTGTGGTAGCAACTATCCACCAGTATATACGCATTACGGTCAGTTGCTTTAAAGAATGTAGAAGTAACAAAAGAACCTTCTCTGATAGAGATGGACAGATCCAAAAAATTAATGGTTGTCTGGCTCAACTCATAATTCAGAACTATTCCCCTCGAGTTGTTGTTGAGAAACTCCAAAAAGGAAATTAAGTTCTGTTTACTTCCATCCCATAGGAGGAGGATGTCATCAATATACCTAGCCCATAATAAGACCTGGGGTCTATCCTGGGCATAGATGACATCCTCCTCCCATTGGGCCATAAAAAGATTGGCCAGCGATGGAGCGTATTTCGCGCCCATAGCCACGCCAGTGTCTTGCCTATAAAATTGGCCTCCGAACCAGAAATAGTTATGCTTTGTCACATAGCTAAGTAATTCCATTATGAAGTCAATCTGCATGTGGGGCAACACTGAATCCCTCCTCAAAAACTTAGAGACTGCATCTAGGCCGAGATCATGGGGGATGACGGTGTACAGCGACGAAACGTCGGCTGTAACCATCCACATGTTCTCGGCCGGGACCATCCCAGACAAAGGCCAGTCAAGGAAAAAAGAGATTGGCAGAACCAAGCGAGGCTCAAGAGGAGGAAGGAGAGTCCAATTTAAAAAAAGCCAAAATGTAACAGGGGCGGGCATATTCAACCTTAGCAAAACTGCCTTGACAGAGTCTGAAAAGCGAATTCTGGACAAGGGTTTGAAATATGCCCCCCCCAAGACCATCAATAAATTCGAAACTTATATGGATATCCATAAATTTATAAGAAAAATTAACATCAAGAGATATGTCACTAGCAATCCCATCAAGGACAACCGTATAGTTTCAACTAATTTCCAACACTCAGGTCTCTCCAATGCCTCTACATTTAACCCTCCTGGTACTATGGCCCCCTCAGTAAAGGTGTTCAGGGATGTTCTCCTTAGGGATCTCGAGAAATTAAATGTAAAGAAATGTCGTATGCGTAAGGATCTACAAGATGGTCTTGATTCGCTTTGCAACAACAAGCAACTGATTATTAGACCTGCTGATAAAGGGGGAGCGATTGTGGTTTTAGATAGATCAGACTACGAAACCGAAATGTATCGTATATTAAACGATCGTTTAACATACACCCCTCTTTCTCATGACCCTAAGTTCAAGTATAAACGTGAACTTGAAATTCTGTTGGACAAAGGACACCAACTGGACATTCTGAATAAGAAAGAAAGATTGCATTTGGTGCCCAAGTGTCCTCGGACACCTATAGTCTACTATTTACCCAAGGTTCATAAGAGCCTGACTTCCCCCCCCGGGACGTCCCATAGTCAGTGGCATTGACTCTGTGACGTCCCGGGTGGGGAAGTATATAGATTTTTACCTGCAGCCTTTAGTACAAGGGATGCCTTCTTATGTGCGAGACAGCAGACATATTATAAATTTATTGTCTGGGATGGTCCCGGCCGAGAACATGTGGATGGTTACAGCCGACGTTTCGTCACTGTACACCGTCATCCCCCATGATCTCGGCCTAGATGCAGTCTCTAAGTTTTTGAGGAGGGATTCAGTGTTGCCCCACATGCAGATTGACTTCATAATGGAATTACTTAGCTATGTGACAAAGCATAACTATTTCTGGTTCGGAGGCCAATTTTATAGGCAAGACACTGGCGTGGCTATGGGCGCGAAATACGCTCCATCGCTGGCCAATCTTTTTATGGCCCAATGGGAGGAGGATGTCATCTATGCCCAGGATAGACCCCAGGTCTTATTATGGGCTAGGTATATTGATGACATCCTCCTCCTATGGGATGGAAGTAAACAGAACTTAATTTCCTTTTTGGAGTTTCTCAACAACAACTCGAGGGGAATAGTTCTGAATTATGAGTTGAGCCAGACAACCATTAATTTTTTGGATCTGTCCATCTCTATCAGAGAAGGTTCTTTTGTTACTTCTACACTCTTTAAAGCAACTGACCGTAATGCGTATATACCGGTGGATAGTTGCCACCACAGCTCCTGGCTTAGAGCTGTGCCTAAAGGGCAGTATATGCGCATACATCGTAATTGCTCTGATATGGCTGAATTTAACCAACAAGCCCAGGTTCTCACGGAGAGATTCGTTGCCAAGGGGTATAACCCTGACTTTCTCCGTGGGTCCCTGGAGCTAGTCAGCTCTATGGACAGATCCCAATTGTTGGTGACGCGTCCATTAGTAGCGCAGGATAACTTTACATCAAGTCCCTCTTTCATAACCACCTACTCAAAACAGGCTATGGAGATTAAGAGGCTTATAACTCGACATTGGCACATTTTGGAGAATGATCCAGTCTTACATCAAATTCTGCCTGATAGACCGAGAGTTATATTTAAGGGTACCTCTAACTTGAGGGATTTATTGGCCCCCAATGTTATTGAGGCCCCTGCGGCTAGACCTACCTTTTTGGATCACCTAAAGGGTTTCTATAGATGCAATAGGTGTCAGGTATGCCGTTTGAACCACATTAAGAGTAAAAATACCAAGACGTTTAGATCAACTAGCACTGGTAAATTTTTCGACATCAAGCCATTCATTTCCTGCACGAGTACTGGGGTAGTTTATCTCCTCCAGTGCTCGTGTGGATTTCAATATATAGGTAGAACTAAACGTCCACTTTTTGTACGTTTAAAACGAACATATAGCAAACATACGCAAGGGGTTTGACAAACATTCTGTGTCAAAGCATTTTTTGATCCATCACAATAAAAACCCCTCTAATGTCACCTTTTTGGGTATAGATAAATTCACCCCCAAATGGCGTGGCGAGCCTTTTGTGAGGGGCCTTTCTAGGCTGGAAATGGCGTGGATTTTTAAGGTGAAGACATACACGCCTTATGGTATGAATGTCGACACTGACGTCAACGCCTTTATTAACAATTCATAGGTGAATATGTTTTTTGATTTCTGTGGAGATGAGTAAGGGCAAGTTTTTTTTTTTTTTTGTTGATGTTTCATTAATCATTTTTGATTCTACCATTGGGACCAATCTTTGATTATTTTTCTGTTTGCCATTTACAACTAATCTGTTTTCTTATGTTTATTATGATTATTATAACATAATATTTGTATTTGGTTTTAATTATGAGGTCAGTTTATTGTGACCTTATATATATTTAAAATTTGAGTATTTGTTGGGCGTCACCTTTTTAGTTGACTTCCTGATTATTGTAATTATTTAGTATACTATAATAGTTTGTATATATATGTCAATATGGTGTAGGGGTATTCCCCTGGAGACCCGGGAGTCACTTGCCCATATTTTTGCCATATGTTCAAACTTCTTATCCATAGTTAAATGTGCCTTTAAAAGCACTATAGGTGCTACGTCAGATTTGATGTTGAATTTATATAGTTGGATCTATTGCGGCATGATTCTCAGATGTTAGGATTCAATACTGCTTCTTAGAGACGTTGCCAATCCTATTTGACCACAACCAAGATGGCGATGTGACACTCGGGTCTCTTGGGAGGATCCTCCTTACGATTGATATTTAAGAGGTGGCGTCAGCGTGCCGCCCGTACCTTGAGAACGTCATTTATGACGAAACGTACGTCGGTCGCGGCGTGCTGACGTCACCTCTACGAGACGAGACGATACTCAGGCGGGTGTTTGAAGCCGACTGGCCGGCGGCTCCAATTCAGCGCTATTCCTGTGTACTTTTGTAAGTGCAAATCTTTTGTTTTATTTATTTTAATAAATGGTTTTACGCTATGGGCTCTCCCCCCCTTATTATTTATCCTATGTAATATCGCGGAGCATCTGTGGGGATCAGCTATATTGCCAAGGGATTGTCTATGTTCATTCACCTGTGGATTGCCATACATCAGTTTCCCTGATTGATACATGCAATTGGTTGCTGATATCTGGTAAGCAGGAATTTCTGGTGGTGGCTCTATTCATTTGAGTGATTTATATCGCATGATCTACTAATATCTGAGTGGAGATCATCTGACAGGAGTCATCTACAGAGTTCCACTGGTCTGGTTTCTGTTTACACCAACGCTCATTTTACTGCTACTTCTGGTAAGCAGTACCTATTCACATTGAATTTTTCTGTGTCGTGTTGGATTGGACTTTAACAGTTTATTCATCATTCAATACTTTGGACTATTATTTTCTGGGACTTACCACTTTATTTAATAGACCTATCATATATGGTCTATGTCATTTAGCGCAGCTTTTTCCCACTATTTGTTACACATATGTTTGTCACATTTCAGTTGCAGCTACTAGGATTTTGATATTTAGCGCAGTTTTTTCTTTTCCCATATATATATATATATATATATATATATATATATATATACACACACACACACACACACACACACACACACACACACACACACACACACACATACTGTGTATATGTACTTACACCTGTACTCAATCAGTGTCCACCATCAAGTGGATATAGGAGGAGTCCCCTGTAGTGCATTTGCACATTTTTCCCAGCAAGGAGTGTTATCTCCAAGGGTTAGAAGGGCTGGATTCATCTCTTTTTCATGGATAGTGTAGGACCCACTGATAATGGGGTACTTTGACGCAGTAGTGGGCTTGAGCACGATATGGCCATATGGTGGGACCAAACCCCCATTTTTATTTATGGACTCTCTTCAGATTTGGTAGTAATTTCTTTTGCATTTGCGCGCTATTCTTTTTTTAATATACATGTCTTTTGGTTCATAGCTGCAGCAGCTTTGGAAATACATGGGTATGCTCCCCCAAATTTTCTGCCTGTTTATTATGTATTCGGTCTGACCAGACTATCGGGGTTGAGCAGCCCTCCCCACCCCCCACATACACCTGTACTCAATCAGTGTCCACCATCAAGTGGATATAGGAGGAGTCCCCTGTAGTGCATTTGCACATTTTTCCCAGCAAGGAGTGTTATCTCCAAGGGTTAGAAAGGCTGGATTCATCTCTTTTTCATGGATAGTGTAGGACCCACTGATAATGGGGTACTTTGACGCAGTAGTGGGCTTGAGCACGATATGGCCATATGGTGGGACCAAACCCCCATTTTTATTTATGGACTCTCTTCAGATTTGGTAGTAATTTCTTTTGCATTTGCGCGCTATTCTTTTTTTAATATACATGTCTTTTGGTTCATAGCTGCAGCAGCTTTGGAAATACATGGGTATGCTCCCCCAAATTTTCTGCCTGTTTATTATGTATTCGGTCTGACCAGACTATCGAGGTTGAGCAGCCCTCCCCACCCCCCACATACACCTGTACTCAATCAGTGTCCACCATCAAGTGGATATAGGAGGAGTCCCCTGTAGTGCATTTGCACATTTTTCCCAGCAAGGAGTGTTATCTCCAAGGGTTAGAAGGGCTGGATTCATCTCTTTTTCATGGATAGTGTAGGACCCACTGATAATGGGGTACTTTGACGCAGTAGTGGGCTTGAGCACGATATGGCCATATGGTGGGACCAAACCCCCATTTTTATTTATGGACTCTCTTCAGATTTGGTAGTAATTTCTTTTGCATTTGCGCGCTATTCTTTTTTTAATATACATGTCTTTTGGTTCATAGCTGCAGCAGCTTTGGAAATACATGGGTATGCTCCCCCAAATTTTCTGCCTGTTTATTATGTATTCGATCTGACCAGACTATCGAGGTTGAGCAGCCCTCCCCACCCCCCACATACACCTGTACTCAATCAGTGTCCACCATCAAGTGGATATAGGAGGAGTCCCCTGTAGTGCATTTGCACATTTTTCCCAGCAAGGAGTGTTATCTCCAAGGGTTAGAAAGGCTGGATTCATCTCTTTTTCATGGATAGTGTAGGACCCACTGATAATGGGGTACTTTGACGCAGTAGTGGGCTTGAGCACGATATTGCCATATGGTGGGACCAAACCCCCATTTTTATTTATGGACTCTCTTCAGATTTGGTAGTAATTTCTTTTGCATTTGCGCGCTATTCTTTTTTTAATATATATATATATATATATACATACAGACTGTGTATATGTATGTATATATATATATGTACACTGTATATATAAACAGTACTTTTGACTCCATTTTCAGGCACATTTTGAAGGAGCAACTGCAGTGCACAATATATATATAGATATATATATATATATATATAAATTGACTGAAATACCAGCCCTAAAAAGGGCTTTTTGGGGTGCTGTCAGGATGCTGTCCTTACAGCAGGAGTGGACCGAGAACACTATCTAACAAGACTAACAACTGTCCCTGTTAACAGCAGCAGCAACACTCTCCCTGCTCTCACTAACACTGCTTCAGAATGATCTAAGATGGATGCTGCCCTTGCTTTTTTATAGGAGGTGGGAGGGTGTGGGAGGGAGGGTATGCTGATTGGCTGGAATGTGTCTGCTGACTGTGAGGTACAGGGTAGCGGCGGACGCGAGCAAGCGATGTTCGCCGGGAACTGTCCGCCGGCGATCAGTTCGGGACATCTCTAGTGATATATCAATAAAGTACAATTTTTAATTGCCCTCCTTCAGGCTGTAAAGAAACTATAGGTTTGTCTTTTTTTTTTCCCTCAACCAGTGGGTTGAATGGAAAAAAAAATTACTTGATTTTCCCATCCACACAATCGGTATGGATGGAGGAATCCTCTCAGCTCAGCTATTGTACTCTGACAGAGGGGAGACTTCTCCACCATCAGAATACAATGATCGGCACTGTTAACTATAGCCTACTGTGCTAATCGAGTGGGGAAAATCCAACAGGCAAGTTGTCTTTGACCAACTTCTGTACAGCCAACCCCACATACATGGACCAAACTTCGGCTGAACTGGCTAAATTTCGATCCATGCATGGGCTGGCTTAAGTCTACTTCCAAAACTTGGGGATAGTTAAATAGGCCACAATAATTAGTAAGGGTAATATCTGATACAGATGTTTTCTCATCTGTGTTTTACAATGCTATGGGAATTATCTTTACTCAAAATTATTTTTTACAAAAACAAAAGATATGGAAAGACCATACCATTACATCTCCAGCATAAGATGTCTGTTACATGAAGCTATTTTTGTAAACTTTTAGGTAGTGTAGTACTACCCCGACAAAATGTTATAGCTAGTTAATTATGGTTGTTATAGAAACACCTCCTCCATTTCAGTTTAGATCAGGGATTCTTAAACTACGGCCCTCCAGCTGTTGCAGAACTACACATCCCATGAGGCATTATAAAACTCTGACATTCACAGACATGACAAGTCATGATGCGAATTATAGTTTCTGAACAACTGGAGGGCCATAGTTTGAAGACCCCTGGTTTAGATAATTAAATCTTCAAATCCTTTTTAGAATGCACACAGTATTTTGGGAGTGAGTTTGTACCTACAAATACATTTCAATCTGAAACTTTTATTTGGAAAGTTTTTAGTAGCACATTTAAAATTAGGTTACTTTGCAAACAGTCATGACTGTGTTCTGGCTAATTTGTTTTTTTGTACATTTGGGAAATACATCCACAGGCTGTTTTAAATTGATTGAGCAGCCTTCCTCCTCCTGTTTCTTTGTTAGAAAAAGTACTTATGAATGAGATTGACCTTCTAATGGGTTGCCAGACGTTCTGAAGGGCCATGGGTAACATCCGATCTCTGCTCTGTGATAAACAGCTGTGCTAACCTGAGCGCTAAATCAATTACAAGTCATACAGTGTTTTTAGCACCCTTAAATCTTGCAAATCTGGACATTTTTCACGTGAATTAAAAGCTGCTTTGCCCCCTTTCAGCCCCCGTACTTGCTTATTGAAGAGCAAGGCTGGTAATCACATTTACAACCTGTAGGAATTTAGAAAAAGCAAATGTCAGTGCAACCCTTGAGTTTCCTGTACAAAGTCAAGATATGGATATTAGAACCATTTTTTGGGGGGAGGATGCTTACTCATGAGTACCTTCTCAATTAAAAACACAAGCTGCTCAATTCATGGAGTTAGCATAACAGTTGATGTGATAACTATATTTACAAAAACAGAAAGACTAAAAAACTGATTTATACTTTGGTAGTAATTATGCAATTGATCCAAAACCAGAACACTTTACTCATGCTAAGTAAATTCACACATTTTTAGTAATGTGAGAAGCAATATTTGGTCATGTGATCCAAATAATAAAAAAACAACAACAACTACAAAATTGTTTGCATTGTATTGTACAAGAGAAGAAGGGAAATTCCTCTAAATATGTATTTTATTGTCAGGTGACTAACAAAATGCATGAAGTATTAATGGAAAGCAAGAAGATTTAAAATCAAACTGATAAAAGACTATATTTAAACAACGCTTGCTATAAAATAAACAAGTGTGACAGTCCTTATAGATGTGCAATGCTTGAGTGCTTTAAACAAAGGAAGCTTCTGAAGATGTTGCCTATTGAAGACGAAACACGTTAGGTGGAGGTTCTAGTGCCTCCCTTCAATCCGCAGGTGGAACGCACGCCTGGCTGCAGGCGGCATCTATCTTGCTTGGTCAATAGTAGATCGATGCAAATGATATTTGGGTGTTTTTTTCTGGCGCTTTTTAACTTTTTTTTAATAAAGAAGAAGGTTTTACACTATGAGAGGTTACTTCTTGCCTACTGAATAAACTGAAAGAAATAGGGATAACATCAAGGAGGGGACAGGATCCAAGCCAGGAGCTGTTTGGAAGGTCAGGATAGGCCCCATAGTGACCAACAAGGCTGTCGTGACTTCTCTCTCTGTACAGTAAGGGGGTCATTGGAGTCCGGTGAGTGTGGTGTGTGTCACAAGAGCATGAGGTGGTATAACAGTACCAAGTGTCCTTTTGGGAGTTGGTGCTTAAAGCACTCAAGCATTGCACATCTATAAGGACTGTCACACTTGTTTATTTTATGGACTTTTTTCTTATAGTAGTTTGAGCTAGTGGTGTGGGTGTTTTAACATATTTACAAAATCAAACTGATGACATAAAACATATTGGCCCAAGTGTTAACAGCAACCCCATAAATAGGATTAGAGTAATCCTTCAGGTGTCAGACTTACCTCTACTGTAAACTTTGATTAACCCCTTCTGGACCGGAAGGATTTAACCACTTAATGGCCAGGCTATTTTTTGCGATACGGCGCTGTGTTATTTTAACTGAGAGTCGCGCAGTCGTGCGACGCTGTACCCTAATAAAATTGATGTCCTTTTTTATCCCACAAATAGAGCTTTCTTTTGGTGGTATTTGATCACCTGTGCAAATTTTTTTTTTTTTTTTGTGCGATGAGCAAAAAAAGAGCGACAATTCTGAAAAAAATATATATATATTTTGTACTTTCTGCTATACAACATTCCCAATTAAAAAAAAAATGCAAAAATTTATTTTTTTCTCATTTTTGACCAATTCTGCTACATATTTTTGGTAAAAAAAATTCCAATAAGTGTATATTGATTGGTTTGCGTAAAAGTTATCGTGTCTACAACTAGAGGAAAGATTTATGTAATTTTTATTTATTTACTAGTAATTACGGGGATCAGCGATTTCTAGGGGAACTGCGACATTGTGGCAGACAGATCGGACACCTAACTGACATTTTACACTTTTGACACACATTTTACACATTTTACACCAGTGACAATACTACAGTAATCAGTGCTAAAATATGCACTGTTACTATACTCTTGACACTGGCAAGGAAGGGGTTAACACCAGGGGCAATCAAAGGGTTAAATGTGTCCCTAGGGGGTGCTTTCTAACTGTGGGGGATGGGCTTTCTGCATGAACACAGAGACCTGTGTTCCTAAAATAGAGGAATACAGGATCCCTGTATTTATAACTGAGAGAACAGCGGTCTGCCGTGTTTACAATGGAAGACTGCCTGTATGTCTCCAAGGGGAGCGATCACGGGTGCCCGGCGGCAATCACGGCCGCCGGACCCGCTGATTAGCTTTCCCTGTGGTGAATAGGCGCCCCCCCCCCCTTTATCGGTCCCGCAAAGCGCCGTACAGGTACATCGTTTCGCGGGACAGAGCCGGCCTGCCGTAAAACTATGGCGGCTGGTCGGCAAGCAGTTAATGATACCCAAGGAAAGAATAATACTTTGAGATAAATGGAGAAATCAAAAGCATAGCCCAAGATTTCACCAGTATAAGTATATGCATATCTTAATTAGCCTTTAGCTACATTGCTGAATAAAAGCAGGTTTTTTTTTAAACAACTACTGTACTTATATACAGTATTGAAAATTAATTAATTCTTTCTCAAACTAACTGATATCACTGATAGAAAAGCTTGGTCTTCATTAGCTTTTGATCCAAATTAAATTTAAAAATAAGCCCGATGAGGTATCTATCATTTAATGTTAGAGTTCAATTCCTAATTCTGCTAAAATCACTCATCATAGGGGTGACAACTAGAAAAATGTCTGCCAAAGTTTTGTTTCCTTGGTTACCTCTTCACTAGAGTTGGGTGAACAGTTAAATCTGAGCAAAATTTCAGCCCGAACATCACCTGCTGGCCTGCTGGCTGGAATTTGCGGGGCGCTCGGCAGGATGTTAGTGCTGCACGGTGCATTCTAGGGCCAATTAAGTGCTGTATACAGTGCTGTATACCCCTTTTTTGTTTGTTTGTTTTTTTGGTTGCTGCATTTGTTTTTTTCTCCTGTGCCTGACATTTTTTTTTAAATTATCAGCCACAGTTTTTATCACTGTGATGCTGTTGTTCCCCCTTTTTTAGTTTTTACATTTCTGTCAGTGTCAGTCCTCAATTTAAAGTGCACCAAACACCACTGCATCAAATTACACATTTACCAGTAGCTATTAAATTAAGGTAATAAGCCTCCCCCCCCCCCATCATTATTGGGAGGCCAACAAGGAGAGGCAGACATTCCCATGCCACTATGAGGGGGCCAGCAGCGTCTGTGTCTACAGGCAAAGGTGGAAAACAGAAGGGTGTAGCCGCTCAGGTGTGTGTCTGGAACCTGGTGCAGGTCGGATCCGTAGTCCGGAAGCAGGCAAAGTGTGAGGAAATATGACCACACTCTGGTTGAAGTTTTTCTTGAAATCAAAAGTGTTTCCTTTATTCTTCCAATAAAATCAAATGACAGACAGTGTACAAGTAGACAAAAAGGTTGACGTGTTTCACGACACTCCCAGTCGCTAACTCATAACCACACTTTTGATTTCAAGAAAAACTTCAACCAGAGTGTGGACATATTTCCTCACACTTTGCATACAGGCAAAGGTGGACATGGTCCATCCTCAGGCAGGGCACATTTTTCTCTGTTTAGTGATGTTTGCCGTGCTATCCAGCCACAGCATGCAGAGGAGGTGGTGGACTTACTAAACCATCCTCATTCTCTATACCCCATGCTAGCGCGCAGTCCACCATAGCTTCCACAGTTGCTTATTCTGCCTTCTTGTCCACAGCTACTCCTGCCATAGCCCCAGCATCATGCATGGAGGAGTCCATTAAATTATTTGAACACAGCATCAGCCACTTGCTTCTTGATGATGCACAAGCATCACTTGATTCTGATGTTGGTTCTGAGGTTGAGGAAGGGAGTAACAAGAGCCTACAGAGAAGAGAGAACACTTATAAACAACAAATTGGCAGTCATGTTCCCCCAGCCGAAGTGTATTGTCAAGTTGGCTCCAGTGATGATGAGGATGGAGGGGATGATGGTGATGAGATCATTGATGTGACCTAGACGCCGGATAGAGCAGAGGAGGAAAGTGAGGGGGAGGCACAACCCCAATGAGGCAGGATGTCCTCCAGAGGCAGCCATCATGGAACAGTAGAGAGCAGTTACCCTATTTCATCACATTGTGGAGCTGTTATCTCCCAGCCCACTTCCCAAAGCTCAGCTGTCTGGGCATTTTTTGAACATGTGCTGATGATTGCATTGTTGTCATTTGCAATCTCTGATGAAAGCAGATCCAAGTGTGGCAAAAACACCAGCCATTTGGGTACCATATGTTTGCAAAGGCATTTAACCTCCCACCACTCAGCCTGTTCGTAAGAGCACCTGAAAGACACACAAAAGGAAAACAAATATTTTCCTGTTCACTCCTCACCTTTCATGTCTACCCCCCCCCCCCCCGCTATATCTCATGACCTCTCGGCAGCCTTCACTGACAGGGATAATGGTATACTAAAGGGTGACACAGGTCCTTGCTATACATCTACCAGCAGCACACCACCAGTTGTAAAGTATAGCAGGCAAATGTCTCTGTCCCAGCTGCTGCATAAAAAAAATACACTCCCTGCCCCCCACATGCCCAGCGTCTAAATTCCAGCTTGTCCAAATTGCTGGCTGTACAACTCTTTCCTTTCCCCATGCCAATGGCTGCTGATAAAGCATTCAAGCAACACAGGGAAAGCCGCTCAGGTGAGGCACAGACATCCAGGTGCTGGTCGGATCCGCCGTCCAGTGATCAAACTTCCAAAGAGAAAAAGTGACCGCACTCAGAGATGAATGAACTTGAAGTGTTTATTCCCATTCATAAAAGACAACGGTGCATCGAACAGACATGGACACAGTTCATGTTCATTCAACGTGTCCATGTCTGTTCGATGCACCGTTGTCTTTTATGAATGGGAATAAACACTTCAAGTTCATTTATCTCTGAGTGCGATCACTTTTTCTCTTTGGAAGGCTGCTGATAAAGAATGCATGCACTGTACTGTCACCATTTGAGGAGGGGACAAGCATGGTGAGCCGTGACAATGCATAAATCAGTGACCCTATCCCTCTTGTGTTCCTGCTGGAGCATACTCTGTGTGGCATTATGGACAGGGCACTTGAGGCAGAGCAGCAGGAGGAAGATGAGGGCTTACTTCCTCTCAAGGCCCACTTTATGCAGACACCATTCTTGCGATGCATCAGAACACACAAGAGGAGAGGGAGGAGGATTCTGGCAGATTTAGGGACATTAAAGCAGAGGTAGACATACGTCAAACCTTAAGAGCTGGTTTTCAGTCCCCAGAAACTGTGGGAGTTGTACATGGCTGGGAGGAAGCAGTTTCAGATAGTGTAATCCTCAGTGACCCCAAGGACTCTGTTTCTCATGCCTCCACAAACGTTCACTTGGTGCATTTCACTTGGTGCAACTCTGGTAGGTTACAGTCTCATGAACAATGTATTTTTGTGGCTTCTATTGGTCAAAGGAGGAGAAGTGGAGAAGGGGCTGCCCAGGCCTGTCAGCTTCAAAATCCCATCATCTGCATCATATCATCATATGGTGGTAGATTATCTAGGGGCAAAAACAGACATGGAAAGCTTTCCAGCAGATGATCCCCTGGGTTGCTTGGTCATGAGAATAGACCAGTGGCCAGAAGTTGCCCAGTATGCAATTGAGCTGCTGGGCTGCCCTGCATCCAGTGTGTTTTCCGAATGTGCATTAGATAAAGGGAGTGTCTGTCCACAGACTTCGTTGATCAGCTGACATTTGTCAAATGTAATTAGTCCTGGGTTAGCAGTAGCTATGAAGCCCCTGATGCTGATATCAATGCAAAAAAATTTTTTGGGATGTGGAATCTCTGCAAGACTGTCTAGGCTGCCTAGCTTTCTGGGTGTTGATTTTATCTTAAAGTAATTTTTTGGTATAGGTTTCATAGGCACAATTAACACCCAAGGACCAATTTTTCTGTCCCCGTTTGACAGGTGCATGTAATTACATTTTTTTTACAGCAAGGCCAATTCTTGCTATAATCAAGAGTACCTCTATAGGGTTATGGTGTGAAGGCACCATCCACACCCAAAAGCCCAATTTTTCTGCATCTTTTACTTCTATCCAAAGTCTGCAAAAGATACACCAGACTTTATCTAAAAAAAAACGTTAATCTTGGCCTGAGTGTCCAATAGTTTGACTTCTTCGCATAAGGCTTTCTCACTGTGATGCAAAAATTGTTTTTGCCATCCAAAGTCTGCCAAAGAAACACCAGAATTTATCCAAAAAATCTCTAATCTTGTTCCCGAGTGCACTAAATTGTGGCCTAAATATACAAACTAGCTCCCCAAGCTGTTGTTTACAAAATAAGGAAGGCTTGCAGGGAAACTCAATGTAATTACCTTTTTTTTTCTTTTTATATGTCAGTTTTGCTGCAGCCGGTTCTATATATGGTACAGATGCCCCACTTTGCAGGCAGACTAAGGGGACCCCCCATGCACTATATTTAAAGGAATGTTTTCATTTATATTGTTTCACTTTAAGCATCATTAAAATCATGATCTTTATAAAAAAAAAGATTGCATTGATGCATGTCACCCAGGGCAGTACCCAAGCCCCCATACCCTTATTATGGCCAATAACTTGCATATAAGCCTTCAAAATGGACATGTTTGATTTTTTAAATTCAGGTCCCATAGACTTTAATAGGGTCCAAACTTTTGCAATGTTCTGGCGTGACCCAAACTGGGGAGTGTTCAGCCCAACTCTACTCTTCACCTACAGCCTGCTTACCTGACAGTGAAAGAGCAGGAGGATAATGTCATCCATGTGCTGTCCCTTCCATGAATATGTTTACAGCCTTAGACCAAAATCTCAGTGTAAAGCAATACAACCATGATCATATAGGAGGTGCTATTTGTTCCTTCCAGTCTCAACATTTAAAATAAAGAAAAAAACCTAATATGAAAAATGATTTCGGTGTTTATACTAGCTGTCTTCATTTAAAATACATTTAATAGTGAATATACAGTATATGTGCATTGTTTTAATATTTTCTGATCCTTTGATGCTCTGTTTTAAAGCATTTTCATTTTTTTATTTCAAAGCAAAGTAACATTCCAACTTCAGAAGTTACAGACTGTAGAGAAGTATACAAACATGTTTGTAAGTCAAACTTTATCCCTCATATGAATGCGCTGGATGTCTACATAAATCAATACAAAGTGAGGTGATGTACTGCACTAACGTGTCCAAGCTCTAAGTCTAGACCAGCATTAAATAAGCTTGTTACTGGAACCATTGTTCACTACCTGTCAATGTCACATTCCCCCTGTTGCGTTTTTTGCATAAAGTAAGACATTTCCTCATACCTGGAGATAGCAGCAGCAGAGACAAAATGACATTGTAGCAAGTATTCCTTGCAGAACAGATCCTGAGCTGCGGGCAATAAATCAAAGGTACAGTGAAAAGACCAGATAGGAATTGTAATGAGGACTTGGCCTTTATACCGATATACTTTTTCCACTAAATTATTCCATACCAATCTCACTTTCACTTATATACTTTATGTAATGAATACTGCTTGGGATGTGGGTTCTTTGACACTGTCCTTATAGTATATTAAGATGAAATATAACTTACATAGATGTAAGTGTTGTAGGCATTCATTGTTAAACAGCTGAAAATATACTGTATACAGTGGGTACGGAAAGTATTCAGACCCCCTTAAATTTTTCACTCTTTGTTATATTGCAGCCATTTGCTAAAATCATTTAGGTTCATTCTTCTTCCTCATGAATGTACACATAGCACCCCATACTGACAGAAAAACACAGAATTGTTGACATTGTTGCAGATTTATTAAAAAAGAAAAACTGAAATATCACATGGTCCTAAGTTTTCAGACCCTTTGCTCAGTATTTAGTAGAAGCCCCCTTTTGATCTAACACAGCCAGGAGTCTTTTTGGGAAAGATGCAACAAGTCTTTCACACCTGGATTTGGGGATCCTCTGCCATTCCTCCTTGCAGATCCTCTCCAGTTCTGTCAGGTTGGATGGTAAACGTTGGTGGACAGCCATTTTTAGGTCTCTCCAGAGATGCTCAATTGGGTTTAAGTCAGGGCTCTGGCTGGGCCATTCAAGAACAGTCACGGAGTTGTTGTGAAGCCACTCCTTCGTTATTTTAGCTGTGTGCTTAGGGTCATTGTCTTGTTGGAAGGTAAACCTTCGGCCCAGTCTGAGGTCCAGAGCACTCTGGAGAAGGTTTTTGTCCAGGATATCCCTGTACTTGGCCGCATTCATCTTTCCCTCGATTGCAACCAGTTGTCCTGTCCCTGCAGCTGAAAAACACCCCCACAGCATGATGCTGCCACCACCATGCTTCACTGTTGGGACTGTATTGGACAGGTGATGAGCAGTGCCTGGTTTTCTCCACACATACCGCTTAGAATTAAGGCCAAAAAGTTCTATTTTGGTCTCATCAGACCAGAGAATCGTATTTCTCACCATCTTGGAGTCCTTCAGGGTTTTTTTTAGCAAACTCCATGCGGGCTTTCATGTGTCTTACACTGAGGAGAGGCTTCCGTCGGGCCACTCTGCCATAAAGCCCCGACTGGTGGAGGGCTGCAGTGATGGTTGACTTTCTACAACTTTCTCCCATCTCCTGACTGCATCTCTGGAGCTCAGCCACAGTGATCTTTGGGTTCTTCTTTACCTCTCTCACCAAGGCTCTTCTCCCTCGATAGCTCAGTTTGGCCGGACGGCCAGCTCTAGGAAGGGTTCTGGTCATCCCAAACGTCTTCCATTTGAGGATTATGGAGGCCACTGTGCTCTTAGGAACCTTAAGTGCAGCAGAAATCTTTTTGTAACCTTGGCCAGATCTGTGCCTTGCCACAATTCTGTCTCTGAGCTCTTCAGGCAGTTCCTTTGACCTCATGATTCTCATTTGCTCTGACATGCATTGTGATCTGGAAGGTCTTATATAGACAGGTGTGTGGCTTTCCTAATCAAGTCCAATCAGTATAATCAAACACAGCTGGACTCAAATGAAGGTGTAGAACCATCTCAGGGATGATCAGAAGAAATGGAAAGCACCTGAGTTAAATATATGAGTGTCACAGCAAAGGGTCTGAATACTTAGGACCATGTGATATTTCAGTTTTTCTTTTTTAATAAATCTGCAACAATGTCAACAATTCTGTGTTTTTCTGTCAGTATGGTGTGCTATGTGTACATTCATGAGGAAGAAGAATGAACCTAAATGATTTTAGCAAATGGCTGCAATATAACAAAGAGTGAAAAATTTAAGGGGGTCTGAATACTTTCCATACCCACTGTATGTCCTCCTACAACCCATCAAGCTCAAAATTCCATACAGATCTAACATACAGTCCACTTGCAGGAAGAATCACTTTAATATAATGTAGCAAAGTAACATTTTCTAGGGATTGCTGAATACCTCCTAACTGGATGTTTAAAGAAAATGTAAATCATTTCTAAAATGATTATACAGTGGGTACGGAAAGTATTCAGACCCCCTTAAATTTTTCACTCTTTGTTATATTGCAGCCATTTGCTAAAATCATTTAGGTTCATTCTTCTTCCTCATGAATGTACATACAGCTCCCCATATTGACGGAAAAACACAGAATTGTTGACATTGTTGCAGATTTATTAAAAAAGAAAAACTGAAATATCACATGGTCCTAAGTATTCAGACCCTTTGCTGTGACACTCATATATTTTACTCAGGTGCTTTCCATTTCTGCTGATCATCCTTGAGATGGTTCTACACCTTCATTTGAGTCCAGCTGTGTTTTATTATACTGATTGGACTTGATTAGGAAAGCCAAACACCTGTCTATATAAGACCTTCCAGATCACAATGCATGTCAGAGCAAATGAGAATCATGAGGTCAAAGGAACTGCCTGAAGAGCTCAGAGACAGAATTGTGGCAAGGCACAGATCTGGCCAAGGTTACAAAAAGATTTCTGCTGCACTTAAGGTTCCTAAGAGCACAGTGGCCTCAATAATCCTCAAATGGAAGACGTTTGGGATGACCAGAACCCTTCCTAGAGCTGGCCATCCGGCCAAACTGAGCTATCGGGGGAGAAGAGCCTTGGTGAGAGAGGTAAAGAAGAACCCAAAGATCACTGTGGCTGAGCTCCAGAGATGCAGTCAGGAGAGGGGAGAAAGTTGTAGAAAGTCAACCATCACTGCAGCCCTCCACCAGTCGGGGCTTTAAGGCAGAGTGGCCCGACGGAAGCCTCTCCTCAGTGTAAGACACATGAAAGCCCGCATGGAGTTTGCTAAAAAACACCTGAAGGACTCCAAGATGGTGAGAAATAAGATTCTCTGGTCTGATGAGACCAAAATAGAACTTTTTGGCCTTCATTCTAAGCGGTATGTGTGGAGAAAACCAGGCACTGCTCATCACCTGTCCAATACAGTCCCAACAGTGAAGCATGGTGGTGTTTTTCAGCTGCAGGGACAGGGCAACTGGTTGCAATCGAGGGAAAGATGAATGCGGCCAAGTACAGGGATATCCTGGACAAAAACCTTCTCCAGAGTGCTCTGGACCTCAGACTGGGCCGAAGGTTTACCTTCCAACAAGACAATGACCCTAAGCACACAGCTAAAATAACAAAGGAGTGGCCTCACAACATCTCCGTGACTGTTCTTGAATGGCCCAGCCAGAGCCCTGACTTAAACCCAATTGAGCATCTCTGGAGAGACCTAAAAATGGCTGTCCACCAACGTTTACCATCCAACCTGACAGAACTGGAGAGGATCTGCAAGGAGGAATGGCAGAGGATCCCCAAATCCAGGTGTGAAAGACTTGTTGCATCTTTCCCAAAAAGACTCCTGGCTGTATTAGATCAAAAGGGGGCTTCTACTAAATACTGAGCAAAGGGTCTGAATACTTAGGACCATGTGATATTTCAGTTTTTCTTTTTTAATAAATCTGCAACAATGTCAACAATTCTGTGTTTTTCTGTCAGTATGGGGTGCTATGTGTACATTCATGAGGAAGAAGAATGAACTTAAATGATTTTAGCAAATGGCTGCAATATAACAAAGAGTGAAAAATTTAAGGGGGTCTGAATACTTTCCGTACCCACTGTAAATACATTTTTAACAGATAGAAAGATATCTAAACTATGACCAAGCTATGCACATTTCAATTTTAATGTATTCTTAACAAGTAGGAAGTATGCTTTAACCCTAACCTAAATGGCCTTTGTAGCTGCAAGCACTGTGGAGAAAGTCATTCTCAAAGGTTGCAAGAGATCCAGTAAAGTTGCTCAAGTCCAATCTCTGCACTCCACTATCCCTCATGCCCCTCTTTCTGTGCACCTGTTTCATGTTTTTTTTTTAAATGGTGTTTATTTAAAATTTTTGCAAGATAACAACAGAAACACTAGGGCAGACAATGCCCATAAAACACATAGGGAACAAGCATGTAAAGTACATCAGGGTATCAGAAGACATCATAACATAAACAATGCAGGGGGGGGAGGGTCTTGACGGCCCATTTCAAGGGGGGGGGGCAGAAAAAGGGTGCATACCAAAAGTCCAGGATAACCAAGCAACTGTAAGGCTACACACCCAACATGTCACCATAGTATAATCCCCCTCTAGGATGAGCTCAGATGGGGGAGGGAAAACAGGGCACACAAACAAGACTAACAACACCATCAAGAAAACACAAACACCCAACAAAAGACTTTACCATACACACCAACAGATCTGCATTCACATACCTTCCCCTACCACCAAGTACCCCCCCCCCCCCAAGGGGGGGGAGGGTATACTACATTCATCTTATTCAACAGGATAAACCGCATGACACGCGGGGACACCCAGGTTTCAGTCAACAGATAAACTGGAGGGCAGAGGGGCATCAGCCCAGTACGAGTCTTCCACATCAAGCCAAGGCTGACAAACGTTAGTGAACTTTTTAGGACACCTTCTACTCTTATAAATTAGTTTATAAAGCGGTACATCACTGCGCACCAAAGTATAGAATTGCTGCATGGTAGGTGGTTCAACACTCTTCCAATGTAATAAAACAAGTTTCTTAGCATAGAACAAAAGGATGCGGAGCAGGATCCTAGGACACACACGGTGGATAATATCATTCAACACACCCAACAGGCCCACCTCAGGCGTACGAGGGACTGAGAAATGCAGTTTATCATTAAAAAAAGCAAAAAGAGATGTCCAGTAACCGCTAACATGGGGGCAGGACCAGAACATATGAAGCAAGTCCGCAGCAAGACAGCCGCACCTAGGGCAAGCAGCTCCCGGGGCGACCCCCATACGGACCAACTTCTGAGGTGCATAATGCAAATGATGAATGAATTTAAACTGTATTAACCTATGGTTGGAACTAATAAGATCTTGGAAGCAAACCTCCGTAACCTCCTCCCATGCCTCCTCTGTCAGTTCAGGCAGGAGTGCGACCCACCGGCCCATGGCCAATTTAAACGGGTCAGCACCCGCCGCCTGCAACCTCAAGTAAAACGTAGTGACCATTTTGTGCACCCCTGAGATAGACAGTAACAGCTCCATTGGGGACTCCTTGAGCTCTAGGGTCAACCCAGCAAACTGCGCTCGGGCGGCGTGGCGTAGTAACAAGTATTTAAAGAAAAAACGGTTGCTCACACCATGGCGGGTCTTCAGGTCATCAAAGGAAACAAAATAAGTCGACCGAAAGATATGGGAGACATGAGTCACCCCAAGTCCAGACCACCAGCCTGAATCCGGATGACCGTAGAGCTCGGGGAAATTAAGATTATCCCACAACGAGGCATTGGGAGACACAGCGGGCGTCTCTGACAACATTTCATTGCCTGCGTGCCAGGCCAACCACCCTACCTCCACAGGAGAGGCCCGAGAGCAGCGTCTGGGGACCGACCTGAGGAGAGCATCCAGAGCCTGCGTTTTCGAGCCATGGATGGCCAATACGAGAATGGTGGAGGAGTTCCCAGGAGAGTCGCCAAGGCAATCATATAAATAAGTAAGCTGGGATGCAAGAAAATACTTGTAAAGGTCTGGACACGCCAGACCCCCCTGAAATTTGGAGGCCTGGAGAGAGGACCTAGCTATGCGAGGGCGGGAGCCCTACCAGAAAAATTAAGTAAGGGCAGAGTCTATTTTGTGGAATAAACGCCTAGGTAGAAAAACAGGGGAAGCCCGAAAAACATAGAGGAATTTTGGTAAGTAGATCATCTTAAAAATGTTAATCCTGCCAATGAGATTCAGCGGCAGCGAAGACCAGGTACGCAGCCGAACCTCCATGTGCGAAATAATAGGCTGAACATTCAAAGAGCTATAAGTCTGGAGATCAGTATGAACCTGTATCCCAAGGTACTTAAAGGCAGGAGACAGGTGAACGCCAAAACACTGCAAAAAACAATAATCCGCGGGCGGGCCAAGCGGAAAAGCCACCGATTTATCCCAACCAACTCTAAGGCCAGACACCCCGCCGAACTCCTCCACCACTCCCAGTAAGGCTTCAAAAGAGGACTCAGAACCATTAAGATAAATAAGTGCATCATCCGCGTACAGCGATATTTTCTCCTCCAGACCGCCACAAAGGATACCGCCCACTGCCACCATCTGTCACACCGCCAGAGCCAAAGGCTCACTGGCAAGGGCAAACAGTAACGGCGACAGAGGGCAGCCCTGCCTAGTACCTCGGTGGAGGGAAAAGGTCGCAGATACATCCTTATTCATACAAATTCTGGCCAGCGGCCGCGAGTAGAGCAGATGCACCCATTTGATAAACGGGAGGCCAAACCCCATCTACGACATGACCTGCCAGAGGAAATCCCATCTCACAGTATCAAAGGCCTTCCTAATATCAAGAGACAACACCAGGCCACTCCTCGCCTCCTTAGTTGCAGTATATTGATGCAGATGGAGCCGGCGGATGTTATCATACGTGCTCTTCCCAGGCATGAACCCATTCTGATCAGGATGGACAAGGGTAGTTATAACCTTGGCGAGGCGGGTAGCTAAAAGTTTTGCAAGAATCTTTACATCACTGTTAAGCAGCGATATAGGTCGATATGAGTCACACAGTAATCCATCCTTGTCCGGTTTGGGCAGGATCACTATGAGAGCCTCCCCCATAGATGCCGGGAGTTCCCCCTCATCAAGGGCCGCCGCATAGAGGTCCCGCAGTCTACTGGCAAGGTCCCCGGGGTACTCTTGGTACCACTCCGCGGGCAAGCCATCAAGCCCAGGGGTTTTATTAGAGGGCAGAAAGCCGATAGCAGTCTCGATCTCTTCAGTAGTCAGAGGGGCGTCTAGCATCAGCCTGTGGGCCTCGGACAACATCGGAAAGACCAACGAGTCCAAAAACCCAACAACCTGTTTCATGTTTACATTACAGATCATTAGGCTGGCACGCTTCCAACCAACTACAAGCAAGGAAGAACAAAATAATCTACAGGTAGAAAACAAAAGTGAAACGTTTTTTTTATTGATGACGCTGCTTTCCTTACAGGCTTCTGAAAAAAATTGCTCCTTACACCTCTAGTCAGTACACTCTGCCCTCAAGCAGACTGGCACACAGGTTTTTTGCAGACCGCACTCAAAGTTCTTGCTATTTCTGATAGATATAGTGTAAACACTCACTCACAGTCTCTTACTGCCAGCCATTACCAGAAGGATTGCACATAGTTGTGTACCAACTAGGTTAGTCACACATGCTTATGAGATTCCCCAAGCTACCCTGTGAAATGAAACACTTACGCAGTCACACAAACACATCAGACACAAAATCCCTGTTGCTGGCAATTGGAAACTGTCCCTGCCTATGGCAGATACAATAACATTCAGACACTGGTGCTAACGTTCATACAATAATATTGGCCATCTCGTTCTCTACCAGCCAGGCTCTGCAATTAAACAGAACATAGGGGTACAGCTCCACAATGCAATCTTACAGATTAGCAGTGAATTTTAAACCAATCATACCAAACCAAGTATTCGATAATACAATACAACAGTCTTTAAGGAGTTGGGAATTCTTTAGCGCAATCTCACACAGATTATCAGTAAGTTTACAACCAAGCTTACAAGTACTTGATAATACAATACAACAGTCTCCTTAGGAGTTGTGAAATCTTTAGAGCAATCAAACACTCCTTATTAATTTTATATGTAATATACAAAGGTGGCCAGTGCTTAAAAAATGTGAAGAAAATGACAAAAAACGTAAAAAGTAAGACACACACAAAAAAAATCACACGTAAAGGGGACCTTACAGAAAAAGTATTAGTACGGTATATACTTGAGTATAAGCCGACTTTTTCAGCACATTTTTTATGCTGAAAAAGCACTCGTCGGCTTATACTCGAGTCACTTACCTGTTCTCCCTGGGGCTGACCGAACGTCAGCAGCAGCCAGCTCGAGATGTACACTTCATATGCACCGCCACCACTCTGGAAAGCCTGTACGCACTCGGCCACTCTCAGGCAGATGGCACATGCACAATGACGTGTGGCCCCGAGCGGCGCCCTTTTTAAATGTAAGGTGCCTTGGGGATGGGTAAGTAAGACCCCTGCGCAGCCTCTGCATATCCTGCACAATGCCCTCAGCCCTGCATCATGCCCTCAGCCCTGCAGCTCCTGCAACATGCCACAGCCCTGTATCTCCTGCGCCATGCCTGCTGCCCTGCATCTCCTGCAACATGCCCTCAGCCCTGCATCTCCTGCACCATGCCCTCAGCCCTGCATCTCCTGCACCATGCCCGCAGCCTCTGCATCTCCTGCACCATGCCCGCAGCCTCTGCATCTCCTTTACCAAGCCCACAGCCCCTGCAACTCCTGCACCATGCCCACAGCCCCTGCATCTCCTGCAACATGCCCACAGCTTCTTCTTCTCCTGTACCATGCCCGCAGCCTCTGGTATCTATTTTAATTTTTGAAATTTACCAGTAGCTGCAGCATTTCCTACCCTTGGCTTATACCCAAGTCAATACGTTTTCCCAGTCTTTTGTGGTAAAATTTGCGCAATCTGGATTATATTCGGGTTGGCTTATACTCGAGTATATACAGTATTCCTTCCAGATTTTGATAGAAATATAAAGATCAAACCCCCCAAAATATGACCAAGATTTGATTGCAAATCACCATATTTATACCTTAGAGATCAAAGTGAGTTGACACCCACTCAGACTATCCAATGGAGTACACTGGTTTTTGCATCCTACCCAATTCGAACAACTAGGATTTTGGTTATAAAAATCTTCTAACATTCATAATGTTTTGAGTTAGGAAATGATAGTTACATAGTTAGTCTGGTTGAAAAAAAGACACAAGTCCATCTAGTTTAACCAATAAAAGGGAAAAAAAATACAATCCTATACCCTCAGTTGATCCAGATGAAGGCTAAAAAACCCCAGCAAAGCATGATCCAATTTTCTCCAACAGGGTAAAAAAAATAATTTCTGAACCCCCAATCTGATATTCCCTGGATCAACTTTACTTATTAATGTTATTATCCAGTTATTTTATGTATATTTAAAAAATAATCCAGTTTTTTTGCATCAAATGTTTTATTAAAGATAAAGAGTAAACCTACATAGGAAAAAGACTAAAGAGATTTATCCCCAAAATAAAGGGGACAAAATAGGGTACACAATGGTGTTGTACAATGACAGGAACTCAGCCTGCACTAACATGAAACAAATGAAGAGGTACACAAATGAAAACTGAGAGGCAACACAGCATGTTTATATAAAAGATATCACAGGTGTCTAGCAAAGTTATATGACTGAAAATCAGCTTAGTATCGAAACCAGTAAGTACTAGAAAATGATAGAGAACTCAAGGTGAAACTGCTCTGAAATAAAGCAAAAAATGGGACACTAGAAAACCTGAGAATAAAAGGAAGGGGGAGAAGGGGAGTGATTACAGTGGGCTATTGAATCTGGGGTCTGGCGAGACCTACAGTATGTGGTTGTTGCCCTCTCAAGTCATATCGGAATCCAGACTTTTTTTAAAGCAATCTACTGAGCTGGTGTCAGGAAGGGATTCATCTGCTGGTGGCTTAACTTCAATAACATTTCACCTGCTATCCAGCCTAGCATTACTGGTTCTCTGTCCACTGTTCCGTGTTTGCCCCATAGACTATTTTCTTGCTGATCCCCTAACTATTGCCCAGCCTGATGGTCTGCTGCCTGTTGATGGGGTCCAGTATACACAGGTGCAGAATGGAAAACTTAATTTAGTTTAATTTGGGATAGATTCAATATGTTAAAAATTTAGTTTTGTTGAATAAATTCGAATTCAGATCCGTCAAAAAATGATCGACCAATTCTAATTCTGTGTGAAGACTAGCTAGTTGTTAAGGAGCGGGCCGGGAAGCCAGCCGCCGCATCCTTAACCAGGGAGTCATCAACTATCAGTGGCTTCCCAACTGACAGCTAAATGTAAAAAATAAAAAAGGCAGACAATGAAAAATTCAGAAAAAATACAACGTGGGGTCCCCCCCAATCCATACCAGGCCCTTTGGGTCTTGTATAGATTTTAAGGGGAACCCCACACTGTTTTTTATTTCACCTTTTGGTATGGGGCCTCTTCCCCACAACCCTAGCAGGTAGTTGTGGGAGTCTGCGGGCAGAGGGCTTATTGGAATCTGGAAGCCCCCTTTAGCAAGGGGGCCCCTAGATCCTGACCCACCCGTAGATCCTGACCCACCCCTAGATCCCAACCCACCCCTATGTGAATGAGTAAAGACACAACATGAGTTTTTGACAATTCCTTTATTATTATAACAAAAATGTCCCCAGTGTAGATCCGACGCCTCAGGTCTCGTTGAAAGCTTCCCGCCTTCTGCCTGCTCCTCCATCTGACATTTCTGAAGGGCCTGGTATGGATTGGGGGATGCCCCCTGCTGTTTTTTTCTGAATTTTTTATAGCAGGAATTCTTTTGTTTACATTTCAGTGGGGAAGCCTGCAGACACCTGATAAGTCACTGGGCCGCTTCTAAACAACCAGCTATTCTTCACACACAGTTTGAATCGGTCCGAAAATTTGGCATTCATTATGAAACTAATATACGAAAAGAAATTAAACGAAATGCAACTAAATTTGTTACTATTTCATTTGGAGATTTGAATGCATCCAAATCTCTGAATAACCAAAAATTCTTTCGAATTTATATTAGGACCGAAAGGAATTGCACATGTCTAGTCCAGTCCTATTCCATGCTGCCCACTGATGGGGTCATGCTTGCCGATGGGCTTCAGCCATCCCCCATGCTTGCCGTTGGGGTTAGGCCTGCCACTGGTGCCCTGCTGTCTGCTGCCAAGCCTGCTGCTTGTGCCCTGCTGTCCACTGCCAAGCTTGCCTTTGATGCTACTCTGCATGATGCCCAGCCTGGTGGTCTGGTTTCTGATGCCCAGCTTGGTGGTCCAGTTCCTGATGCCCAGCCTGGTGGTCCCGCTCCTGATGCCCAGCCTGGTGGTCCCGCTCCTGATGCCCAGCCTGGTGGTCCTGTTACTACTGCCCAGCTTGGTGGTCCTGTTGCTGATGCCCAGCCTGTTGGTCCTGTTCCTGATGCACAGCCAAAGGGTCCCATGTCTGATAATCTGCCTGCCTCTGATGATCCAATGCCAGATGTCTGGCCTGATGGTCCTGTGCTTGATGTTCAGCCTGCCTCCGATCCCATGCCTGATGACTTGCCTGCCAGCCTCTGACGGTCCTGTGCCAGATGACCCACCTTCCTTTGATGGTCCTATAAACAACAATTTTCCTACCTTTGGTGGTCCTGTGCCCGACAGTCCGCCTGCCTCTGACAGTCCTGTGTCTGATAATTTGCCTGGCTCTTACAGTCCTGTGCCTGACGATCGGCCTGCCTCTGGTGGTGTGCTGCTTGATGACCAGCCTGCCTTTGATGGTCTGCTGTATGATGACCAGCCCACCCCTGCCTCTAGTGATCTGGTGCTTGATATCCAGCCTGATCTTATTAATCCTCTTTCTGCCACCCATCCAGGTTTTACTGACTTTGTATGTACTGCTCAACAAAGTTTAATCAATTCTATGCCTATTGTCAAGCTGGATTTTATTGTAAAGGTTAAGTGTCCACTTGCTAATGTGTCTGAAAGCTCTAAGTTTTCACATGTCTTATATGGGTTACCTGCTTGGCCTGGGATTCTTTTTACAGTTGCCTTGGTTGAGTCCCTCTGGCCAAAGCCAAAGGGTATGGGGGTCCAGGTACTGCCCTGGGGGACATCAATGAAAAAAGTTTGCAAAAAAGATCATTGTTAACAGTACTGATGTTTAAAGTGAAACAATAAAAATGAAAACTTCCTTTAAATATAGTGCCTGGGAAGTCCCCCTAGTCTGCCTGTAAAGTGACATATCAATACCATGTATAAAATCTGCTGCAGCAAAAATGACATTTATAAAGCCAAAAAAAGAATTTTCCCTGGAAGCTTTGTTTATTTTAAAAGCAATGGCTTGGAGAGCCAGTCTGTATGATGAAGCCACAATTTACTACACTCAGAACAAGATTAGATTTTTTGGATAAATTCTGGTATTTGTTTCGCAGACTTTAGATTTAGTAACAGGTGCTGACAAATTTGGCTTTGGGTGTTGGTGGTACCTTCACACTGTAACCCTTTAGAGGTACTCTTGATGCAAGCAAGAATTGGCCTTGCTGTCAAAAATTGAAATAATATGCACCTCTCAAACAGGTGCATAAAAAATTGTGTCCATGAAACCTATACCAAAAAATTTTTTCATGATAAAATCAACACCCACGAAGCTAGGCAGCCTAGACAGTCTTGCAGAGATTACACATCCCGAAAAAAACACTTAATCAGCAACATCAGCATCAGGGGCTTGACTGCTGCTGCTAATCCAGAAATGTTTTATTTTGATAAATGTCAGCCGGTCAATGGAGTCTGTGGACAGACACGCTTTCTTATCTGTCACAAAACCTTTGGAAAAAAAAAAGCAGAGCTCCCCTGAGCCTGTCACTGTGCCACACTCACACAGGTACTTGTTTACGGCCCTCTGCTGCATCATTGCCAAATTTGAGTTCCATCTGGTAGGCATGTCACAAATCAGGCAGTTTACAGGCAGGTAGAATTCCTGCTGAATTTCAGCCAATTGAGCACTGGCTGTGTAAGACCGTATGAAATGCCTACAAACTCTTTTGGCCTGCTTTAGCAGATCTTCCAACCCTGAGTACCTATTTAAGAAATGCTGCACCACCAAATTAAGGACGTGTTAAGGCATGGCACATGTGTCAACTTTCTCTGTCGAAGTGCGGATAGGTGGTTAGTGCCATTATCACACACCACCATTCCTGGCTCAAGCTGGCATGGCGTGAACCACCTCAGGGCTTGCCCCTGCAGAGCTGAAAGAATATCTGCTCCAGTGTGGCTCTTGCCCCCTAGACACCCCAGCTAAAGCACTGCATGTCATCTTTAGCATGACTCATTAAATAGCCTCCTAAATGTTTAGGGGGGACTGGGGGTTCATAGGACAATTCAGCAGAGGAGGTCATAGAGGGAGAGGAAAAGGGGGTGGAGCTGACAAATCCTGTATCATCACCATCAGCTGTATGGAAATGTGGTGGCAAAACAAGCTGCAGCCCTGAGCCCTGTCCTGCATCCTTCCGAGTTGCAAGCCGAGTTACCCAGTGTGCTGTGAATGAAATATATCATCTCTGACCATGCTTGCTGGACCATGTGTCAGCAGTAATGTGAACCTTGTGGCTGACTTCTTTGCCCAACAATGCCAAAACATAGCCTTCCACGTGATGGTACAGAGCTGCTATGGCCTTGCATGCAAAGAAATAGCTACTGGGAACCTGCCATTGTGGTAAAGCACATTAGGGGCAGAATCCACCAGGCAGAAAGGCAAGAGTTGTAAAGCCAGCAGCTTTGACAAGCTGGAATTTAGACACTGGGCATGTGGGTGGCAGTGACTGTATTGTTTTTATAAGTAGGCACCCCTAACAAGTGTATTTACATTTGTATGTATGTGGGGGTGGGCTCAAAGTGTTTGGGGGGGGTTTAAGTTCTGGGGTTTAACTTTTTTACATATATTTTGAATAAACTTGCATTTTTATCATATAGGGGAACTTATGTGAGAAGTTCTCTTTATTTAGACATCAGGGATCTTTTAGACCTCTGATATCTCACCTGCCCTCTATTAAAGCGAATTGCAGCACAGATTGGGGATCGTGACAGCAGAACCTGGACGTGATACACGTAATACAGTGGGGAAACAAATGTGCTAGGGAAGTGTGGAAGTGTTCAGGTAGCTTTATATACACCTGATCAGTGTTGTCTGGCAGTTGGTTTGTCAGATTTGCATACATTACCAGCTGGAGTCCCAAAGGGTATGGTATTACCACCCCCCGATGCTGCCATCATATGGCATTCTTTGGTGGAGCCCAGAGATTATTTTCCAAAGACTTTAGAGCCAGAAACTTTTTTCTAGTTTTGCCAGATAGGACGTGAGGGAAAATCTGCAACAGGTACATAGACATAAAGAAAAAAATATTAAGTGGTTCTAGCCTTTCACCGCTAATGAAAAGCATTTTTATTGTGTGCACTCAAGAGATCCCTACACTTCCTGTCTGGTGAAACATTATCAGCAGGACAGTGAGTCTGGATAAAATCCATTTAATGGAGCCCAGAAAACTAAAGAACAAAAAGCTAACATGAGTTCTAGCACTTTCACAGTTTAGCCAAATCTAAAAAAAAAAAAAGTTAGCGGTTTGCATTAGGTGGTGATACTCAGATCTTACTGGACTCTACATAACCATTCCTTGCAGCTGTGCAACACACAAAGGACTGCACATTTAATATCTCTCACCAGACAAAATGACACCTCAAAGCCAGTGCAGGTAAAATAAAGCAATAAATACTATTTGTAAAGTTACTGACTTCTTTTTTCTTCTTTACAGCAGAACATTTTTCAGTTGGCAACTCTACTTTAACCATCTAGAAAATGGAAAAAAAAATTACAACAGGAGTCATTAACAGCAGAATCACAAAACATAAAATGTACAGTCAAAATCGTTTAATTTAAATAAGATGAAATAAGGCTGCTGCTTCTAAAAGCACTATATCAATGGCCTAATGATTACTTAGCTTGAATCATGCATTGTTTACACCCCCTTTCTTCTTCTCTTTATAAGCATAAGTATCTGAAATTATACCAATATATACTTTGCTGTATAATATACCATACACTGTGTGCATGCTCTTTTTTATGGAAAAGTTTATTTCCATTTAATCAGATGAGAGCACTATCGAACAATCACCTTAGAAATAAACTCTTGTAAAGTGTAAGTGATACAGTTGCACTTATGAAAAGCCACTTACAAGCAAGCCATTAGGGATGATGGAATACCTAGCTTCTCCGTTCACCTCTTCTTTAAGCCTCCAAGCATTTGTCAGGTACTTTTGCAGCTAATATACTATTATGCAAAGTACTCTTTTTGAAAAACCGGTTTCTGGTAATCCCTCTGCTCTCAATTACCATAACATTTTATAACTGACACGTTATATTCTGTGCTTGTTTGTCTGTTTGTGACTATAGTGAGCATAAAATGCTTTTTTTTCTGTGATATGACTTTTCTTAACAACCATACAAGCCCTTACAGATGAACAATTTTATATGTATGCTTTCCTTGGTTCTTAAGAAAATTCATACATGCCTTGGCATATTACTTTTCAGACTAATTCCTAAACTTGAGGACCTGCCTTCATTATCACCAGCTGACCAGTTTCAATGTTGTAATAAAAAAAAAAGCTGCAGTCTATTTATATCTATAGGTGTGGAATTTTACCAGAAAGCATCCCAACAAAAATTGAATTTCTATTGCAGCGAATACTTGTGATTTGATTGCTGCTAAGTGCAGTCTTTTGGAAAAATCATAGCGAGCTAATCAGCTTTAATTTGATAGATGTTTATGCATCATGCAATGTGCTGACAATACATAATATTTTTTCCAGCATCAAATCTTTTCTAGTGATATCGGTCTACATATGTACTTTACTCATAATGCACTCTGAAGACTCATCAGTATCATAATTACACCACCGTCGCACATTATTTCTAACAGTGGGGATTACAAAATAATAGTATATCTTAAAACCTATGCACTACCAGTACTACATGTACCATACTGCTACTTGTTGTGATATTTTGGCCAGGATTATACTGGCACTATTAAACAGGAAATCCCTTCACCAAATAGTGCCAGTGGATAATTACAGCACCTAGAACTCATTGCCACTCAGTACTGAGACGTCCATTGTGCAATGAGAAAGCCCTGCATGTAGGGCCTTTTATTTGCTGGGGCTAGTTTGGGACTGCACTAGACCTAGATCGAATCCTTGACAAACCATAGTCTTAAAAGTGACCTCAACCAAATCAAACCCTTGCCCTAGATGAATCCCTCACTATGGTTTCACCCCTTACGCTAGTTCTAACCTCTAATGCAAACGGTTTTGGAGTACTTTTAAACAAAGTCATCTATTCATTCGTACAAATGTTATTTTGAAAGACTACTAGAGCAGTGATGTATAACAGTGTAAATTTGCTGTCCCCTCAAAATAACTCAACACACAGCCATTAATGTCTAAACTGCTGGCAACAAAACTGAGTACACCCCTAAGTAAAAATGTCCAAATTGGGCCCAATTAGCAATTTTTCCTCCCTGGTGTCATGTGACTTGTTAGTGCTACAAGGTCTCAGGTGTGAATGGGGAGCAGGTGTGCTAAATTTGGTGTTATCGCTCTCACTCTCTCATGCTGGTCACTGGAAGTTCAACATGGCAACTCATGGCAAAGAACTCTCTAAGGATCTGAAATGTTGCTCTACATAAAGATGGCCTAGGCTATGAGACGATTGCAAAGACCCTGAAACTGAGCTGCAGCACGGTGGCCAAGACCATACAGTGGTTTAACAGGACAGGTTCCACTCAAAACAGGCCTCGCCATGGTCAACTAAAGGAGTTGAGTGCACATGCTCAGCGTCATATCCAATGGTTGTCTTTGAGAAATAGACGTATGAGTGCTGCCAACATTGCTGCAGAGGTTGAAAGGGTGGGGGGTCAGCCTGTCAGTGCTCAGACCATACGTTGCACACTGCATCAAATGAGTCTGCATGGCTGTTCCCAGAAGGAAGCCTCTTCTAAGGATGATACACAAGAGAGCCCGCAAACAGTTTGCTGAAGATAAGTAGACTAAGGACGTGGATTACTGGAACCATGTCCTGTGGTCTAATGAGACCAAAATAAACGTATTTGGTTAAAATGGTGTCAAGCATGTGTGGCAGAAACCAGGTGAGGAATACAAAGACAAATGTGTCTTGCCTACAGTCGAGCATGGGTGTGGAAGTGTCATGGTCGGGGGCTGCATAAGTGCTGCCGGCACTGGGGAGCTATAGTTCATTGAGGGAACCATGAATGCCAGCATGTTCTATGACATTCTGAAGCAGAGCATGATCCCCTCCCTTTGGAGACTGGGCCGCAGGGCAGTATTCCAACATAACAACCCCAAACACAACTCCAAGATGACCACTGCCTTGCTAAAGAAGCTGGGGGTAAAGGTGATGGACTGACCAAGCATGTCTCCAGACCTCAACCCTATTAAGCATCTGTGGGGCATCCTCAAATGGAGGAGCGCAAGGTCTCTAACATCCACCAGCTCCGTGATGTCATCATGGAGGAGTGGAAGAGAACTCCAGTGGCAACCTGTGAAGCTCTGGTGAACTCCATGCCCAAGAGGGTTAAGGCAGTGCTGGGAAATAATGGCGGCCAACACAAAATATTGACACTTTGGGCCCAATTTGGACATTTCCACTTACAGTTGTACCCCCTTATGTTGCAAGAGGTTTAGACATTAATGACTGTGTGTTGAATTATTTTGAGGGGACATCAAATTTACACTGTGCTACAATGTAAAGTAGTGAATGTACAGCTTGTATAAAAGTGTCATATCTTCAGTGTTGTCACATGAAAAGGTATAATAAAATATTTACAAAAATGTGAGGGGCGTACTCACTTTTGTGAGATACTGTACATGTTGTTTTGAAATAGTGCACTGATTTAAGTAAGTGCATTTTATTTATTTTAATAAGAGTTATACTGTACATACAAAAAGCACAACGATCCCTATGTCTTTACTTTCAGCTGCTGGAAGGAGAGACACAGTGTAGCGTCCTGTATTTTTTATCCTTTCCCGCCAGACCGATCCCCCTGTGTACCCCCTGTCAGTGGCCCTGAGTGGAGTATCTGATAAGTGTGGAGGGCGACTGCTGAGACCATAAACAGTCTGATGGTAACACCAGCACATTACAATCTCATCCGGCTCCAGGGTCCATTGTCTGTGTGACTTCATCCAACCCGGCAGAACCACCTCATCTTGTCCACGCCCACCCCAGACACATTACCCCTGGCCCCAGAGCCATATGGGAGATGTAGTTCTATGGGGGGGTGCGGTAGGGATGAGATACAACTCGAATAGGATGGCCGGTCTGAGTGCGCTCTTCTTCCTCGCATGCCCACAGAGAGGGCTCTGCGTGCCAGTGGTTCGTCATCACTGTACTAGAGTATGGCCATCTTTATTCTATTCTAATTTTTTTCTAACTCTCATTTAACAAAGACTGGGTCCCATCTCAGGACCAGACCATAGTTGATGTACACGTGACTCTAGTGCACTTTCAGTAACCCAAACTGGAGATGTAAACATTTTGTGCACTCTATCACTCTTTGTGGTACAGAAGAACACATCCACAGCAGGATGGTTTTTTAAAGGAAGGGCAATTTTTGTCTTATTCCTTAAAACTCCTAAATATTGCAGCAGCATTTAATATACTGGGCTGGTATTGTAGGAAAAGGGGGCACATTTATTTTTTTGTATTTTGAAAAGGAAAACAAGAGATTAGCTAACTGCCAAACTGACTGACATACAGGATCACAGAAGTGAATCAGGAAAACTGACAGAAGAGGCTTTTCCATAATTCATTCCATTATTATTCTAATGACATTGATCTTTAAATCCCCAAACTGAGTTAAACTAGGTTGACTCCCTGACTTTAACACCGTTGCTGTGTTTCATGACTCTTGAGTGATTTAACTTCATAGCTGGAATTACTTTATGCTTAAAAAAACATGAAACTGAACTTCTTTTTCTTAGGGAAATAAAAAACAAAAATGTCAATACAATGGATTGCAAGCTGATTTCCATCTTCTTTGTTTAATATATCAGACGAACAGAAACAATACCAATCAAATTAGGGAAGACGGGTAGTGAAAATAGAACTGGCTGAAGAAATGACAGCTATCATTTGCAGGCTGAGCAAGTGCTTCTATTTTGAGTGAACTATTTTTGTAGATCAATCATGCATAAACAAGCAAGCTACACACATAACAAGAAAGTTAATTAGAAATGTGTGCTTCTTCAGATCAGATAGCTTCCTGCTGAGCATTACAAAGCTGATTGAAACCACCATAACCAATAGAAACAAAAAAAATAAAAAATTAAGCATATCTGCATTATGAGGCAGTGCCAGATTTAGACTTGGTTCCATTTGCAAGGGTAAAATCCCTAAATATAGTTCAGAAATCTGGGCCATGCAGGATAAAAGTGTGATGTCAGATGAAGAAACGTAGACTTAGAATAGCTAAACGAAAAGGTGCAGAAAATCTGTGAAAGGGAAAGTAAAAGAGTCCTGAAATTATTGTGTATGAAGCTTGTAGTAAGTATATATTTAAAAAACAAGCTATTAGCTAATGGCTACTGGTACAGTTAATCCCTAAGTATATATTCAAACATAGAGGTCATTTATGCATATTAATGCTAAATGAGAAAGATCTCCTTGCTGGCCAGCCAGTAAAGCTGCAGCCAAGCTTTCGGTGACAGCCTAATGCTACAAAGAAATAGAAAGGCAATGTAAATGACAGTTGTATATGTTAGAAGAGCATGCTCAGTTGGTTTGGGAAGTTGCATTGGCATTGGATTCAATGTTCTCAATGTTTTTCTTTACCTACTGAAGAAAAAAATTAAAATGTATTTTATGCTCCCATTTACTTACCACTTCTGCATTCTGATCCCAAAACATCAGCAAGTCTTTGGTTAAATCAAAGCTTTATTGTGTTCTTCACATTTAGTTGCATCCCATTTCTTGGTCTATTAAGGCACTGGGGATGTAGCCAGGGCATAACAGCTGTCCCCTGTAAGGGCTACATTGCCAGTGCCCTCCAATGAAATCTCGAGAGAGATCTAGTGAGATCTTGTGAAATCCCATGGGAGCTCTGGGGAATGAAAAGAATAAAAGCATTTTTTCCACGGATACTAAACTGCACCACATCTCATATTACGCATGGCCAAGACCTGGTGCTGATGCCATCGGTGGGCTGGCACACAAACAAGCCAACCACCAATAATGTTGGCTTTGAGATAGTGGAGTGGTTTTACAGGAGGTGTGCAAAATAGAATGAAGAAATGGGAAGAGTACAATAGTTTAGGCAAGCAGTATTATTTTATATGGTTTGATTTCAGCATATTGATTTCTGTAATGCTGGAGGGGAGGTCCACTTTAAAGCTCTGTGAACTAAGATTAACGTATTGAATAAACTTCTCCCTACTGCGTAATCTTCACAATCTGCATGTAGCAGGGAATATTTTTACATGATCAAGTAGTGTTCCATTTGTATGCAGTGAGACACTACTGCATACAAAATATGTATCTTACACTATAAGGACTGCTACATACATAGGTACATAGTAGGTGAGGTTGAATAAAGACAATAGTCCATCCAGTTCAACCTGCTTTGCTTGATCTGATTAGCAGTCAATCACTACTGTCAGTACTTTATCCTTATCGGTTTTAGTTGTTCGATTCAGCTACTAACAATTGCCCATTCTGCTGGCATTAATAGTGTGATTCACTGCAGAGTGAGCCAAACTGCATGCATATATTAAGATGAATAGACAACATACCTATTCAGCTTTTCTGTTATGACTTTTGCTCTTTGCTTTTTACCATACCAACTTTGTGAAAAAATCCGAAAAGAAAGAAGCCTTCCTGTAATTCTTATCTTGAGCTGCTTACCTTCATATTTATTTTTGTTCTGTTAGCTGCAGGCTTATTATGGAAATAGCTTTATATATACAACCTTAAGGCTGAATATATATAGCTACACATTTACGTGCAAAAGTTCTTTCCATCCAATCTTGAGAATACACAGTTCCATAACACCACATAGTCAGGTTTCGTTTTTTTCACTTTTATTTTTTACCCAGTAATCCATCCAGAAATACACACTTCTCTTAGGGTGTCTCCTCTATCTACGGAATTGAGACCTCCTTTGACAGCAGTATTTTCTGGAGAGGGTAGTGTTAAATGGAAGCCGCTGTATCCAGAGCTACTAGTAAATTTAGATGGATATTACATAAGTGACTAACAAATTAAAGCCTAACTCTCGCTAACAATTTAGCAGTTAGGCTCGGCTCACACCAATGCGTTTTTTTATGCTTTTTGCAAAAATGCAGGACATTTTTTTTTAAATGGGTTCCAATGGAACACGTTTACATCAATGCATTTTTGTGCCTCTGCATTTTGGGAAAAGATCAGGCACATTTTAAACACAAAACAGGGCTTTTTTTTGCTTCAAAAGACTTCAATGGAGAAGCTGGAGAAAAGCCTGTACATCATTTTTACCGTGACTTTGCCACGATTTGTACTTTGCGTTTTTTAATCTGCCCAACAAAAAAATTGTCAAAAAAAATCATTAAGGATGCTAAACACAAACTGCAGCAAAAGCGAGTCAATCGTGGTTACAAGACAGTAAAAAAAAAAAAGAAAATCAATAAGCACTGCAGAAATTCTCAAAAGCAAACTGCATAGGTGTGAATGGAGTCTTTAAAGAAAGTTTTTTTTTTCCCCCCTTTAGGGCTAAAGGTTTTAGTTAACTAAATAAAAGTTGACCATAGTAAGCTCCCCTGAAAATGTTAAATGGTTTGCCTCAACCCTCTAACTTCCACTTTTGCTATACAGCTTGGTCGGTCAAAGGAAAACAAGAATCTAACAGCAGGATCAGAAAGTAAATGGTAGGTTACAGTGGGGACTCCAAAAAGCAAAGACTGCTTTACTAATGCTAATGATTGCATCATAATTATAATTTTGGATTTTGTAGTACCACAGTGGTTTCATCTTTCCACCCCCAGCCTGTTGACTGGATAGCAGCAGACAGATGAGGTAGTCTCCCTACTTACTCTGATCTTTCCTCCTCTCAGCATGTTCCTTGTCAGCGCATTTGTATGCAGCAGACCTAATTGGCTTTCGGACTAGCTCCTCTCTCTCCTGGTCTGAGCACTGCTATAAATTGGATTGCATTAGTTGCCTTAGAAGAAAATACATACAGTTTACTAGTGAATACAGAGCTGCAGTAATATGTACCTTTTATATCTGCCTGGGGTTTAGCTTTAAAACTAGATAATAGACTTCCGGTTCTGGCGCTCCATGCTGAGGGAGTAGGCGTGCAGAGCTCCCGCCACATACTCTGCATACAAAGCCGCACAGGGTGACCAGACAATCTCGGGCACGGCACCAGCAGACTGCTCGGGCTGTCAGGCAAGCATGGACCGCTTTCTGGATCGTTCGCTGGCTCCATTGCCCACCACAGCCAGTGGACCCGCCTCCATGGTTCAAACGACTCCCGCTGACACACCCACAGCTGCTACATCAGAGAGACAGAAGGAAGGGAGACTCTCCCTTCCAAGTGACCCTGCTCTATGTTCTGCCCCTTCTTCTACAGCAGCTATTTTAGCAACAACTGACCCAACATATGCTAAGATTGCAGAAGCAGTGGCAGAAATATTATTCCCCACCATAACTTCTGCAGTGGAAACTGCTGTAGCCCATGGCATGACACAGCTCCATAAAGAAATCAGCCAACACAGACACTGCATTACAGAGACAGAGCAGAGGATCTCCTCCATAGAGGAAGAAACAATGCAGAATTACTCTACCATCCAAACACATGGGGGGGGCGCTCCAAATGCTACAGGACAAAGTAGAGGATTTAGAGAATATGTCCAGGAGGAATAACCTCTGGGTTATAGGGGTCCCTGAATCCATGAAGCCGGTCTCCCTGATTTCACCATGCTCATCCCCCATACCTTCAGCGCTGGGCATTACAATGCACTGCACAGTAGAAAGAGTGCACAGAATTGGCCCCCCGACTGAAAACCGCAAAACCTCACGTCCCATTATAGTCCGCTATTTAAACTTTGCAGACAAGCACCAGATTCTCCAACATTTCTGTCGCCAGCATTCACTTCAAATTGAGGGGCATAATCTCCTATTATTCAGCGGAGGTCTCAAAAAAGAGAAAAGCATTCTCACAAGTTTCTGCAACACCGGCAGCAGAGGGCAAACGCCATACTTTTCATTCACCCAGGGAGGCGGAGCAATTCCTCTCAACCAATAACCTTCGTACCGCAGAGACTCCCTCTCCTGCTGGGAAGGAATCTTTGTCCTGCAAGGGCCAACTTAGCCCCACAAAAGCATCTACTAAGAAAGTTATATATGGGGGCGTTAACCCCCACAGGATGGCCAACTGACTCTTTCATGGCATTCAGCTGGAATGATTTAAATGTGGGCCTACCCCACCTCTCCATCTGGGTACTTGCCTCAGATCCAATTTAGCAATTTGTATGTTACCCAAGTGTTCTGTATGTTTTGACAATGTGTTTATTATGTGAGTGATTTTATATTTCCCACCTCTACTTGCAATTGCCAATGTATCATTTTTCTGGTTGCAGTTTCACACTGTAGACACAGGGTCGCACACCGCGCCCTCACTATATATCCCTGTCCCCCCCCACCCTTGTGCATTGCTCTTCTGAGCATGTGGATACACAGGTCTAGGGGACTCATAGCTTGCATACCTCACTGGTAGAAAAAAGTGATTTCCTGGTTATGCTTTTTGATGTGGGACAGTTGTCCTCTCTTATCTGTCAATGGTTCCTTAAGATGCACCTCGGGTCTCGGGACCCTAAATGTCATGATACATACCCATTGCTTATATCCATTTCACCCCATGCTTACCTTGGTCATTTATTTTGCCCTGCCATAGTTTACAAAGTCACCATCCCATGTCTCACTCTTTTACACCCATGGCCCCCTTAAAAATGTTCTCTTGGAACAATAAAGGCCTTAGATCACCTAATAACCGCATGAAAGTACTACGCCATCTTAAACGTTTAAAGGCTGATGTCGCCATGCTTCAGGAATCCCACCTCCCAGACACAGACTCAAAAAGCTCTGGGTGGGCGAGGTTGTAGGGACCCCAGCAATTGGTCACAAAGGCCGGCACAATCATCCTCCTATACAAAAATCTACCATACAGCATACGCTCCGTCACCCGCGACGATCTGGGCCGGTGACTCACGATACACCTTACTCTCTCTTCCCGTGAGGTCCAGATTACGAGCATCTATGCTCCCAACTCTCCCTCCCTCGAGTTTTTCCGAGATACAGCTTCTTGGCTTGCACAAACTCTGTCAACGTTGCACATCGTTGCTGGCAACTTCAACTCTGTCATGTCCCAGGATAAGGATCGTAGGTCCCAGAGGCTTCACGCCCCGAACACCAAAACACTACCGCTAATGCATGAATCCCTCTTAGCCACCATGGTATCCGCTCTTAACTTGGTGGATATCCAGTTGATGAAGAATTCACATTTTACTCTTCACCACATGACTCCCTTGCCAGGTTGGACTATATATTCTGCACCGAACCCTTATTGCAATCAATTAGGGACTCAGAGATCCATGAGCTAGCCATATCCGATTATTCCCCTGTATTGGTAAAGTTGGAACTATCTCCCCTTCAACACTCACCTAAAACGTGGAAGTACCCTTCTTGTCTTTCACAGAGTGAGAAGCCCACCTAGCCCCCCACATACGCACCACCTGAGCTGAATATACTTCACACAACCAGGAACACACCTCTTCCCCGATCCTTTTCTGGAAAGCGGGTAAAGCCGTTCTTAGGGGGAAAATTATAGCGTACATATCATCTTATAAGAAAGCTGCCCTCCCTCATTACAAGCAGGCTAGTCAGACCCTTAGACAGGCGCACCGAGACCTGGCTGCCTCTAACGCCCCCGACCTCCTTGAAAACTGCAAAGTGACAATTTGACCACTGGGCTGACCAAATCGAACAACAACACAGGTCTCACTTTGAGGCGCAACTGTACCGGTTTGGCAACAAACCAGGCAGACTTCTGTCCAGACTCATTAAAGGCCCACATACACCCACACATATTATGTCCCTGAAAGATCGGGAAGGCCGGGTCTCCAAATCACCTGGCAGAATCACGGCCATCCTGGAGCAATTCTATGAGACCCTGTACTCGGAGGAAGGCATTGATTCTGGGAAGGGCGACTCTTTCCTTGATAGTCTCTCCCTTCCCACTCTGAAACTCGCACAATTAGACACGTTAAACTCTGCCATTACCCCAGCCAAAATCCAGGCTACAATCAAATCATTTGAAAACCACAAAGTGCCAGGCCCTGATGGTTATGTGACGAGACCAGTCTCGCCACATTGCATTGGAGGAGCCTGGTTGCCCGCCTGCTGCAATATGACTATGGACCTAGGGGCTTTTACCCATTTAAGACTGTATTTGGGCATGAAAATGTGCCTGCGGTCGGTCAGAAAAGGACTTACGTCTAACTTTTTAACGCCTGGAGGGATTTCTATGATTTTTGGTTATGTTTGCATTTGAAGTATGCTGATTCTGAAAATGTAAGTTTTATTTGAATGTGATGCATATTTTAGAAGTTATGTAAATGTTGCTTTTGGCATGAGGTGGCTTTGCCACACCTATTGTCGGGTGTGCTAAGTATTCCTGTTCCATGCTAATGACCTTGCATTGTTCTGGCCAGGTGGCTAGATAATTAGTTTAGTGTTATTTTGTGCCTGTTTACAAATCTATCTGCATATGCTAATGCAATGAGACTCACATTACCTGATAGTGTATATAATGTGTTTGTGGGGATTTAATAAACAGTCCACTGCTTGAACTTCACACGGAGCCTTGTCTCGTGCTTGGGGGGGATTCACTGTATGCTGTACGAGACTGATTGCCAGGAGTGTAAGCTGATGTATGCTTTTCCTGTTCATCTGCTAGCAGCTATTCGTGAGGTTCCAGGTTGGAGTGCTATTTTGTACCCAGTTCGGGAGTATGGTGTTCCTGCAAGTAGCTGTGCCTGTCTAGCAGAAAGGGGCATATCTACTAAACGGATTTTAACCCCTTGTCTGCTGAAACGGTCCGTTACATTTGGTGGCAAGCGGCGAGATCGTTCCTACGGCCAGAAGGACAGCTACAGGAGACACCATTGCTCTGGATTTTACAATTGAGGGCAACGCATGTCCCAGTACAGCGACCCTGACAGCACCAGCATGGAACCAGCAGTGGAGTTCGATGAGGGTGCCATGGATGACCGAGATGCAGTCCGTAAAGGCATCTGGTACCAGGCACTGGGCATTGTGGAGTACCAGCGGGGTGAGAGACTCCCCAAGGAAGACCAGCGGTTGCAGAAGCGAGTAGCCCTGCGGATGCCCTTCCTGGGGGAGCAGCCCCGGGAGGAATGGGTAAAAGAATTGGAGCTCCCGGTATGGCAGGAGATGTGGCTGGAGGATGCCTACCAGGCGCTGTGGTGGTGTGTTTCACAGTACCTGCCCTGGACAGCCGAGCATGACAAGCCAGAGGGAGAGGAGTTTGATGGTCCTGGCTTGTTATGGGAGTCTTTTTCAGAGCTGGAATTTGGAAGCCCTACACAAGCCCGGTTCAATGATCTCTTGGAGTGGAGGGAGAGCAGGTATGACTGGGACGACGCTCACGAAATTGAGCAAGACCTGGTCCACCTGGTGACCCGGGAGATGGAGCTAGAACAGGGCTACCAGCAGCTGTTCCAATACTATGAGAAGGCTCAGCAGGAGAGAAGCAGGACAGACCCAGAGCCAGACCCATTCAGAGGGGACGAGGTGGTAAAGTTTTACTGGGAAGAACCCCAGGTGGCCGGTAGAGATGGGACCGAGGTCTCTCCACCGGTCCTGCAGGGAATTGGGAGCCCAGTCTCCATTCCCCAGCGGCAGTGTAAAGTGCAGGGAGAGGAGAGCAGCGTCCTCCCTCCCCAGCGGCTGGCTGAGTTACAGGGGGCAGAGGTAGTTGTTCCTGCCCCCCAGCAGCAGAGTGATATGCCAGGAAGGCAGTGTGAAGTGCAGGGAGAGGAGAGCAGTGTCCTCCCTCCCCAGCGGCAGCATGATTTTTTGGGAATTGGGAGCCCAGTCTCCATTCCCCAGCGGCAGTGTGATGTTCCGGGAATTGGGAGCCCAGTCTCCATGCCCCAGCGGCAGAGTATCCTACAGGTAATAGAGAGCCCAGTCTCCTTTCCCCAGCAACAGGACACTGTATTGGGAGCAGAGACAGTCGGTCTCCCTCCCCAGGGGCTGGAAGTATATTTGGGAGAGGAGCTTGTTACCCCCTCTCCCCATTGGCAGAGTGATATCCAGGGAATTGGGAGCGCAGTCTCCATCCCTCAGCGGCAGATTGAGTTACAGGGGGCAGACACAGTTGGTCCTGTCCCCCTGTGGCAGATTGAGCTATTGGGAATTGGGAGCCCAGTCTCCATCCCACAGCAGCAGCTTAACATACCAGGGGGAGACAGTAAGCCCCCCAACAGTGCAGATGGGACCGTGGTCTCTGCACTCACAGCACAGGGGGTAGGGACAGTCGGTCCTGACCCCCAGCAACAGGGCTGTTTAGCCAAAGGGGAGACAGTCGGTCTCCCCCTCCAACAACCCGTCTCCAACCAGGCTACTTCTGTGGTAGTGCTGGCACCAGGGCAGAGTACCGCTGGTCTCTGCCCACTCAGCAACCCACCAAGGCAGTCTGCCAGTCTCCCACACAGCCAAGGTGAGGCACCTGGACATGGACAAATTTCTCTTCTACCCAGGTGTAGTAGCCAGTTCTTTTGGGTGGGCTGTACTGCTGTTTCTGTTTTGTGGGTGGGCTGCTGGACTAACAAGGGCACTGACCGGCAGAAGGTCAGGTACCCTGTTAGTCTTTTTGGAAAGGGGGAGAGATGTGACGAGACCAGTCTCGCCACATTGCATTGGAGGAGCCTGGTTGCCCGCCTGCTGCAATATGACTATGGACCTAGGGGCTTTTACCCATTTAAGACTGTATTTGGGCATGAAAATGTGCCTGCGGTCGGTCAGAAAAGGACTTACGTCTAACTTTTTAACGCCTGGAGGGATTTCTATGATTTTTGGTTATGTTTGCATTTGAAGTATGCTGATTCTGAAAATGTAAGTTTTATTTGAATGTGATGCATATTTTAGAAGTTATGTAAATGTTGCTTTTGGCATGAGGTGGCTTTGCCACACCTATTGTCGGGTGTGCTAAGTATTCCTGTTCCATGCTAATGACCTTGCATTGTTCTGGCCAGGTGGCTAGATAATTAGTTTAGTGTTATTTTGTGCCTGTTTACAAATCTATCTGCATATGCTAATGCAATGAGACTCACATTACCTGATAGTGTATATAATGTGTTTGTGGGGATTTAATAAACAGTCCACTGCTTGAACTTCACACGGAGCCTTGTCTCGTGCTTGGGGGGGATTCACTGTATGCTGTACGAGACTGATTGCCAGGAGTGTAAGCTGATGTATGCTTTTCCTGTTCATCTGCTAGCAGCTATTCGTGAGGTTCCAGGTTGGAGTGCTATTTTGTACCCAGTTCGGGAGTATGGTGTTCCTGCAAGTAGCTGTGCCTGTCTAGCAGAAAGGGGCATATCTACTAAACGGATTTTAACCCCTTGTCTGCTGAAACGGTCCGTTACAGGTTATATGACCAAATTCTATAAAACACACTGTGATACCCTCCTGCCTAGTCTCACAGCACTTTACAATGCTGTGTGGAATAACGGCACCTACTTTCCATTAGGCAGCCAGGCATGTATTAAACTTCTGGCCAAAAAAGCCAAAGACACCACCCAAGCTGGCTCTTATCGCCCGATCTCGCTTCTAAATTTAGATACTAAAATCATATCCAAAATCGTAGCTGCGAGGTTGGCACACGTTCTCCCTGGCCTTATATATCCAGCATAATTAGGTTTTGTCAGAGGGAGATGGGCAACATCCAACATCCGAAAAGTCCTGATAGCCCTAGAATATGCCAAAATAACCCCACCAAACAACTTGCTATTGTATCATTGGACGCCGAGAAAGCCTTTGATAATATCAGTTTCGATTGGCTTTTCCGCACACTTTCCAAATTCGGCTTCTCGGGTCTTCTGCTTCAATACATAAAGGCTATGTACTCCAACCCCACTGGCCGTATTGTCACCTCATCTGGCATGTCCAAAAATATCCCTCTTCACAAAAGGTACCAGGCAGGGCTGCCCACTTTCAACCATACTATTTAATCTCGCCCTGGAACCCATTTCCCAATACTTTCTACAGCCGTCAACTTGGCATGGTATCTCAGTGGGTACGGAGGATCTGAAAACTGCATTATTTGCTGAAGATATGCTCCTCTTTACCTCTGACCCCCAGTCAGATCTACCCCACTTGCAAACCCTGCTGGATGACTTTCGGATCTTTACAGGTCTGAGAGTCAATTATAGCAAAAGTGAAGTACCGCCACTCACAAATGTCACTCTGGAACATTGGGATAGGTCCTCACCCTTTCCTCTAATGAATCATCACATTACTGATTTAGGAATAAAAATTGGGAGGGATGCAGCTTCGCTATATAATCTTAACTCTCCCCACTGAATGATAAAATCCAGAAGGAGTTGGCGGTCTGGATGACTCTCCTCCTATCGTTCTTTGGAAGGTGCCACTTGATCAAAATGGTAAGCTTCCCTCGCCTCTTATACAGCTTACAGAAAATGTCTATGCTACTCAAAAATAAAGATGTCCAAATTATCATGAGATCTATTTCCTCATTTATATGGAACTCCAAGAGACCGAAGATCTCCATACACAAACTGCACCGCCCAAAGAGCGATGGGGGCGCTGGCTTACCTGATATAAAGTTGTACAATTTAGCATGTTTACTTAGACATGGATTACACTGGATTTCGGGCTCCTCCTCCTATTCGAACTACACTCTCGAATCAAACCTGGTTCACCCTTACCAGCTCTCCGGGGTACTACACAGTAAACTCCACTCTCTTCCGAAGGCCCTGTCCTGACATGTATTAATCAAAGACACCTTAATCGTGTGGATAGAGGTTCGGAAAAAGGCTTCCCTGCAACATTTCACAATTTCTGCCCATTCACGGAAACCCAATGTTCCCTCAAGCTGCCAAACACTGAGCCTTGAAGGAATGGCAGGACAAAGGTCTGACCCAAATATCCTCCTTGTCCGACTCCTAATCCCTGAAATCCTTTAATCAACTGGCCAGGGAACATCGCCTTCCAGCATTTCATGTGTTCCATTTAGAGTTGAGCGAATGTCCGGGTTCGGCGGGTTCGACCGAACTTGAAAAAAAGTACGGGTTCGTGAACCGGACCTCACCCAAACTTTGCCCCGATCCCGAACCCCATTGAAGTCAATGGAGACCCAAACTTTTGAGCACTAAAATGCCTACAAAACAAACATGGAAAGGGCTAGAGGGCTGCAAATGGCAGCAAACTCATCTTGAGAGCATGGCAAGTGCTCTGCAAACAAATGTGGATAGGGAAATAACTTAAAATAACATAAAAAACAGACAAAAAATAATCATCTTGAATGATGTAGGAGGAGGACGAGGCCCATATGGAGTAGGAGGTTGAGGTGGTGGTGGATATGGCGGTGTAGGTGGAAGCAGCGGCGGCAGTGGAGGAGGAGGACGAGGCCCATATGGAGTAGGAGGTTGAGGTGGAGGTGGATGTGGCGGTGTAGGTGGAAGCGGCGGTGGAGGAGGACGAGGTAGACAACACTGGTTTTTGTTTTTAATTTGATTTCTTTTTAAATTAGGGTACACCCCAAAAAGAGTGAGAAAGATAAAAAATACAACAATGGCTGGGTAAGGCCGGTATACATGTCTATTCTGCACAAGGTATGGACAAGTTCTGTGGGATCCATGCCTGGTTCATTTTAATGAACGTGAGCTTGTCCACATTGGCTCTGGACAGGCGGCTGCACTTGTCTATGATAACGCCCCCAGCCGTGCCAAATACACGTTCAGATAATACACTGGCTGCAGGGCAGGCCAGAACCTCCAAGGCATAAAGGTCAAGCTCAGGCCATGTGCCCAATTTGGAGACCCAGAAGTTGAAAGGGGCAGACCCGTCATTCAGTACATCTAGGCGTGTGCACACATACTGCTCCACCATGCTAGTGCTGGGACGTGGTGCTGCTGGTGGAGCTCCTGTTGCAAGGAGAGGACGTGGTTGATCTGTGCCAGCTACACGCACAAGTTAAACACCTTTTTCAGTTGCGAGTAGGCAACAGAACCTTACAGCAGTATTTGGCAGGGCCTAATGCGCCTCTACAAATGTTGAGGCCAGAACAAGTACAGGCGATAGTAGATTGGGTTTCTGACAGTGCCTCCAGATCCTTCACATTGTCTCCCACCCAGTCTTCTGCTGAAAGGTCAGGGTTGGCACCTGCAGCCGATGTCCATCAATCTTTCACCTCACCCCCTTGCAAATCAGCCAAGCAGTCTGAGCCCCAAGTCATGAAGCAGTCTCTTCTTCTTTTTGATGACTCTGTTAGCATGGTTTCCCAGGGCCATTCACCTAGCCCTGCCCCAGAAGTGGAAGAGATTCAGTGCACCGATGCCCAACCACTTATGTCTCAAGATGAGTACACGGGAGGACCATTGCAGCACATCTAGGATGATGACGAAACACAGGTGCCAACTGCTGCGGAATTCCGAATTGTGGAGACCGACAAGGGTTTCAGGGGTGAAGACTGCATGGAAGATGATTTAGAGCACGATGAGGTCCTCGACCCCACATGGAATGAACGTCATGCAGGTGACCTGAGTAGTTTGAAGGAAGAGGCGGTGGGCGCACAGAGCCACCAGCACAGCAGAAGAGGGAGCAGGGTGCAAAAGCGGAGCGGCCGTGCCCTAGACACTACGCCTGCTACTGCCCAACGCAGCAAGGAACCAAGCACACCAAAGTCAGCTAAAAGGAGTTTCCTAGTGTGGCAGTTCTTCAGACAATGTGATGATGACAGGACATGAGTGGTTTGCACGCTGTGCAATCAGAGCCTCAAGCGAGGCATAAACCTTCTCAACCTGAGCACAACCTGCATTACCAGGCATCTAAGTGCAAAGCACGAGCTGCAGTGAAGTAGACACCTCAAAAACTAAGAAAGGTCTCTGGCTCCTCCTGCTTCCTCTTCTGCTGCAGTCTCGGCCTCTTCATCCACCTCTGTAGTGAGACCGGCACATGCCACCCCGCAAACAGAGGATCTGCCAGCAACACCACCACCTGGGTCACCAACAACCATCTCCACAATTTCCCGTGGAAGCGTTCAGCTTTCTATCTCGCAAACACTGGAGTGGAAGAGGAAGTACCCCCCCCCTACCCACCTGCGATCTCTGGCCCTGAATGCCAGCATTTCAAAATTCCTGGCCTTTGAAATGCTGTCATTACGTCTGGTAGAGACGCAGAGTTTTAAAAGTCTTATGGCGGTGGCTGTCCCACAGTACGTCGTGCCCAGCCACCACTACTTTTCCAGGCAAGCCATCCCTTCTCTGCACAACCAAGCGGGTGACAAAATCAGGTGTGCACTGCACAACACCATCTGTGGCAAGGTCCACCTAACTACGGATACGTGGACCAGTAAGCACAGTCAGGGACGTTCTATCTCCCTAAAAGCACACTGGGTAAATGCAGTGGCGGCTGGGCCAGAGGCGGAGAGCAGTTTGGCGCATGTCCTTCCACCACCGAGGATTGCAGTGCGCTTCAGTTTGCCTCCTGTTCCTAACTCCTCCTACTCCGCTTCCTCATCCTCGACCACCTCCTCATCCGGTCATTGTAACTGCTTCACCACCAACTCAGCACAGCCAGGGGTAAACGACAGCAGGCAGTTTTAAAACTTGCCTGTTTGGGGGAAAAACCACACACCACGCAGGAGTTGTGGAGGGGCATTGAACAGCAGACCGATGAGTGGTTGGTGCCAGTAAGCCTCAAGCCTGGCCTGGTGTGCGATAATGGGTGAAATCTCGTAGCAGCTCTGGGCCTAGCTGGTTTGACACACATCCCTTGCCTGGCGCATGTGCTGAATTTGGTGGTGCAGAGGTTCCATAAAAATTACCCCGATATGTCAGAGCTGCTGTAGAAAGTGCTGGCCTTCTGTGCGCACTTTGGGCGTTCTCACCCTGCTGCTGCTCGCCTGTCAGCGCTGCAGTGTAACTTCGGCCTTCCCGCTCACCGCCTCATATGTGACGTGCCCACAAGGTGGAACTTCACCTTGCACATGCTGGCCAGACTGTGTGAGCAGCAGCAGGCCATAGTGGAGTTTCAGCTGCAGCACGCACGCATGAGTCGCTCTTTGGAACAGCACCACTTCAACACCAGTAACTGGGCCTCCATGCGAGACCTGTGTGCCATTTGCTCTGTAACATATGCAGACTAGGCCACAATGTAATATTTTTTCCCTAAATGGGTGTTTATTGAATAGCGGAATAGAACAACAGTATCCAAAGGGTGTATCTCACAGTAACATATGCAGACTAGGCCGCAATGTAATATTTTTTCCCTAAATGGGTGTTTATTGAATAGCAGAATAGAACAACAGTATCCAAAGGGTGCATCTCACAGTAAAATATGCAGACTAGGCCGCAATGTAATATTTTTTCCCTAAATGGGTGTTTACTGAAAAGCGAATTAGAACAACAGTATAGAAGGGGTGTATCTAACAGTAAAATATGCAGACTAGGCCGCAATTTATTTTTTTCCCCCTAAATATAGAAACATAGAATGTGTCGGCAGATAAGAACCATTTGGCCCATCTAAATGGGTTTGTATTGCAAAGCGAAATGACCCTACAGTAATCTCCTATCTCTCTCGCCGGGCAAAAAGATTGTGCACTGCACACCCACACAATCAAATCAATGTAGATCGCTGTCTGATTAAAGAAGATTCTTCCTATGCTTTCCCTCAAAGCAATCTTCAGCCTGACCCTACAGTAATCTCCTATCTCTCCTCAGCAAAAGTATCAGGAACCTCTCCCTAGTATAGTTTGAGCAGAGTGAAGCGTGGCAGTATGTGACTCCAGCTTATATAGACTCTGGGTCACATGCTGCACTGGCCAATCACAGCCATGCCATTAGTAGGCATGGCTGTGATGGCTTCTAGGGCACACTAGTTAAACACTTGCTGATTGGCTGCCTTGCACCTGTTGAAACCGCGCCATTAAAACCACGCCAAAACATCAAATAACGTTACCGAACAACGGACAGTACCCGAACATACAGTAAAATGTTGTGTTCGGGTCCAGGTACCGAATACCCAAAAGTCCGGTACGAACCCGAACAATACAGTCTGGGTTTGCTCAACCCTAGTTCCATTATCATCAGCTAATTTCCTATATCTCCTCATGCTCCAAGGATGTTACTAAGTGCTTCCAAACATCTATTCTTGATCGGATTATTGCTAGTAAATCTTACTCTTTTTCAGACACCTACAAACTGGTCCAACAAGCACTCAACAAATTCTCACTGGACACTCTCTTTGGGAAATGGAACAAGGACTTTTGCAGGAATGATCTTGATACTAAACTCTTGGATGGCTACCCAAGGGTACGTAAGGTTATCATGGATGAGAGCTGGAGGGAATCCCAATTTAAATTGATCCATGCTTCTTTCATCCCCTTCATCACAAGACCGGCCTCCAGCTCCTCCTTTTCCTGCTCTCAATGCGGCACCCACATCGGCACATAGATTTTGGCACTGCCAACCGATTACCTCCTTCTGGGATCAAATCATTGCTTTTGTACGAGCAGTCAACGGTCTAACCCTTTCAAAACCCCCTCACATTCTGCTATTTGGCATCTGTCTACCGGGTACTTCTCAATCCTCCTTCGAGACGTAAAGATTCCCGCACTGGATACATATTTGCCTACTGGCGGCAAGGAAAGCAATACTAAAATCGTGGACTGCTTCATCACCATGACAATATCTACAGTACAAAAGGACCTCACAGCACTTCTCTGCAGGGAGAGAACAACCACTATCCTACAAAACTTCACCACCACACACAAATTCTTTAAAATATGGCGTAAATACATTGAGTACACCTTTTCTCCAACGGAAATAGAAACTATAATGTCCGGCTTTCAGTATACTGAATAGTATCTACAGGCATCCATTACTCAATCACTGGGCAAATTGAAAGTTCAAACCTCATAGGCAAACCTACCTTGTTTTCCCCCCTCACTCAACCAAGTTACCCCATCGACTTGTTATCTCCCCATCCCTCCACTAGCTTAAGCAATGGTTTTCAAGACTTATAGGTCTAACATATGTTTTGATCAACTAGTTTAAAGTCACATAAACCAGTATAGAGTCATCCAACCCTTAGGGTGGTTCTCTCTTCCTGTACCGTGCGAGACAACCTACCCATGTAGACGAGACCAAAGTCGATATGTTTAACTATGTTATTGTTTACGCTCATTATCTCACGCTATATAATGTATTTGCATTGATGTACTACTCTTACTATGACTGTATACCATGTCATGTTTATTTTGTTCAAACTTCCTTTCTCTAATAAAAATATTTGAAAAAAAAAACTAGATAATTTCAGTATAGGTTATTATTCTGTTATATACTGTTTTAAGAGAGGTCCAAGTGTCCGTTTTTTTGGTTAAACTAATAAAAAATGAAAGATTATTCCATCATCAGTAAAAAAACAAACAAACAAACAAAAAAACTATCATTTATCAGATAGACACAAAGAAGGTTTAAAAGTGTAGCTCATGTGATTAGGAAGCAGAATGTATCTAGCTAACAAATATTTTATGGAAGCCGGTGGAAAATGCTTGACCTAAAATTTGATTCCTTTTAGCAGAACAATGTCAGACATGCAATATTTATTTGGCTGATCATGTACATTTTCTAAAACAAAGTATGTATCTTTGTTATCAGTTGAAAAATGCTGTACATGTAAAAATGTTCAGCACAATGTAATGTAGCATGTGTAACTGATATTTCAGACTAGCCTTGGGAAAACAATGAAATAAAAAAAAAAAAAAAAAAACTATCCTCTTTTGGGCAAAAATAGCATGTATTGGCTAGTTCACTCTTGATGATGATCTACTTAAAGCATTGGAAGTGGACAAACATCAACCTTTTCAAGACAAACATTACATTTATTTTTTATTACAAAGCCATGGAAGCATGAATATTTAATATCAGCAAAGTAATATTTCAGCAACGGATGGGAATACTTTATTTTTATTTGCTTTACTGTAATTACAAATTTATTTATGCTACCCTGTCAAAACTGTTAAGGTAAAACCTCATTCAAAATACCCCATCCCCTACAGTTATGGATTATAGGAAAATTAATGTCAAGACCATGATTGTCATCCTTACTTTAAAGAAGAGCAACAAAGAGGAAGAAGAAAGGCAACATAAAATTAAACGGCAATTGTAAGCACGTTTTATTAAATTACATGTTTTCAAAGGAAGTAATATAAAAATAAGTGATGAATAAATTTGACTTTGCCCCTTAAGCTGGCAGGCTGCCTAACCATACTTGCCACCTGCTCCAGCAGTACATGAATCATGTACATGTGTTGAGAGCCATTCAATATTCAAGTAGATCTTTGTCAAATATATGCATACACAGTCAGGGTCATGCAACCACAGCTGAATTATCATAGGTTTGTCCTAAAGTGACCAGTCATTGACTAAGGGTTCTTTAAACAAGATCCTTTCTATAACCATGGCAAGTAAGCTTCAAGTACATGTCCAGGCATTAGACACAGTTTTTCCCTCATGTCCCAGGCCAGCATTATTTATTTTCTTTTATTGTGTTCTTATAGTCAGAAATTACATTTATTTCTCCCTATGACCTCACTACCAATTTTTTTACAGGTATAGTTGCTGGGAGGTCTTATAACATAGGCACACCTCAAGGACTGTGTGGGCTGTGATCGCTCATGGTGTGGTATCTTCAAAATATTTATTTATAAAAAAGTATTGCACTTACAAAACAGAGAGTAGGTACACGCTGACACCGCTGCAAGCGGTATACAATAGAACTTCCGGTCACGGCCTTAGACACGGAAGTGCCGTCACCCGGCTCCTCCCGACGCGTTGCGTCACTAGATCACGTGACTTATTTTGAAGATACCACACCATGAGCGATCTTTCCTTCATATCCCTATGAGGTTGAATCAGCATCTAGGACACAAGAGTTCATAGCGGAGGATCCGTATCATCATATGGGAATCTGTAGATGAAATATCCAGTCATCCACTTATCGGAGAGGAATGGTCTGTGGAGCGGATCTGGAGCAAGTTACCCTAACTATCGGATCATACACATGTGTTTATTGTGTGTGTTTGAGGTAAGCGGCCACTACACACTCTAAGATCACCGAGATTTGGATCTTTATTTGTTTTCCACTTTTATCACATTTTTGGACAATATTTATGAAGATTTGTTTTTTGCACATAGGAGTGCACATTTCATTTGCACAGATATTATTGAATTTATTGGGACAATTTGCTACCCTTATGATTTTATTCTTGGACACTTTATAATATTGAATTGATTAATCATTATATCATCATCGTTTTTATTTATTCATGGATTGAGACATGATTTATTTATTTATTTATTATTTATATCATGGTTAAAGCACATTCTTTATGATATTCGCACCTATTTGTCCATCTGTACCATCCATTTATATTAGGTTATTCCACCTCGGATTATTATTTTATATATTCACTCTTGATTATTATTGAGAGGTTTTATCTCCTTATTTTACCTATTCACTACACAGATTTATCCATCTGCACTCAATTTATCCGTCTGCACCAATTTTTAAAATTATTGGAATTTTAGTCTTCTTATATCAGATTATTAAATAAGAAGATACTTTCTTCATTCCACATCTCTTCACATTATAGACAGTAATGCACTGAATCAAAAATTTGTTTAAAAAGTTATACAAAATGTATTTTAACAAATACAATTTAAAAATCTCTCTGTTGTGTATAGAGAATGCACCTAAACATTCAAGAAGAAAGCCCAACATAGGGCACAGCAATACAAAAGATCCCACTTTTATGTTACTTTTACTTTATGACATTGGACAGCATGGAGTGTTTGTGCCTGCACCTCACATAGATGTCTCTGGTTACTATCATGGACCTTTGAATGATATTCCTCTACAACATCTTTTTGCTGAAAATCCTTATACAGGTGTTTGCCGTCTGCTTAAACCATTTGGGTGGCCTATGAAAATCAATAATCATTTTCCATCTGTGAGCTATTCTACAGCTGATATCTGATGTATATAAAAGTTAAACCTTGTTGAAGGTTGCCAAAGATATGAGAATCTGTTGGTGCATGAGGAGTTTTCCACCACTCCATGACTGTCCATTACTAAGCTCTGTGTAGTCTAAATCAGATCACACCTCTTTACCAATATCACTCCTGAAGAAGCAGTTTCCCTGCAAAACATGTAGAGTTTAAGTCAAGAAATGGGTAGTTTATTGATTGGGGGGCCCTCTGGTTGTGAGGATACCCTGCTCCGTACCAAATGTCATAATGTAAAAGTGTGATCTTTTGTATTGCTGTGCCCTATGTTTAGCTTTCTTCTTGAATGTTTAGGTGCATTCCCTATACACAACAGGGAACTTTTTAAAATTGTATTTGTTATAATACATTTTGTATGACTTTTTAAACAAATTTGTGATTCAGTGCATTGCTGTCTATAATGTGCCATGAAAGTCCTAAGTGCCTCAACCTCAGGTTTTGCTCTATAAGTGATATTATAGCATGGAGGTACGTGTTTGTAATTCTAAGTACATACTGTATGTAGCACATATTCTATAATAAACTGCTTTTCGTCTTTAATTTTGGCCTGATATAAACTTTAACAAAAATAGGCCTTGCGCCAAGGGTACCTGACTTATCATATTATTAGCAGATAATATGGAGTCTGCACCAGTAGTCACGTTTTAAATAAAAGTGAGACACTGGACTTTTAGTAGCATTTACAGATAAAACACATTAGCAGTTTTACCTTCAAAAGGATTTCCACCCAGTTCTCAGTATTATTTAAACACAGCTCTGCCATATCACATAGTCCTGCTTTGCAGGTGTAACGCTCCTGCGTTTTATGTATGGTGTGGATTTTCAGCTGCAGAAATATTCCACTTCAGTAGTCATGTAGAGAAACGCTGAGATACCATTCCCAACTCCCAATGACTCATCATGTGTGGAGGATCTCAATTCAGCAAGTAAATACACACACTCAATAAGATGTTTCCTAGAGTGACTTATGTATATAGTAACACAGTGATGATAGGCTGAAGAGACAGGTTGGGTAGAGATGGTAGATGACAGACACTTGAAAGGAAATGTTCTTGAAAGTGAGATAGTAGCAGATGAGATGCAGATAGGTTTAGAAATCATGTATGGTAGCAGATGACAGAGTAGCAGGTGGACATACAAGAGAGATCAACCCAGTGCAAGAACAGGTGGTAGTAGGCTCAAGAGCTAGCAATCTTAGATAATGCAGATGTAGTAATAGTCCTTAGTATGCAGAGCTAGATAGTGTAAGCTTTAGTATGAAAGTTATAGAGGTTTCCCCTACGGGGTACTTATCACTAATAGCAATGTAGCAGAGGAGAGGTTCGGCAAGAGCGGATGATCCGGTAGCGGGATACAGGGATCAGCGCAGCGTGGTTCTGACAGTGAGGTAAGCTTGCAAGCATGAGAGCTTCAAGACAGGTTAGCATCAAGGCACAAAGCAGTTTGAACGAACACATGTGAGTGAGCGCCGGCGATCTAAATAGCCATCAGTCCGGCGCTCAGTGATGACAGCATCAGTCTTAAAGGTGTATGCGCACCTTACCAAAAGAGAATGGTGGGGCGCATACACTTATGAAAGAGTAATTAGGGTACCCAAAGGTACCAGAACATTACAGCAGGTCGGGAGACGTCATTTTTATCTCCTGCAATTCAGTAACACTTACTGGTCTCCTCCCTATCCCTACCCTGTGACAGTACAGTCAGGGCAAAGAGGCAGCAAAACTCCACCCCCCCACCCATGATGTGTTAAGCATGATTTGTCAGCAAAATAACCTCACCCCCCCCCCCAAAAAAAAAAAACAAAAACAAAAAAAAAACAAGCACTAATTTGCATGCTTACACCCCTAAGCAAAAAAATCTCACTAAACCTAGATCCCCCCCCCTCCCCAAATTCCTCCTCCTAGCACAAATCCTCTGCCCTTTAAATCTTCCGCTGTGAGCACAAATCCTCTCCCCCTCAAAAATTCCTTCTCCTAGCACAAGTCCTCCGAAATTTACCCTCCTATACAGGTCCCCCCAACCCCCCCAACCCACCCCCCCCCTCCCAGCACAATCCCCTGCAAATTTCCCCTGCTAGCACAAATCCACCCATCAAAAATCCCCCCTTTTAGCTTAAATCCTCTTCCCCAATACCACCTATGTGTTAAATAAAATGTATATATTTTTTATATCCTTTGTGTACATGTTTATGTGTTTAAGGTACCTCTTCATCCTTTGGAGACATGATAGATGGGGAACTAGTCTCTCTCTTTTTCTTTGTGCAAAATGTACTGTGACATACTGAAGCAGAGCATGCTCCCTTCCCTTCAGAGACTGGGCCACAGGGCAGTATTCCAACATGATAAGGACCCCAAACATACCTCCAAGACGACCACTGCCTTGCTAAAGAAGCTTAGGGTAAAGGTGATGGACTGACCAAGCATGTCTCCAGACCTAAGCCCTATTGAGCATCTGTGGGGCATTCTCAAATGGAAGGTGGAGGAGCGCAAGGTCTCGAACATCCACCAGCTCCATGATGTCATCATGGAGGAGTGGAAGAGGACTCCAGTGGCAACCTGTGAAGCTCTAGTTAACTCCATGCCCAAGAGGGTTAAGGAAGTGCTGGAAAATAATGGTGACCACACAAAATATTGACACTTTGGGCCCAATTTGGACATTTTCACTTAGGGGTGTTCTCACTTTTGTTGCCAGCAGTTTAGATATTATTGGCTGTGTGTTGAGTTATTTTGAGGGGACAGCAAATTTACACTGTTATACAAGCTGTACACTAACTACTTTACATTGTAGCAAAGTGTCATTTCTTCAGTGTTGTCACATGAAAGGATATAATAAAATATTTTCCAAAAATGTGGGGGTTGTACTCGCTTTTGTGAAATACCATATACATATATATATATATATATATATATATATATATATATATAATTTTTTTTTTTTTTTAAATAACACCACTCCAGTCCTAAAAAAAAATACAAGTTTAAATCATCCCTGAAACATGGCTATGCTTGAATAGTACCTTGGTTTCTTATATCAATCTCCCTACAGGGAGATATTCCAATGTCATGGATCTCTACACTATATATACACTATAGACGTTTATTGCATTCAATTCTGGCTGTGGTGGGCTATATTTTAATGCCGCTCATCAGTATTTTGACACTACTGAAGTTAATATATTGTAGCAAGTAGTCAGGGATATTATACATTAAAGGCTGAGGGGTTTCAATACCTTTAAAACAGCTAAAAATTGGTCATCCCCACAATTTGCCAAAACATGTGCTGTCATTTAATTGCAGAATGGTGCTCTTGGGTATAATAGGTCTCATAGGATACTAGCAACACCCTGATACACGTAATCTGAGTGCCTTTTTATATACAGTATGAATCCTCTTCCTTCTCATAGATTTTACCACTCAACCTTTGTCTTTGGTCAACTGTTACCTTTGGGAGTTTAGCTGTCAACAATTATTAATGAAATAGTAGTTTCCCTGGTAACGGGAGAACTATTATTATAGTGTGGCATGGCTTTTTAATTTCATAGACAAAGACAGATATAGCTAGAACTATTCTTAATCTTAAGCCTACTAAAAGAGATTTTAGTTCTACATGGTATTTCCTAAATTAGTCTTAATAGGATGTCTGCTTTCTATAAGCTGGAAATTCTCCAAAACGCAGATATACATTTTCACGGATAGTACCGACACAATAAATGTTTAAAATGAATCTAATGTTAACCTCAAAAACTGATATTTTTGGATCAAAAAAGAAACCTTCACAGTTCATTGTGTTTTCATAAATTCTTTAAGCCGCCGTTGAAGAAAAATATTTACATTTATAAAGGAAATATTCTTTATATTGCATATGAATATTTTATATTTATTTTATTCAGCTAGTAGATGGAGCTCTGGTGTCTGTAGCTATTTATGTTTGTGCTGTGGAGAGTGTGTAACCCAGATAGCAAGCAATTGTGCTGCAAGTTTAAAAAATTACTTGCTAAGCTACTGTTAGAATTGCCAGGCTTCACAAGTTTGCTGCACAATTGCATTGCATGACTCTGGTTCAACTTTCTTTGCAAACATTCTGCAAGTCTGCTGCAATTTCTGGTTCAGTTATGTTGTTCAATAGTCATCCCACCATAGGGGTTACTGTGGTTGAATTTTCATGCTGTAGACTCGCAGAGCTCTTGCTGTAGACTCTACTGCAACTTTGCTCTTGCTAGAGACATGTAACGCAAATTTGCTACAAATTGGAAAAGTGTTAACTAGAACTTGTGCTGCAAGTGCTCTGCAAGTGTCCAACTTTCCAGTGAAAATGTGCAGCAAGTTAACGTACAATTCAACACAACCACAAATTTGTGGCAAGTTATCCTTGCTATTTGTATATTTGATATCCTCCTTTTCAGTATTATTCAGCTACAAATGTAGCTGCTTCAATTTCTCTACATGGAGTAATAGTTAAGCTGCCCATAGATGGATCAACATTTGGCCAGTTCAGCAGGGACCGGCTGAATTCTGATCCATGTATGGGCACGTTGGTCTCCGTAAGTGTCAGTATACAATGACACATCAGGGAGAATTCTCCCGTCCACCTCAATTGTGTGGATGGGGAATAGGGTTATTGACTAGTTGAACGGAAATAACCGACTCATCCATGTCCTGTTTCAGGGAGGGACAATTCATGAGTGAACAGCTATTGCTAGGCTGGCTTATTTAATAAGCCCATAAAGAACAAAGGGAGATATGTATCAACCTAAACACCAACAACAATGGATGTAAATTTATGCTTTTGACATTACAAAAATGAGGGGGGGGGGGGGGCAAAATTTCAGACTTTACTGGTACCAAAAATGAGGACTATACACAAATATATAAAAAATATCAAAATTTATTACACAATATCTTAAAAGAACTTTGTTGAAATATAAAAAGCATGGCTCTTGTACGGTATATACCAAGCAATATAACAATCACTGTATCTATGTATCTTAGCATACCATGACTGCACTATTGCTCTATAGTTGTATTGATGGATCTATATTTATTGTGGATTATTTTGTAGGCATTTCTGTGGGAATTCATATGCTGGTAAAAGTTGTTGATATACCCCGTTTGATACATAAAGTCCATCCATCTGGGTGGTGGCCCCTTGAAGGGCTTCAAATGCTTATCACAGATAATTGTATCTCATGCTTATGGAAACAGCTTTAAATCTGCAGCCTTTAATTAATATATTGATACAACAATATATATAATGACCCTACAGGTTGAGTTGATACCATTGGGAGGATTGTATTATACATTACGCTGGGTAGGTTGGTTCAATTTGGCTTAATTTATACAAAGCTAATACCAAGTAAGTGGATAATAGCTAGCAAGTAGATACATATAAAGTCATGTGGGATGTTGAAGAAGTGGCTTGTTGATATTATAATCATACTTGACTATATAGGGCCATACTTCAATAATTCCTGTATAGGAATATACAATATCTGCAGAATTACCTGACACTTTTACAGACACTGCTATCCAGCCATCACTATTGGAGCTCTAACAGTATTTTGTAAGTCAATGTAGTGACACAGCCCATGATCCATTTGTTTATATATGTAAAGTTGTTTGCTACTATGTGTCTCTTTTTTGTTATTTAGGACAATTATCTGTGCTGCCAAGCTATGTAGGTCCTGATGAAGCAATTAAATGTGAAACGTGTCGACCTCTTGGAAAATTCAGCATAGATACAGTGATTGATATATTGCTTGGTATATACTGTACAAGAGCCATGTTTTTTTATAGTTTAACAAAGTTCTTTTAAGATATTGTGTAATATATTTTGATATTTTTTATATATAGTATCTCACAACCCCTCACATTTTTGTAAATATTTTAATATATCTTTTTATGTGACAACACTGAAGAAATTACATTTTTCTAAAATGTAAAATAGTGAGTGTACAGCTTGTATAACAGTGTACATTTGCTGTCCCCTCGAAATAACTCAACACACAGCCTATAATGTCTAAACTGCTGGCAGCAAAAGTGAGTGCACCCCTAAGTGAAAATGTCCAAATTGCAACACCAAATTTTAATTCAGGGACACAGTGATAGCATGGAGCGAAATTCATGTTAAATTGGGTGTTATTGCTGTCACTCGCTAATACTGGTCACTGCAAGTTCAACACGGCACCTCATGGCAAAAAACTCTCTGAGGATCTGAAAAAAAGAATTGTGGATCTACATAAAAATGGCCTAGGCTATAAGAATATTGCCAAGACCTTGAAACCGAGCTGCAACAGGATGGCCAAGACCATACAGTGGTTTAACAGGACAGGTTCCACTCAGAACAGGCCTCGCCATGGTCGACCAAAGAAGTTGAGTACACTTGCTCAGCGTCATATCCAGAGGTGGTCTTTGGGAAATAGACATATGAGTGCTGCCAGCATTGCTGCAGAGGTTGAAGGGGGGGGGTCAGCCTGTAAGTGCTCAGACCATACGCCGCACACTACATCAAATTGGTCTGCATGGCTGTCATCCCAGAAGAAGGCCTGCAAGAAAGTCCACAAACAGTTTGCTAAAGTCAAGCAGACTAAGGACTTTAATTACTGGAACCATGTCCTGTGGTCTGATGAGACCAAGATAAATGTATTTGGTTCAGATGATGTCAAGCATGTGTGGCAGCAACCAGGTGAGGACAAGTGTGTCTTGCCTACAGTCAAGCATGGTGGAGGGAGTGTCATGGTCTGGGGCGGCATGAGTGCTGCCAGCACTGGTGAGCTACACTTCATTGAGGGAACCATGAATGCCAACATGTACTGTGACGTACTGAAGCAGAGCATGATCCCCTCCTTTCAGAGACCTGGCCGCAGGGCAGTATTCCAACATGATAAAGACCCCAAACACATCTCCAAGACAACCACTGCCTTGCTATAGAAGCTGAGGGTAAAGGTGATGGACTGCCCATGCATGTCTCCAGACCTAAACCCTATTAAGCCTCTGTGGAGCATCCTCAAATGGAAGGTGGATTAGCGCAATGTCTCGAACATCCACCAGCTCTGTAATATCATCATGGAGGAGTGGAAGAGGACTCCAGTGGCAACTTGTAAAGCGCTAGTGAACTTCACGTCCAAGAGGGTTAAGGCAGTGCTGGAAAATAATGGCCACACAAAATATTGATACTTTGGGCCCAATTCAGACATTTTTACTTAGGGGTGTACTCCCTTTTCTTGCCAGCGGTTTAGACATTAATGGCTGTGTGTTGAGTTATTTCGAGGGGACAGCAAATTTACACTGTTATACAAGCTATACACTCACTACTTGACATTGTAGCAAAGTGTAATTTCTTCAGTGTTGTCACATGAAAAGGTATAATAAAATATTTACAAAAATGTGAAGGGTGTACTCACTTTTGTGAGAGACTTTATTTGTGTATAGTCCTCCTTTTTGGTATGAGAAAAGTCAAAACCTTGCCCCCACATTTTTTCTTCCCCCCCCCCGCCCCTCTTTTTTGTTGTTGTGCTTGTTTTGCTTTTGACATTAGTCAAAGGTTTATGCAAGTAATAAAAAAGTGGTATACTAGATTGGTTAAAAAAACATGTAAACACTAAAAAAAATGATTGTTTTATTAAAACTGATTAAAACCTTAGGTCATTAGGGTATCATTTCTCTTTCTTTAACAGGAAAGGGAGCTAAAGTTGCTGCAAACTATACATACTCATAGATGGACATGAATTGTTGCACAACCCGAATGATTCCAACTCAGCCGTATGACAGTTTGCGTCTGTGTACAAAATGATAGCAACAGACTAGCACCAACCATCAGAAGGGTGATCTTCCATACTAGAAAATCATCAAATGAATCCTGATGTTCTCTGCTGCTCAGAGATAAGCCACAATGTCGAGTGTTTAAAATAGTTTGTTTGACATGAACTGCCCCGTGAACGTGCATGTTGAATGGTAAATGACTAAAGATCTGATCATTCCTGATAGAACAATCAGATGCTCTGGTGAATAGGTAACTTAGCCCCTTCAGCTCTAGTGACTAAATACCCACCGTGAAACAGAACAAATTTTATATTTCAGCTATAGACCTAGTAATTCTTAAATAACGTGATAATAAAATGATGCATATAGCTTTGTAAAGGCTTTCTTGTAGTGTTATAGACTTTTTTTAAATTACAAAAAAAAAAAAAAAACATAGCTAAGGACAGAAAAGGAAGGGCAGAGTGAAGGCTAAGGTTTGTTAATGGTAATAATGGGCTTAATATTAACACTTTTTTTTGTTTGTTTTGTTTTGCAAAGGGGTTTACTGGAACTGAAATTGTGAGCCAGTTACAGGTACACCTAAAAACTATGCAGTAAACATTTAACTGTTTTGCATGCCCATTGTAAATTGTTAAGGTAAAATTTTACATGGAGTAACTTGCTCTGCCAAGATTTTATAGCTATTAAAAGGTTGCACAGCACCTTCTTGTGGATTTATGAATCTTTGGAGAAAGTAAGAATCAATGTGTTAAGCAGAAATAAGAATATAATATATAGTAAGAATATAAAGATCTTGTGAAAAGCTGAACTTTCAAGAAGGAGAGGTCTCCTTGCTGGAAGCCTTGGAGTGCAGGGAAGACTCAGCAAAAGACTAACCCCCCCCCCCCATAAGGCAAAACATGTTTTTGTTGCTGCCCTGCCACAGGACCTTGTACATAAAAGCAATAAAATCTGTAGCTTCATATACAACTCATTTAACTATGTAGTTAAGAGGGCAATATGCAAATGTTCCTCATGTATTCAGTAAACGTGCTGTGTTTAGTTTTAAAAAGGTGCATTAAGCTAAAAATCACAAATGTACAGTATACAAGAGCTCAGTGAATCACAACCTCGGTTTGTGCAACTCCACAACTGGGTCTTGGTTTTTGTGCAGTACTTGCTAATTTTTTATTTTTTTTTAATGCACTAAAGGTTTCATTGGATGGACCAATTGAATTTGCCTGAGAATGAGCAAAGCTTTTCTACTCACCAGGGATCTTGACCAAAGCGGCTGCTGATGAGACGTGGTGCAGAAATCAGAGTCATATACATCATTGAATTATTTTTGAAAGTTATTAAAAGTCTATTTTAGAGCTGTGTGTTCTTAATGCAATGATAGAGGAAGAAATGCAGAAATGGACATCTCTTGAGAATCTCTGAAGAATACGGTACAGGTGGGGATTTCCATTTAAATGGCAGGTCCCACACAATGGAACCATGTATAATGTCACCACGGTTCCTGAAGGAAAAGATCTACTTGCCAAATTGGGCCTCTTAGCCTAAGAAAATGTAACCAGGATGCCTTCCACCCCACACCTGTCACCTATTTGGGCTACTCCTTCTTCTCAGAGAAACCACTGGAGACAAAGGCACAATCTTAGGGATCCATCCACCTAATATAATTGCTCTGGACTTTGATCTGTTCCTACGTCCAACTGTTCGGTTGAGTATTATACCTGTAGGCATGTCACCATAAAGTTATTGAAGACTTTATTATTTTGTAGCCACAACCAAGCCTAGCTGTGCCCGCCTGGATGACCCCCTACTCTTCACACACAGCAGCCTAGAAATTAGGCCTTTGCTTACCTGTGCTGGATCAAGTGCCCAGGCCTTTTCACCAGGCACGATTAGTCACTTAAACATTTTCTATCTTCCTTTTTTTTCTTTATAGTTGTGTTTTTACACCACGGACTATCAGAGAGAGTTTTGAACTTTTTAGTCCCTTCGGAGTGTTATTCTTCCTGGTTGGTGGGTGGTCTTTCCCCTCCGACTCCACTTGACTTTATACTTATGATCTTTGTTTTTGTGATCTGGTTTTTCAGGTTTTTTTTTGTGTTCTTTCCCAAGGGTATTTTTGCAAGTTACTTACATGAATACGATGTGTTCTCTACTTGTACTATATATAATGGTGTTCTTATGTTTGCACTATATCTCGATGGTAAATATTTGCAATTGAGTGATCCCCGAGATCTTTTACCGTCAATCGTTTATCCAGACCCACCATGGGTATTAACGTAATTGAACACAATACCAAGGGCTTTAATTCACCCCATAAACGAAAGAAATCATTCAAAGCCTATAAACGTTTGGGGGCTGATATCCTTCTCCTTCAGGAGACCCATTTTTCTGATGGTAACCACCCTATTTACTTTAATCGCTCATTTAGGCAAAACTATTTTACTACTTTTGGATCCAGATCTCGGGGTGTAGCTTTATTTGTCAGAAATACTATATCATTCGATGTGCAACACGTCTATAAAGACCTACCCCCAGGCACACACATTCACCTGCTCTTCTGACCCTACTTGTCAGCATCTGATGTCCTGCAAACAAATCCATTCTGTATCACAACATAAAAGGCTATCTGCTTATCTACACAAACTTTCCTCAGACAGCTGCTCAGCTCAGCTCCCCTCCCTCTCTGCAGTGTCAGCAGGGCACTGAAGATCGGGGTGGGGAGAATAGGGGAGGATCAGAGTGCTGGATTGCACAGAGCGAGTGTGCAGGAAATCGCTGGGGGAGATTGAAAGGAAATTTAGATCTTCTATATACCGCCCATGTATTTAGATGTAATCAGGCTGCTGCTGACAAAGTCTGGGACTGAGCTGTAGCGGGACAGATTACAGTTGGCAAGAATGGGCCCAGGCGCCGGGGCCCCTTACATGTGTATGGGCTGTACCCCCCCCCCCCCCCGATGCCTCATTGGATAAGTAGTTCTGCAACAGCTGGAGGGCCATAGTTTGGAGATTCCTGGTCTAAGGGGCTGGTAAAAGGTCGTTTGATCCTAAAAATATTGGCTACAGGGAATGCTGGAAATGAGTGACCTGGGGTACAAACTAGATGCATGAAGAATGGTGTTTCCTGCCAAGGGTTTTCTGAAAAGAGATGATCCTATACTCCCATCGTTGTTGATAAAAATTGTGACATCTAAAAAGGTAATGGATTTTTGATCACTATTAATAGTGCATTTAAGATTGAATTGATTATCAACCATTTTGGACAGGAACGTTTACAATATTTGTTGGGTGCCCTCCCCAAATTAACTATTTAAAGTGAAAGTAAACATGGACATAAGCTTTAAGAGACTACAGATGATACATCAGTGTAACAATGACCAACAGCATGACTTTTTAATGTGGAAGAAATGAGTAGAGAGATATAGAACATACAGCAGTGTAAAATTGACCAGCAGCAGGAAGATTTATTCAGGGATAATATGCCTTTTATTTAATCTATAGGGACAGAGGGGTATAGTGTTCTTCCTCAGAAATTTTTTCTTTTAACCACTTGCCGCAAAATCACGTACCTGTAAGTTCTGTTGGAGTCAGCAACACCTCCGCAAGACAGGAAGTTACCTCAGACCAGAACTGCTGGATCTGACTACAATCCCAGAAAACATGAGTCGCATCTGCTGGGGAGGCGGAGCAGCGCCAACACTCAGCCGACGAGGTCGGATACATTTTGGCTAGGCGGGCTGGGGTGTAGTAAATCCTATGAAGGAATTTAAATTGTATGAGTTAGTCCCGAGCAGCCACTAAATATTTAAAGGGTTCAGTCCACACCTCCTCCCAGTCATCACCCTGAAGTTCAGTCACCTCAGCTGTCCACTTTTCCCTGCATCTGACTATACTTGGGGGTGTCAGCCTAAACATATCCTTGTAGACCGTTGAGAGGGTCTTGAGCACGGTATCACATTTCAACATACATTCTAAATCAGAAGGAACTGGTTCAACATGTGAGTTGGCAAATTGGCTCTGAAAGGCATGGCGCAATTGGAAATAACGAAAAAGGTAAGTATTTGGCAAGTCGTGCCTATCCCGTAGACGATCAAAAGGAAGGAGAGCCCCCTCCACTGTAATGTCCCCCAAGGTTTTTACCCCCCCTCACAGCCCACAGCATTGGATCCGGTAAGTGATAAAAGTGAGAAAGAGTAGGGTTCATCCACAGAGGGGTAGAAGGGGAGATCCCAATGTAACTGGGTCACGTCAGTTTCGTGGACTGGACCCATGCTTTAATGGTAGGCTTCATGGAGAGTGTCAGGGAGAGATCCGAGCCCAGGCCCCTTTACAGCGCCAACCTCAGAGTCTCAGAGGAACCCAGATAAGCCGCCTCCAGGATCATGGCCGAATCTCCCTCATCTGCCCTCAGCCAGTGCCGCACAAACACCATCTGGCCTGCCAGGTAATACTTGCGCCAGTCAGGGAGCGACAGGCCACCACTGCCCCAAGTTTCCTGGAGGGCCCGCAGGCATATCCTGGGAGCCCCCGGGGACCAAAGGAAGGAACCAATGATACTATCTAATTTCTTAAAGAACGATTTTGGCACCCACAATGGGGAGTTACGGAGGAAGTACAACACCACTGGAAGGAATTTCATTTTGAGGACACTAATACGACCCATCAAAGAAAGCGGGAGCCTTTTCCAAGCCAGCACATGTTGTTGGAGTCTGGGCAGCAAAGGTCAAAGATTCAAAGAGTAATAGTCTTGGGGGTGTCTAGTAACCTTGATGCCCAGGTAACTGAAGGTATCTACCCAGCAGAGCGAAAGGTCCCCAGCTGCAGCAAGTAGGGCATCCTCATCCAAAGACAAGATCAAGGACTTCCTCCAGTTAACCCTGAGGCCTGAGCACTTACCAAAATCATCCAGGATAGACAGGGCTGCCCGCAGGGAGGGACCAGGGTCCTCAAGAAACAATAGCATATCGTCTGCGTAAAGCGCAAGACATTCTTTAATGGAACCTACTCTGATTGACCCTACAGCTGGGAAACTGCGCAGTGCTATGGCTATGGGCTCAAGAGTGAGGGCAAAATGAAAAGGGGAAAGAGGGCATCCCTGTCTCGTCCCTAGCCCCACTGCAAAAAAATTAGAGGTCAAATAACCCAACCTGATGGCAGTCCTAGGTCCCTTATACAGGAGTTGGATCCAAGTCCTAAAGTTAGGCCCAAAACCCAGGAGTTCCAAAATTTTAAGCATAAAGGCCTAATCGACCGAATCAAAGGCCTTCTCAATATCTATGGAGACCACCACCCTCTGCCGAGAACCCCCCCCCCCCCCCAGGAGTTGAAGATGAGTAAACAACCTCCTAATGTTGGTATCAACCGACTTGCCAGGCATGAAACCGGTCTGGTCTGGGTCAATCAAGCCAGCCTAATAGCCAGGACCTTCATTAGAATTTTAAGGTCCATATTTAAGAGTGCAATGGGGTGATAGGAAGAGCAGTCCAGGGGTCCTTACCAGGTTTCGGCAGTAGCACCATATAGGCATCCAACATGGAAGGGGGGAGTTCCTCTTTCTCAAAAAACAATGCTGTAATAAAGAACTTAGTCTCGGGGCCAACTGCTGTGAAAATCGTTTGCAAAAGTCGGCTGGAAAGCCATCTGGACCAGGTGCTTTGTGTGGTGAAAATGCCGCAATGGCCTTTTCCACCTCTAGAGCGGTGATCGATTCATCCAAAAGGGCACTATCCTCATCCGTCAGGGTTGGAAGGGTGACACCCCCTAAAAGCCTGTCTATTCCCGAGAGGTCTGCGTCCGACACCGGGCATACAAAGCCTAAAAATAGTTGCGAAATGTCTCCAGTATGTCACGGGGATCAGTCACTATATCTCCCCCAGGGTGCCTGATGAGCGGGATATTAACTGGGGCCCTCTGGTCAGCAACCATCAGTGCCAGAAATTTACCATTCTTGTCCCCCTGCGCAAACATGGATTCCCTCATGTTTTTGGCTTCAGTGTGGGCAAGATCAGACAGGTGCAAGGAGAGAAGACGTCTCGCCTCCAGCAAGGAAGAGTAGCTGGATTCAGATGGCGAAGCCGCATGTTCCCTCGCCCACAACCGCTCCACCTCCTGCAGTGAATTAATCTTGCTGTTATGATCCCTTCTGGCTCTTTTAATAGCCGAGATACACTCCCTGTCACGTACCTGATCCGAAGCCGGAGTGTAGAGAGTGCTCCCCTTGCGGCTAGGTGCAGAGTACCCCTGGAAGTGGGACAGGGAGTGCTGTGCCCGAAGTAGCACGGGTTGCCAGTTGGGATGACCAGGATGGAAGCAGGACCCAACTTGTTGAGAAGTCCCAAGCAGGTCTGGAACACTTTGGCAAGCCAGGCAGTTACAAGGTGCAGACAGGAACAGACTGGGAGAGATACTGGAGCGAAGTCAGGAGCCAAGCCGAGGTCAAGTATTGGAGAAGACAACAGGAATCCGAGAGCAAGCCAAGGGGTCAGGAGCCAGGAGAAGCAAAGTCAGACAGTCCGGGTCGGCAACGAGAAGGCAAGATCAGCAGGTAAACAAGGCACAGGGAACACGGGAGGCTGTTGATCATCCAGCAACTAGATGTTGTGGCTGCTGGCTTTAAATAGGCCGATTGGCGCCAAGCGCCATTACGCATGGCGTACGCGCGTGCGCATTGGCGCACGCACATTCCTAACTGCGTTTGCCCGTGTTTGGGCGCGCATGCGCATTCGCGCCAATGCGCGAATTCGCTGATTCGCCAGGATATTGGTAGTTCCCTGACAGTGCCCCCCCTGAGGGGCAGCCTCCGGATGCCTAACAGAGCCTGTTTTTCAGGGAATCTTTTGAAAAAGTCACGTAACAGTCTGGGAGCGTGTATATTTCCAGCAGGTTCCCAAGAACTTTCCTCCAGAGAATAGCCCTTCCATTTGATTAAATACTGGACTTGCCTTCCTCGTCTACGGCAGTCCAGGATGGATTCCACTTCATATTCCGTTTCTCCATCTACTACAACTGGAGGTGGAGGCAAGCTATCTCTTCCAGGAAAAGGACCAGGGTTGGCCGGTTTAAGCAAAGACACGTGGAAGACTGGGTGAATCTTGTAAGTATCTGGAAGGCATAATTCAAAGGCCACAGGATTGATCATCTTCTTGATCGGGAAGGGACCAATGAATCTTGGACCCAGCTTCTTGGATGGGCAGGCCAACTTAAGATTAAGAGTGGACAGCCACACTTTGTCTCCCACCTTCAAGGCCGGGCTATCCCTTCTTCTCTTGTCGTAGCATTCCTTATAGGCTTCTTGTGCCTTTTGCATGGTCTTCTGTAATAGCAGAAAATTTTCTTGCAGGAAGGCTACCCTATCTTGAACAGCAGGTACTGTAGTCTCAGACACAGGGTTAGGTAAAAAGGATGGGTGAAACCCATAGTTTGCAAAAAATGGAGACTGGTGGGTGGAAGCATGAATTGTGTTATTGTAGGCAAACTCCGCACACGGGAGTAAGGATACCCAGTTGTCTTGCGAGAATGTGGAAAAGCAGCGGAGATATTGCTCAAGGGTTTGGTTGGTTCTTTCCGTTTGACCATTACTTTGGGGGTGATATGCTGAAGATAAGCAAACTTCAATATTCAAGGCTTTACAGAGAGACCTCCAAAATCTGGAAGTAAATTGTACTCCACGGTCGGATACAATGCTGCCGGGTAGACCATGTAGCCTCACTATTTCCTTGACAAAGGTATGTGCCGTGTCCACGGCCGAAGGAGTGCCAATCATGGGAATAAAATGGGCCATTTTGGACAAGCGGTCTACTATCACCATAATTGTGGAGAATCCCTCTGAGGAAGGTAGGTCCACTATAAAATCCATGGACAACATCTCCCATGGTTGTCTTGGGACCGGAAGTGGTTTCAACAGACCCCAAGCTTGGACGTGACTGCCTTTACTCCGAAGGCAGGTGGTACAGGAACTCACATAGTCCTTACAGTCCTTTCTTAGGTTTGGCCACCAATAGGATCGCTGAATTAGTTCTAAGGTCTTTCGGACCCCAAAGTGACCAGCAAGTTGATGGTCATGAAGAGCTTTAAGGACCGTGAGTCTGGCTTCCTGGGGTACAAAGAACTTGTCTTCATGCAAGAAAAATTTTCCCTGTTTTTTGAGAGTAGCAGTCTCAGGAGCAGTACAGCGGGCAGAGGCCAGTTCAAGGGTGGTCCTAAGATCAGGCTGGAGTAAAAGAAAGTTTTGAGAGGACAGAATTGTACTGGGGGTGACATCCACAGGGGTTTCAGGGAACATCCGCGAGAGGGCATCTGCCTTCCCATTCTTAGAGCCTGGCCGGTATGTGAGATGGAAGTTAAACCTCGAAAAGAATAGTGCCCATCTGGCCTGCCGAGGTCTTAGGCGTTTGGCTGATCTGAGATATTCGAGGTTCTTGTGGTCCGTGAATATCATTATTGGGTGGGCTGCGCCCTCCAGCAAATATCGCCATTCTTCTAATGCGGCCTTGATGGCCAATAGTTCTCGGTCCCCTACATCGTAGTTCTTCTCGGGCTGACTGAGTTTTCTAGAAAAAAACGCTACTGGGTGAAGCAATGCCTTGGGTCCCTGGCGTTGCGATAGGACTGCTCCCGTGGCCACTTCTGAAGCATCCACTTCAAGGACGTAAGGTAAGGCTGGGTCTGGGTGTTGTAGCACAGGAGCACTGGTGAATACAGCCTTGAGCTTGTCAAATGCACTTTGGGCCTCTGGGGACCATTGGAACCGAGTGTTTTGCCGAGTCATTTGCGTAATGGGGGCAATGATGCGGGAAAAGTCCTTAATAAACCTTCGGTAAAAGTTTGCGAAACCCACAAACCTTTGGATGCCCTTTTTGTCAGAGGGGGCAGGCCACTCCAGGATGGCAGACACTTTCTGAGGGTCCATTGCTATTCCATCAGTGGAGATAATCAGGCCCAGAAATTGTATGGATGACTTCTCGAATTCACATTTTTCTGCTTTAGCATAAAGCCCGTGTTTTCTGAGAGTGGCCAATACTTTTTGTACATGTATTCTGTGCAACTCCAGGGTAGTAGAAAAGATAAGGATGTCGTCTAAATAAACGATGAGGAAATTGTCCAGGAATTCTCGGAAAATATCATTTACAAGGTGCTGGAAAGTGGCGGGGGCATTACACAGCCCGAAGGGCATAACCAAGTATTCGAAATGCCCGAAACGGGTCCGAAAGGCAGTCTTCCATTCATCGCCCTCGCGGATCCGCACCAAATTATAGGCACCTCGTAAGTCTAATTTAGTAAAGACTTGAGCAGAACGAAACCTCTGGAAGAGCTCAGGAACGAGAGGGAGTGGGTACCGGTTTTTTATAGTTATTTTATTCAAGTCCCTGTAGTCCACACATGGCCTGAGAGTGTGGTCTTTTTTCTCCACGAAGAAGATTCCGGCTCCGGCCGGAGAGGAAGAAGGACGAATGAAGCCCTTGCTGAGGTTTTCATCGATGTATTGCCGTAGGGCTTCAAGTTCTGTCTCTGAAAGTGGAAAAAATACGGCCAAAAGGGATCTCAGCACCAGGCAACAATTCTATTGGGCAATCATAGGGACGGTGAGGTGGTAGAGAGTCCGCCTTCTTCTTATCAAATACGTCCAGAAAACTATGATAGGCGGGAGGAACGTCTTGGCTGGCATTGGAAACAGGCTGAATGGCAAGACAGCTGGCAGGAGGAGGTATCTCAGGAGTCATACAATGTTGGAGGCAGTACACTGATTTGAAGGATACTTCTCCTTTGGACCAGTCTATCAACGGGTTATGGGCCCGTAGCCACGGAATTCCCAGGATTACAGGAAACATAGGTGAAGGAAGGACGTCAAAGTGAAGAAGTTCCTTATGGCCAGGGCCAGTAGTGGCAAGTACGGGTAAGGTTTCCTGAATGACGGGCCCGGACCTGGGGGTGGTGCCGTCTGCAAGGTGGATTTCCAGTTTATGGCGCTTGGTCTGGAGTGGAATGTGAAGGTTTCTTGCCACAGAGATATCCAGGAAACAGCTGCAGGCTCCGGAATCAATGATTGCTGGCAGCTTGATCTCTCCTTCTGCTACCTGTAATGAAACAAGAAGGACTAGGTGAGCGGGAGAGGGTCCCGGAATTTGGAGATGCAGATGGTTGAAAGCAGCGGGCTTACTTGGTCTCACTGGGCAGTCACGGAGAAAGTGTCCATCTTCCCCACAGTAAAGACATAAGTTCAATTGCCTGCGACAAAGCCTTTCAGCAGGGGTTAAGGCTGTGCGGACCACTCCGATCTGCATAGGCTCTTCAGGAGACATTGGGTTGGTAGCAGTGGGTAGAGGAGCAGGAGATGGTGGCACCTTGGGTAACATCCAAGTAGGCTGATAAGACTGAGCTCGTTCAGACCTGCGTTCCCGCAAACGTCTGTCCAATTGGATGGCGAGTTGAATGAGCCCCTCTAATGAGGTGGGGGTCTCTACTCGTGCCAACTCATCTTTCAGGGTTTCAGACAGACCTAACCGATATTGGTATTTGAGGGCGGCCTCATTCCACCCTGTGTCTGCGGCCCACCTACGAAAGTCCACTGTGTAATCCTCTACAGGGCGTCGGCCTTGCTGTAGCTTATGGAGCGTAGCCTCGGCAGTGGCCATACGTTGTGGGTCATCGTACAGCTGTGCCATAGCCTCGAAGAAAACCTCAACGGAACTGACAGCAGGATCCTTCTGTTCCAGTAACTGATGGGCCCAGGACTGGGGTTCATCAGACAACAGGGAAATAATAAACCCCACTTTAACTGTCTCTAAAGAAAAAGTTCTGGGTTGCAGGGCCAGGTATAACAGGCAGGCATTTTTGAATGACCTAAACTTGCGGCGATCCCCCGAGAAGCGTTCAGGTATAGGTACTCTTGGTTCTGGAGGCGGAGCCATCATCGTAGGAGTTGGAGCTGACTGTCCTGAAGTTGCAGGAGCGGAGGTGGAGACTGCAGCGGGTGGATCAGAAGTCGCTGCCAGAGATGGTGCAGTCAGGTACTGTAAACGGCCTTCCAGTTGGAAGTACCCATCCTGAAGATTCTTCACCGCCTGGGTTAATGCAGTCACTTGCTGGCACAGGGCTTCCAGCGGGGAGGCACCTCTCTCGGCTTCTGACATGGCTGGATGATACTGTCACGTACCTGATCCGAAGCCGGAGTGTAGAGAGTGCTCCCCTTGCGGCTAGGTGCAGAGTACCCCTGGAAGTGGGACAGGGAGTGCTGTGCCCGAAGTAGCACGGGTTGCCGGTTGGGATGACCAGGATGGAAGCAGGACCCAACTTGTTGGGAAGTCCCAAGCAGGTCTGGAACACTTTGGCAAGCCAGGCAGTTACAAGGTGCAGACAGGAACAGACTGGGAGAGATACTGGAGCGAAGTCAGGAGCCAAGCCGAGGTCAAGTATTGGAGAAGACAACAGGAATCCGAGAGCAAGCCAAGGGGTCAGGAGCCAGGAGAAGCAAAGTCAGACAGTCCGGGTCGGCAACGAGAAGGCAAGATCAGCAGGTAAACAAGGCACAGGGAACACGGGAGGCTGTTGATCATCCAGCAACTAGATGTTGTGGCTGCTGGCTTTAAATAGGCCGATTGGCGCCAAGCGCCATTACGCATGGCGTACGCGCGTGCGCATTGGCGCACGCACATTCCTAACTGCGTTTGCCCGTGTTTGGGCGCGCATGCGTATTCGCATTCGCGCCAATGCGCGAATTCGCTGATTCGCCAGGATATTGGTAGTTCCCTGACACTCCCCCTTTGTCACCACCTTGAAGGCCTCCCAAACCACCCAATGCTCCGCAGAGTCAACATTCTCCTCCCAATACGATTGGATCGACTGCACAAGGTGGGAGGCGATTTGATCCTGTTGGAGCCAGCCCGCAGACAAGCGCCAACCCCACACTCCAGCCCCCAATTGGAGGTTCACTGTCAAGAGTAGCGGGTTGTGATCAGACCCCCCCTGCCAAGTACTCCTAGCCGAGTAAAAGGGACTGCATACGTGTATTCCCAAAGGCCAAATCAATCCTGGCAGATGATTGGTGAGTGGTGGAAAGGTGAGAATATTCCCTTAATAGGGGATGCTTCCATCTACAAAGTTCGGATAAGCCCACAGCTGAAGCCCATGTCAGCAGATCGACTGAGGCATGCCGATTGGGGTTGTAAGTATCCAGAGCACCATCTAAAATGGCATTAAAGTCACCCATAAACAACATTGGGAGGTGGGTATGAGCAGCTAGCTTGTCAAACAGATCATATAACATAACAATTGAATCCCAAATGGAGGAGGCACATATACCGCTACCAAAAGCATTGTAACAGAATAAAAATCCAGTACTACTGCCACATATCGTCCCCCCGGATCAGAGACCACCTGATGAATGGTAGACAGAGTGGATTTGCTAATTAGGATGGAGACCCCCCCCCCTTGCATAAGTGGAGTAGGTCGCATGAAACGCCCTCTGGATCCACGGTCTTCGAAGAGCAAGGATCATGTTACCATCCAGGTGAGTCTCCTGCAGTAGGAGAATATGTGGCTTGATAACCCTCAGATACTGAAAGACACTGGCCCGCTTGGACTTATTATTTAATCCCCTCACGTTCCACAAGAGGAACCTGATGTTGTCATCCATGAGAGTCAATAAAAAAGGAATGAATTAACCAGGACAAGTCTTGGAGCAAAACATAACACAATAGGAGCTGTATATAGAAGTAAAAAAACATTATGACAACCTCTGTGAATTCAGGAGCAAAAAAGTTCGGGTGCTGGTGCAACTTTCCCCATGCCATTGTACCAGTAACCGAAAAAGAAGAAAAAAGAAGAACAACTGAAAGAATAGTCTGGTATGTGGCTTGAACCCCAAACTTCCCAAAAAACTGCAATGTGTGACGATCCTCCAGTGTTAACCACTGTCTGGCAGTTAAGATGTCCCTTGTAGAGATTCTGGAGATGCCGGATTAACAGGTCTGTTCAACAGGCCAAGTTCAGTTGCTGCCACACAGTTCCCAGGCAGAAATAGGCCAAAGCATAGGGCCCCTATTCCGCACAGTCATGGCACAAACACAAAACATCTGTAGGGGAAGAACCCAGGATAAATCCAGCCATGTCAGCAGATAGGAAGGCCATAGGCAACAGGGAAAAAAAGGGCCAAACAAAGAAAGACATAACCACAGAACAGAACTGCATTCAGGAGAGGGCTTAACGCAGACCATCCAGCCACTCTGGCACCTCCAGTGGGGATTCAAAGAATGTTACCAAGCCATTGTGCTGCACCCTGAGCCTGCTGGGGTACTGCATACTATAGGTGATCTCCTTGGCTCTCAGGCATTTACAGACATTAGTGAAGGAGCGATGTCTCCTCTGTGTCTCCTCAGAGAAATCAGGGAGCAACATGATGCGGGTATTTTCAAAGTGGAGGTCAGGATGTTTCCTCGCTTCCGACAGGAGCATGTCACGATCCCTGTAGTTAAGAAACTTGACCAGGAACGGGTGAGGGGGGGCTCCAGTTGGTCTGGCCCCAGCCGGGACCCTGTGAGCAGGTTCTACCACATTTGTGGGGGGTAAATCCACCAGAGAGAGCAGCTGCTTAAAGAATTGCTCCGCAAAGGGAGCAGGCCTATTCCCCTCCGCCCCTTTAGGGAGCCCCACCACTCTTACATTATTCCGCCATTGTCGGTCCTCTGTATCTTCCACTCGATGCTGCAAGGATTTCACCATGCTCTGTTATTCAGACAGCTGGTCAGTATGTGAGTGGGAACAATCCTCCACCTCCGAGATTCTGTCCTCCACATTGGTGAGACGACCGCGGAACTTGTCAAGAACATGGCGGATTAAGGTGCATTCCGACGCCAAGTGATCAATCCTGACCATGAGCGCCACCTTGCAACTATCTATGGCCTCAAGAATTGGTGTGGTGATGGCTCATTGATCCGCCTCAGGTGCCGATGGAGTGGGCTGGGAAGCTCCAGGGAGCCGCAAGTCCTCTCACTGCTGGTCCTCCATTCCCGCACATGCACCACAGCTCCGCTGAGAAGATGTTGGCGCCAATATGGCGAAGGCGGAGCCCAGGCATGTGCCTCTAGCCGAGCGGGTCTGTTGCTGGTCCTGGGGCGGCTTTCTTTGTGACTTACAGGCTCCTGGGCGAGCGACGTAGTACTATGCCATTTTACCCAGGAGGGGCTGACTGCCGCAGTAAATATACTGTGGGCAATCGGCAAGTGATTAAAACAAGTACAGACACAAAACAGTGAGAACAAGGCTAAATGCTGGGAAAGAAGGCAGTGAGACTACCCAAAGAATTACAGCTTTAGGCCTTTTTAGCTTTAGACGTAAATTTTTTTTTAGAAAAGGGTAGGAGTGGAAGAAAAGAAATAGAAGAGGTTCCAGGAGCAGAAATGTTTGCAGCAACAGTAGCAGCAAGAATAAGATAAAACTGTTTAACCAGTTCCTGTGGCGCGTGTGCACCCCCCAGAGCCTTTCTACAAAATCACGCACAGGTACGTAATTTTGCGCTTAAGGACCGCCCCACGTACATTTACTGCGGCAGGGCGACCCTTAAGCGCAAAATTACGTACCTGTGCGTGATTTTGTAAAAAGGCTCTGGGGGGTGAACAGGCGCCACAGGAGCCACGCTACCGCTGTGAGTGGACACAGCGCAAGCCAACCAGCAGATCCAGCAGCTGCGATGCCCGCCGGCCACCCGCGAAAATTTGGGAGAATGACAGAATGGTGGTTTGCCTATATAAACAAAGCAGACCGCTGTTCTGTCAGACAGGAAGAGAGAGATCTTGTGTTCCTACTGATCAGTAGAGATGTACCGAACTGTTCGCCGGCGGACAGTTCCCGGCGAACTTTGCATGTTCGCGTTCGCCGCTGAGGGCGAACATATGCGATGTTCGGTCCGCCTCCTATACATCATCATTGAGGAAAACTTTGACCCTGAACCTCACAGTCAGCAGACACATTCCAGGCCAATCAGCATACCTCCCTCCCACACCCTCCCACCTCCTATAAATAAGCAAGGGCAGCATCCATCTTAGATCATTTCTGAAGCAGTGTGTAGTGAGAGCAGGAAAAGTGCTGCTGCTGCTGCTGCTGTTAATAGCTAGGGACAGTTAGTCAGTGTTCCCGGTCTTGTTAGTCAGTGTTCTTGGTACACTCCTGCTGTAAGGACAGCACCCCAAAAATCCCGTCCTAGGGCTGGTATTTGAGGTTTTTTTTGGATATATATATATATATATATCTATTGTCCCCAAAAAGCCCTGTTTAGGGCAGGTATTTGTGTAATTTTTTTTGTTCTGTGATATATATATATATATATTGTCCCCAAAAGTCCTTTTTAGGGCTGGTATTTGAGTATTTTTATATATATATATATATATATATATATATATTGTGCACTGCAGTTACCTGCCCGCTGTGTGTGAGAGGCCACAGACCCACCACAGACTGTACTGTGTGCACACCACACTCATTTCGGGTGGCACAGGCACAGTACCTTGCATTTTAAAAAATATATTTTTTTTTCCTCTGTCATAATTGCAGTGAGTGCTGTGTCAGGTCCACAGAGTGTACTGTACCCACTGCAGTGCCCACCACTGATATATATACGGTGGCACAGCATCTTGTTGCAAATTGAAAAAAAATATATTTTTTATTATTGCAGTTGCCTGGGCTGCCAGTGTGACTGTCAGGTCCACAGAGTGTACTGTGCCCACTGCAGTGCCACTGCGTGCCCACCCAGCACTGATATATACGGTGGCACAGCAGCTTGTACATTAAAAATATATATATTTTTTTTATAATTGCAGTTGCCTGGGTGCCAGTGAGTGTCAGGTCCACAGAGTGTACTGTGCCCACTGCAGTGCCACTGCATATATATATACTGATATATATGGTGGCACAGCAGCTTGCAAATTAAATATATATATATTTTTTTATAATTGCAGTTGCCTGGCGTGCCAGTGACTGTCAGGTCCACAGAGTGTACTGTACCCACTGCCCAACACTCCTATAGGGTGGTACAGCACCTTGCACTCATAGAGTACATAGTACAACACATTAAAAAAAAAAACAGGCAGAGGCAGGCCACCCCGCAAGGGCCGTCGTGGTCGTGGTGCTGTGATTTCCTTTGGCCCTAGAATAATGCCCAGTGTTCAGAGGCCACAGACCCTGAACTCAAAAAATTCTGAGGACATAGTTGAGTGGCTTACACAGGACACCCAATCGTCTACAGCTTCCGCTGGGAACCTTAATGCACCATCCTCCTCCAGCTCAGCTTTGGGCACCTCTCAATTTACCACTCGCCCACCTGCGGGCACCACCACCAACACTAGCACCACAGCCGCTTCACTTGATCTGTCAGAGGAGTTATTTAAACATGAGTTGGAAGAAATAAGTGATGCGCAACCATTAGTGCCAGAGGATGTAGATAACGGGGATATGTCTCAGTCAGGCAGCATTATACACATGGACGTACATTGTGATGATGATGATGTTGTACCTGCTGCTGCTGCCTTTGCTGAGTTGTCAAGTGAAGCGGCTGATGATGACGATGTGTCCGTGGATGTCACCTGGGTGCCTGCTCGAAGAGCAGAAGAAGAGGGGGAAAGTTCAGATGGGGAGACAGAGAGGAGGAGGAGGAGATGAATTGGAAGCAGGGGGAGGTCATCCCAAGGAGCTAGTGGCACAGTCAGACAGCATGTATCGGCACCCGGGGTCAGCCAGACAGCACGCCAATCAACGCAAGCTGTTGCCACCACCAGAATGCCGTCATTGCAAAGCTCAGCAGTGTGGCATTTTTTTTGTGTGTCTGCCTCTGATATCAGCGATGCCATTTGTAACCTGTGCCAAAAGAAACTGAGTCGTGGGAAGTCCAACACCCACCTAGGTACAACTGCTTTGCGAAGGCACATGATCTCACATCACAAACGCCTATGGGATCAACACATGAGTAAAAGCAGCACACAAACTGAAAGCCACCATCCTCCTCCTGGTCCAGCATCTTCAGCCACGTCAACCACTGCTGTCCTCCATGCCCCCTATCAACAACCTGCCCCTCCGCCTCTCACCTTCAGCAGTACCTGCTCACCTGCCCACAGTCAGGTGTCTGTCAAGGAAATGTTTGAGCGTAAGCCAATCTCACAGAGTCACCCCCTTGCCCGGCGTCTGACAGCTGGCTTGTCGGAACTCTTAGCCCGCCAGCTTTTACCATACAAGCTGGTGGAGTCTGAGGCCTTCAAAAAATTTGTCGCTATTGGGACACCGCAGTGGAAGGTACTCGGCCGAAATTATTTTTCACAAAAGGCAATCCCCAACCTGTACTCTATTGTGGAAAAGGAAGTCATGTCATGTCTGGCACACAGTGTTGGCGCAAGGGTCCATCTGACCACTGATAGCTGGTCTGCAAAGCACGGTCAGGGCAGGTATATCACTTACACTGCGCATTGGGTAAACCTGCTGGCGGCTGCCAAGCATGGAAAGCGTGGCTCTGCTGCAGAGGAGTTGGTGACACCGCCACGACTTGCAGGCAGGCCTGCTGCCACCTCCTCTACTCCTCCTACTCCATCCTCTTTGCTAACCTCCTCGGCTGAGTCCTCTTCTGCTGTTGTGTCTTGCTCCACAACAACTGCACCCCCCCCCAGCTCCCCAGGGGCTATTCCACATGCCGTATACGACAGTGTCACGCTGTCTTGGGGTTGACTTGCCTGAAAGCAGAGAGTCACACCGGACCAGCACTACTGTCCGCCCTGAATGCACAGGTGGATCAGTGGCTGACCCCGCACCAACTGGAGATCAGCAATGTGGTGTGTGACAACGGAAGCAATTTGTTGGCGGTATTGAATTTGGGCAAGTTGACACATGTGCCGTGCATGGCACATGTGTTGAATCTGATTGTATAACGCTTTGTGCAGAAGTACCCAGGCTTACAGGACGTCCTCAAGCAGGCCAGAAAGGTGTGTGGCCATTTCAGGCGTTCCTACACGGCCATGGCGCACTTTTCAGATATTCAGCGGCGAAACAACATGCCTGTGAGGCGCTTGATTTGCGACAGCCCGACACGTTGGAATTCAACGCTGCTAATGTTCGACCGCCTGCTCCAACAAGAAAAAGTGGTCAACGAGTATTTGTATGACCGGGGTGCTAGGACAGCCTCTGCGGAGCTGGGTATTTTTTTTGCCACGTTACTGGACGCTCATGCGCAATGCCTGTAGGCTCATGCGTCCTTTTGAGGAGGTGACAAACCTAGTCCTACAAAATAAGTTGAAAAGTATGCTTTACACAGCATATAAGGGTGATGTCACAGCACAACGGGAATTCAACAGGGGAAGAGGTGAAAGTAATCCTCCTCCTACCACCACAACCACGCCGGCAAGGACAGGACGCTTTACAGGCGTCTTGTTGATGGAGGACATGCGGAGCTTTTTTAGTCCTACGCATCGCCACAGCCCTTCGGGGTCCACCCTCAGAGAACGACTCGACCGACAGGTAGCAGACTACCTTGCCTTAACTGCAGATATCGACACTCTGAGGAGCGATGAACCCCTTGACTACTGGGTGTGCAGGCTTGACCTGTGGCCTGAGCTATCCCAATTTGCCATTGAACTTCTGGCCTGCCCCGCTTCAAGTGTCCTGTCAGAAAGGACCTTCAGCACAGCAGGAGGTATTGTCACTGAGAAGAGAAGTCGCCTAGGTCAAAAAAGTCTAGATTACCTCACCTTTATTAAGATGAATGAGGCATGGATCCCGAAAGGACTGACAGTGGGGGATGCATTTGGCTAAAAAAGGCCCGATGAGATGCCTTGGGCTAAAAATGGTCCACACGCTGCTGTGTTTAATCTCTGCATGCCGGATGACTTACGTGACGTCTCCGCCACCAACTACGGTTCAATCCGCAATGTTTTAGTGCACTTTCTGCCTTGAAAATCTCAATTTTTCCGGCTGCAACAATACCTAATTTTTCATGCATGTGTACATGCCTAATTTTTCTGGCCTCTGGTGCTACACTGTGGCTGCAAAAAAAAAAAAAAAGGCACATACATGTGTCAATTCCCCTTCGTGATCGTTACCTTGTTGTGGTGAAGGGGCTTGCGTATCACAATCACAATGAAGCGATCACCTCTAGGAGTGTGTTGGCAATGTTGGCACACCCCAGATGATAAGGTCGTTGCTTCATTGTGAACAGACCAAAATCGATCAGCGTGATAATTTTTCATAGAAAAAACATTAATTTTCTTTAATTTAAAAAAAAGAGGACAGCCTCTGCGGAGCTGGGTATTTTTTGGCCGCGTTACTGAATGCTCATGCACAATGGCTGTAGGCTCATGCGTCTTTTTGCGGAGGTGACAAACCTGGTCAGTCGAACCCAAGGCAACATCATCGACCTCATCCCATATGCGTTTTTTCTGGAGCGTGCCCTGCGAAGAGTGCTGGATCAGGCCGTAGATGAGCATGAAGAGGAAGAGTTGTGGTCCCCATCACCACCAGAAGCAGCCTTGTCGTTGTCGATTGCTGGACCTGTGGCAACGCAGAGAGAGGAGTCTGAAGAAGAGAAGTCAGAGGAGGAAGGTGGCTTTGAGGAGGTGGAAGACCAACCACAGCAGGCGTTCCAGGGGGCTTGTTGCCACCTTTCGGGGACCCTTGGTGTTGTACGTGGCTGGCTGGGTGGAGGAAGAGACCTTCAATGATGTCAGTGAGGACAAGGAACGGGACATGGCTAGCTTGATGTCCAACCTTGTGCAAATGGGGAGTTTGCGGTTGTGCAAATGGACGGACTGACTGACTGACTGTTAAACGGGGAGTTTGGTCTGTCAGAGTTTGGTCTGTCACTGTGAAGCGGGCATAGTAACCCTTACACTACTTGATCGATACAACATCATACCTGATCGTATTCACACACTGGATGTTTTAAAGCACGTTATTCCAAATAATTTAGGAATGTTAGGTGATTTATGCCCTTTATGGTTTAAAACCCGACTCTGCGTCAACTACGTAATTTTCCATGGGAGTTTTGCCATGGATCCCCCCTCCGGCATGCCACAGTCCAGCTGTTAGTCCCCTTGAAACAACTTTTCCATCACTATTGTGGCCAGAAAGAGTCCCTGTGTGTTTTAAAATTCGCCTGCCTATTGAAGTCTATGGCGGTTCGCCCGGTTCGCCGGTTTGCGAACATTTGCCGATGTTCGCGTTCGCCGTTCACAAACGGCGAATTTTAGGTTTGCGACATCACTACTGATCAGGAACACAAATCTCTCTCCTCCTGCAGTCAGTCCATTCCCCACAGTTAAAAAAGCACTCCCCCATCTAGCTTTAGTAAATAAACCCCTTAGTGTCAGATTTGTCCGCCGCAGGGGGGGGGGCGTGGTCAGGAAATGGCGGTGTAGAGACACACTCCACAGAGCTCTGTGATCCATAGAGGTGCTCCAGCCCTGCACAGCCAGCGATTCCCCCTCTCTCCTCTATGCCTAGCGGTGCAAGGTACCAGGGATCTAAGGCAGATAGCAATAGAGCAGATATCTCAGCATACTTCCTCCGGCACACCCCCCTATTGCAGACAGCAAAGGAATATTCCAAGATGGCGCCGACCCGCCCGACTGCAGTGGGACACGCTGCAGGCAAGCGGACTGAGAAGAGCAACATCACCCAGATGGAGGCACAGGACGCCAGCGTTAAAAGTTTATCCCGCCCTACCTCTCCGCAGGTATCTCACCCGGGCAGCACGGCGGTGTCCCCCATTCAACCAGCTCAAGCATGGCGGTCCCAGTTTCCTGAATGGCAGGAAATCCTATCTACCATACCCACCAATCAGGACTTTACAGAGATGGTGGCATCGATTTTAAGTACTCTTACGCATGAGATTAATACACTCAAACAACAAATAGATCATACAGAAAACAGAGTGGTAGAATCAGGTCATACCATATTGTCATCTAGGGTATCTGCACTACAGGATGATGGAGAAAACCGCAGCAGACGAAACAATATCCGTCTGCGCGGTCTCCCAGAGACGACCCAGGGCCCTGAGTTGAGGACTAAAATAACTGCAATTTTCAATGAGCTCTTGGAGCGACCCCCTACTGAGCTCATAGAATTAGACCGGGTCCACAGAGCCCGTGCCCCTCGAAGTTTGGGCAAAGACCACCCACGAGATGTGCTAGCAAGAGTACATTTTTTTGCTACCAAGGAAGAGATTATGATGAGGAAAGCCTGGGTAAGGGGTCCACTGGATAATGAGGGGTTCACTATACGCCTGCTCCCAGATTTATCCTGATGCACACTAAAGATGAGGGCCCTCCTGAAGCCGCTATTAGAGGTAATATGCTCCGTGGGAGCAACCTATCACTGGGGGACACCCCTTTCACCTGGTTGCCATGAAGGGGGGATCTTCCTATATTTTGCGTTGGCCGGACCAAATACCGGGACTTTTCACCTTCCTGGACACCCCACCAATCTTAATTCCTGATTGGTTAGAAGACCCCTGAAACCAACTTTCCTTAACTCCCTTATCCAGCAGACCACAACGTCTAAGGGAACAACAACATGGAACTGTTACCCCTGGAAACATATGGGAAGAATCCGTACCTATTGCACGATGAGATCAACAATTACTGCTACTTTATGTAAAAAAAAAAATTCTGAAATTTTTTGACATCTTAGCTTTTAGGGGCGATGGGTATATGGAATAGAGGAGTGAGGGATATGTGATAAACTCTAAAATGGGGAGAAGAGATACAGGGGAGAAACAGGATTATAAGTTGATGTTAACAGGAGGGATGTAGATAAAGTACTGTAGTTATTAATTTTCTCTGAATAAGAGCATAATATCCCTCCATATTATTTTCTTTCCCTCTTTCTCCCTATCTCCCCACATCCTTAAACATGACACAGGGCTGTCACCTGTGGGCCAGGGCTCTATATATACACATTTTTTTTTTTCCACTTTTTTCTTTCCCTTACTCTATTGGGCATACTTTTTGTGCATTTTTTTCCTCTTTTGTTTGTCTTTTTCCAAGTGCACTGTATATGACCCATAGAGCCATTTTTGCCTTATACCCTCCCCCCACATTAGGCTGCGCAAAATTGCGCAAGGTTAAATAATAACCATCATTTAGAGTCACTATCGATGGACTGATAGGAAAGAGGAAGAACAAAAACACTCCCCCCCTTTTCTTTTTTTTTTCTTTTTCTTTTTTTTCCTTTCCTCTTTTCTTCTCTTCCGGCCGGATCAGGGACGCAGAGGTGAGACATCACGGTGTTTTCAGCAAGTGGGATGTTGCCTAACCTCAAATTGACAACCCTAAATGTACGCGGGCTGACCACTCCGGAGAAACGCTCACGAGTATTATCTGATATACGACGTAGCCTCATATACTCATATAGCCTTTTTTCAAGAAACCTATTTCAAGAAAGATTCGACCCCTAGACTGTACAACAGGGATTTTCCTTGGGTGTACCATGCCCCCTCACCTATCCCTAAAGCTAAAGGTGTGAGCATAGTTGTATCCCTTGAACATTTATGGCTTCACAGGCAGATCCTCAGGGTAGGTGCTTGATGGTCAAAGGGATGCTAGGACAAAGGGTAATTACCCTAGTGAATGTATACTTCCCCAACATCAATCAAGTATCCTTTATGCAGCTTCTAACCCCGATTATATTAGACTTCCGAGAGGGACATCTTATAGTGGGGGGGGGGATTTCAATTTCTCATCAGAGCCTCTCATAGACACTTCACATCTATCGTAGTCACGATTAAACAGATTAAAAAGGGAACTATCCCTTCTAGATCTGGTCGACCCGTGGCGAATAATGCACCCTGGAGAGAGGGACTACACATATTATTCAGCCACGCATAACACCTATTCCAGAATAGACCGATTATGATCTCCCAGAGCGACCTCCCTCTGATCTCTGCCACCCATATAGACACATTCTCCTTTTCAGATCATGTACCTGTCCATTTGTTGTTTGAGTGGGACTCTGGGCCACCGAGATTATCGACTTGGAGACTAAATGAATCCCTCTTACAGATTCCCACAGCTAGGGCTGAAATTGACTCAGCACTGACTGAGTTTTTTGTGAATAACACTGACCCGTTACAATCACCCGCGATAATTCGGGAAGCACACAAATGCGTCATTCGGCGGGTAATAATGAGGATAGGCTCTAGGCATAAACGAGATCGGGAGAAGGCGGTAGCTGCGCTTTTAGCGCATATTTCAACACTGAGCCTCTCCCATAAACAGTCCTTGGCGAGGGAACATCTGGTCCCCCTTATGAAAGCACGGGAAGAGTTAAACTAATTATTATTCCAGAGAACAGTTCAGAACCTTATGTTAACTAGAATAAAGTATTATGAGTTTTCAGACAAACCAGGGACAATGTTGGCAAGAGCTTTGCGTGGGCCACAAAAACGCACTGTAATCTCACATATACAAACTACAAATGGACATAAAGTCCACTCATCAGCTGAGATCGCAGAGGAATTCAGTGCTTACTATAAAACTCTATATAATCTGCATCCTCCCGCTTCTGAAGTCGTCATTGATGACGAAACGCGTCAAGCGTAATTACGTCACTTCCGCATCGTTGGAACGCAGATCCGGTGGTTGGCTAAGACAGCGTCCCGGAAGCCACCGCTAGAGAGGGTCTTGCGGTCCCTACACTACCTATCTCTTGATTTTATACTGCTTAAATGTGAGTACGTTTCTTGTATGTACAATTAAAGATTTGCTTTATAACAGTACATCACTATATGAGGCTCTTTTCTCCCATATGGTACCCTGGATATAACCCCTTTGAGTCTGATTTATACATAATATACACGGCATAAGAGGCTTCAGAAGCATTATACCAGAGGGATCAGCACATAGGAACATCACCGACTGGAGAGTGCACCTGTGTCTTATACGCTGGTTACCCCTGTATGGGTGCTGATTTCTGGTGAGTGCGGGAGAGATTGGAGGGGGGATCACTGTCTTCACACCCGGCACTCGAATACCTGGAGCACCTTAGGAACCACCCACGGAGTTGATTAACGTTACAGCTCACTTTTCTGCGAACTTTATGGACATTTTCTCATCCATTTGATTGATTGATCTTGGATTATCATTACGGATTAGTGATATTAAAATATAATTTTCCCACTTTTTGTAAGCACAGGTCCTATGATTAATATCCTTAATCTGGACCATTTGCACTATTAGCACTTTATAATCACTTATTTATTACCATTTATATATAATTTTTCGGATAACATGCACTTTATTGGCCCCTTCTAGGACCTTACTGCACGCGTCCACTTTATTTCTGGCCATACTTTTTAATCTCTCTGATATCACCTACACCTTTTATCCACCTTTCTTTTGGTACATTGCACGATTAAATTATCACATTTATTTCAGCTGGAACATCAGTCTCTAGCTACTTCTCTTTTTCCTTTTTTAATACTAAGTGCTCACTGGCCAGATTTCTTCATTTAGATGATTATTTTCATTATAATCACTTTCGTATATATATATAGTAGATATATAGACTTTTCTGCGTATGCACCGTTATTGCACTTTATATGTATATCGATTTATGTATATGTAATGATTTTCTGTGCGTAAGTTATTAATTTTATTACCCACGTCTTACACACATCTTTAGGCTGCGCCAATTACCTCATCACCATTTACAATCTGCATCCTTCCGATGCAACTAAAAGTACCCACGAGAAAGTTAGGGAGGCGAAAGCCTACATACGAGCCTCCGGTATGCCCTCTCTGTCATCAGAACAGACAGCAGCCATGGAGGGTAAAATTACTGAGGAAGAATTGACCCTGGCTCTATCTCAATCTAAGCGTCATAAGGCCCCCGTCCCTGATGTCTTTACCCTGCCATATTATCAACAATTTATGCAACAATCCCTTACTATCATACTACAATACGATTGGGGGAGGAGGTTCTATGCCCGTAGATTCCCTGCGGGCATACATAACTCTCATGCATAAGGAGGGAAAGGACCCATCACTATGCGGGAGCTACCGCCCTATTTCTCTGCTTAATGCCGACCTTAAGCTTTTTGCCAAGGTTTTGGCAAATCGATTAATATCGTATATCCCACAATTGGTGCATTTGGACCAGGTCTGCTTTGTGCCAGCCAGGGAGGTGAGAGACAACTCGATCCGAGTGATAGATTTGATACATAATGCCCGCTTATCGCGACTTCCTATGATGCTACTTTCTACGGATGCTGAAAAGTCCTTTGACAGGGTGGCCTGGGATTTCATCCAGGCCACCCTGTCATACATTGGCCTAGGACCCTGGATGCTGACCTGTATCATGGCCTTGTATACATCACCTACAGCAGCAGTACGGGTTAATGGTTGGAGATCGGATTTTTTTGGTATTAAGAACGGTACCTGCCAAGGTTGCCCTTTATCCCCTTTGATTTTCATGTTAACCCTCAAACCATTCCTTTGCACAATCCGCAAGGATGAGAATATCACAGGTATCCGGGTGGCGGACGAGCATCACAGGGTAGCAGCATTTGCAGACGATTTGATCTTTTTTGTAACAAACCCCATTAACTCTCTACCGCATATATTAGATGCACTTTGGATATATGGTAATATATCTTACTACAAAATAAATCTGTCCAAATCTACTGCCCTGGATGTCTCTGTGCCCCTGGATACCTGGAGATCTATTCGTGCATCTTTTCCTTTCCATTGGTCTACCAGCTCATTAAAATACCTCGGGGTGCGTATCACGGCGGATCCTGGGGATCTTTATTCAGCAAATTATTTACCACTTCTGGGGACTTTACGTTCGAACATCCGAAATTGGCAATCATTCACATTGACCTGGTTCGGCCGGTGCAGTGCACTCAAAATGAACATTCTGCCACGCATACTCTATATTATACAAGCGCTCCCAATATCAGTTTCTGGGGTGTTTTTTTCCCAAATACAATCGCTGTTTCGATCTTTTGTGTGGGCCACTAAATCTCCTCGGATTGGGATGCGAATCCTCACTCTCCCCAAGGAAAAGGGAGGGATTGGACTCCCAGATCTTCTTCAATATTACAGGGCCTCCCATCTTATGCGAGTTTTGGATTGGCACTGCAATGCCGCAACAAAAAAATGGGTGACCTTGGAGAACAGGATTGCGGGTCGTCCTGTACCCTTGGCCCCCTGGACACCCCTTTCGGTGAATGATACACTTCTTTCCCATCCGACAACTGGGGCCACTCTACGTGAATCCTGTAGGGTACAAAGCCATCCGAAGGTAGCGCTCTCAATATCCCGTATGACACCAATTGTGGGCAATCCTGAATTTCTCCCAGGTAGCATGAACGATAGGGTGATTGTACTGGCTCAGGTGGGGAGGGCACGTCTCATGGACGTTTGGGTACAGAAAGATCCACCAACCCACTTAGAGATTAAAGCATGGCCAGACCTGAATCTGGATTCTCTAAGCATCCTACAAATTTGACACTTTCTTCTCCACTTACAAAGACAGGGTTATACCCCGCGCCCATTATCCCCGTTTGAGACATTATGTAAGGGGGAGACATCAATCCAACATGCATTATCTTATTTTTACTCGATGCTCGGAGAAACAGCAAAGGAGCAACCCTTATCTTATATGCGACAATGGGAACGTGACCTCAATGTTTCCTTCACCCCCCCGCAAATCAAGAAAATTTTATCATCAGTACATAGGTCATCTTTGGCTAGTAGATATCAAGAGATCAGTTACAAAATTCTCACTCCTTGGTACAGAGTCCCTGCACTCTTGCATAGAATGGACGGGAAGATCTCCATCCGATGCTGGAGATGTGGCGCTGAGGGAGGAACGATGATTCACATTTTTTGGACATGCCCTTCTGTGGCGGCCTTTTGGAGGGAGGTCGCTCTGGTGATTAAGGAACTTACCTTGGAAGAGGTGGGTGAGGACCCGGCATTGTGTCTGCTTCACCTTACGAGGGGATCAATTAGGAAATATAGGAAATCATTGACAGTTCACTTGCTTAATGCTGCGAAAGCTTGCATTCCAGCAATGTGGAGACAGCCATACCCCCCTTTGCGACAAATGTGGGTCACAAGTAGAGTTGAGCGGACACCTGGATGTCCGTGTTCGGCGGGTTTGGGCAAAGTTGAAAAAAAAGTCCGGGTCCGTGTCCCGGACTTTTTCCGAACTTTACCCGGACACCGAACCCCATTGAAGTCAATGGGGACCCAAACTTTCAGGCACTAAAATGGCTCTAAAACACCAAAGGAAAGGGCTAGAGTGCTGCAAATGGCAGCAAAACGTAGTTAAGAGCATGGCAAGTGCTCTGCAAACAAATGTGGATAGGAAAATAACTTAAAACAACAAAAAAAAACAGAAAAATAAAACAATGTTCTTCATCTGTGAAGGACGAGGCCCATATGGAGTAGGAGGGAGGTTGAGGTGGTGGTGGATGTGGCGGTGTCATAGGCGTGCGCACAGGGTGTGCCGGGTGTGCCTGGGCACACCCTAATCACCTAGGGCACATTAGCATTATCGCTCTGTTTGCCAGTGAGGAGATGGGAAAGATCTCCCTCGGACCTGCTCTGCCATAAGAGAAGTGCCACACACTTCTATTTCACTTTGCCAGCAGGGAGAGTAATGTATCGGGGCCATGTACATGTAGGCAAACACATGCATGTGTATTTAAACTTTGGGGTGCACACCCTAATGCAATAGGCTGCGCACACCTATGGGCGGTGTAGGTGGAAGCGGCGGTGGAGGAGGACGAGGTAGCCAACACTGCTTTTTTTCAGAAATTTTAAATGAGGGTACACCCCAAAAGAGTGAGAAAGAGCAAAAATAGAACAATGGCTGGGTAAGGTCGGTATCCATCGCTATTCTGCACAAAGTACGGAAAAGTCCTGTGGGATCCATGCCTGGTTCATTTTAATGAACGTGAGCTTGTCCACATTGTCTCTGGACAGGCGGCTGCGCTTGTCTGTGATAACGCCCCCAGCCATGCTAAATACCCGTTCAGATAATACACTGGCTGCAGGGCACGCCAGCACCTCCAAGGCGTAAAGGGCAAGCTCAGGCCATGTGCCCAATTTGGAGACCCAGAAGTTGAAGGGGGCAGACCCGTCATTCACTACATGTAGGCGTGTGCACACATACTGCTCCACCATGTTGGTGAAATGCTGCCTCCTGCTAAGACGTTCCATCTGAGCTGCTGGTGCTGCTGTTTGTTGTGGCGTGCTGACAAAGCTTTTCCACATTTCGGCCATGCTAACCCTGCCTTCTGAGGTGCTGGCGGTGCCCTGGTTGCGTTGGCGACCTCTTCCTCCTCCTCCTCCTCCTCTGCCATGTGCCTCCACTGTGGCCCCGCTGTCAGGTGGGAATGCCAGCAGCATCGCGTCTACCAGCGTGCGCTTGTACTCGCGCATCTTGCGATCGTGCTCCAGTGAGTGAATTAAGGATGGTACGTTGTCCTTGTAACGGAGAGCCAGCAGCGTGGCCACCCAGTAATCAGCACAAGTTAGAATGTGGGCAACTCGGCGGTTGTTGTGGAGACACTGCAGCATGTAATCGCTCATGTGTGCCAGGCTGCCCAGAGGCAACGAAAGGCTGTCCTCTGTGGGAGGTGTATCGTCTGTGTCCTCTGTATCCCCCCAGCCACGCACCAGTGATGGCCATGAGCTGGCCTGGGTGCCACCCTGCTGTGAACATGGTTCCATCTCCTCCTCCATCTCCTCCTCCTCCTCATCCTCCAGAACTGTGCCCCTGCTGGACAATTGTGTCCCTGGCGTTTGTGTGTGCAGGAACCCACCCTCAAAGCCCCTTGCGAATGACTGCCCTGAAAGCCTTGGAAATGTTACCTCTTCATCCTCCTCCTCCTCCTCCTCATCCTGTGCCACATCCTCTTCCATCATCGCCCGAATTGTTTTTTGAAGGAGGCAGAGAAGTGGGATAGTTAAGCTGACAACGGCGTCATCGGCACTGCCCATGTTGGTGGAGTACACAAAACAGCACAACAAGGCACACAGGTCTCGCATGGAGGCCCAGTTATTGGTGGTGAAGTGGTGCTGTTCCGCAGAGCGATTCACACGTGCGTGCTGCAGCTGAAACTTCACTATGGCCTGCTGCTGCTCGCACAGTCTTTCCAGCATGTGCAAGGTATAGTTCCACCTTGTGGGCACGTCACATATGAGGCGGTGAGCGGGAAGGCCGAAGTTACGCTGCAGCGCTGACAGGCGAGCAGCAGCAGGGTGAGAACGCCGAAAGTGCGCACAGATGGCCCGCACTTTCTGCAGCAGCTCTGACATATCAGGATAATTTTTAAGGAACCTCTGTACCACCAAATTCAGCACATGCGCCAGGCAAGGGATGTGCGTCAAACCGGCTAGGCCCAGAGCTGCTATGAGATTTCGCCCGTTATCGCACACCACCAGGCCGGGCTTGAGGCTCGCTGGCAGCAACCACTCATTTGTCTGCTGTTCCATGCTCCTCCACAACTCCTGCGCGGTGTGTGGTTTTTCCCCCAAACAGGCAAGTTTTAAAACTGCCTGCTGTCGTTTACCCCTGGCCGTGCTGAAGTTGGTTGTGAAGGTGTTACGCTGACCGGATGAGGAGGCGGTAGAGGATTTGGAAGCGGAGTAGGAGGAGTTAGGAAAAGGAGGCAAACTGAAGCACCCTGCAATCCTCGGTGGTGGAAGGACATGCGCCAAATTGCTATCCGCCTCAGGCCCATCCGCCACTGCATTTACCCAGTGTGCCGGAGATATAACGCCCCTGACCGTGCTTACTGGTCCACGTATCAGTAGTTAGGTGGACCTTGCCACAGATGGCGTTGCGCAGTGCACACCTGATTTTTTCCCCCACTTGGTTGTGCAGGGAAGGGACGGCTTGCCTGGAAAAGCAGCTGGGCACGACGTACTGTGGGACAGCCACCCACATAAGGTTTTTAAAACTGTGCGTCTCCACCAGACGGAATGACAGCATTTCAAAGGCCAAGAATTTTGAAATGCTGGCATTCAGGACCAGGGATTGCGGGTGGGTAGGGAGGTAGGGAGGTACTTCCTCTTCCTCTCAAGTGTTTGGGAGATGGAAAGCTGAACGCTTACACGGGACATTGTGGAGATGGTTGGTGACCCAGGTGGTGGTGTTGCTGACAGATCCTTTGTTTGCGGGGTGGCAGGTGCCGGTATCACTACAGATGTGGATGGAGAGGCCGAGACTGCAGCAGAAGAGGAAGCAGGATGAGCCAAAGACGTTTCTTGGTTTTGAAGGTGTCTACTCCACTGCAGCTCGTGCTTTGCACTTAGATGCCTGATCATGCAGGTTGTGCTCACGTGTAGAAGGTTTATGGCTCACTTCAGGCTCTGATTGCACAGGGTGCAAACCACTCGTGTCCTGTCATCAGCACATTTTCTGAAGAACTTCCACGCTAGAGAACTCCTTTGAGCTGGCTTTGCTGCGCTCGTTCCCTTGCTGCGTTGGGCAGTAGCAGGCGTAGTGTCTAGGGCACGGCCGCTCCGCTTCTGCACCCTGCTCCCTCTTCTGCTGTGCTGGTGGCTCTGTGCGACCACCGCCTCTTCCTCCAAACTACTCAGGTCACCTGCATGACCTTCATTCCATGTGGGGTCGAGGACCTCATCGTCCTCCACATCATCTTCCACCCAGTCTTCACCCCTGCCCTCCTTGTCGGTCTCCACAATTCTGAATTCCGCAGCAGTTGGCACCTGCGTTTTGTCATCATCGGAGACGTGCTGCGATGGTCCTTGCATGTACTCATCTTGAGAAATAAGTGGTTGGGCATCGCTGCACTCAATTCCACTTCTGGGGCAGAACTAGGTGGATGGCCCTGGGAAACCCTGCTGACAAAGTCCTCAAAAAGAAGAAGAGACTGCTGTATGACTTGGGGCTCAGACTGCTTGCCTGATTTGCAAGGGGGTGAGGTGAAAGACGGTTGGACATTGGCTGCAGGTGCCAACTCTGACCTTTCTGCAGTAGACTGGGTGGGAGACAATGTGAAGGAACTGGAGGAATTGTCAGCAGCAAACCAATCTACTATTGCCTCTACTTGTTCTGGCCTCATCACTTCTAGAGGCGTATGATGCCCTACCAAATACTGCTGCAGGTTCTGTCGCCTACTCACACTTGAGGAAGGTGTTTCACTTGTGCGTGTAGCTGGCACAGATCGACCACGTCCTGTCCTTGCAACAGAAGCTCTACCAGCAGCACCACGACCCAGGCCACGGCCCCTATTTGACGGTCTCCTCATATTTCTGTAATTTATGATCTTGCCCTAGAAAGGTGTTTATTTAATAGCGGAACAAAACAACAACAGTATCGTACGGGTGTATCTCACAGTCAAATATGCAAACTATGCCGCAATTTAATTTTTTTTACCCCAAAAGGTTGTATATTGAATAGCGGAATAGGAAAAAGGATAAAAAACGGTGTATCTCACACGTACAAACACAGACTAGGCCCCGATTAAAATTTTTTGTACCCTAAAGGGAGGATGAGAAAGAGGAGTAGGAGGAGTTCGGAACAGGAGGCAAACTGAAGCGCCCTGCAATCCTTGGCGGTGGAAGGAGATGCGCCAAACAAATTTAAAACGTGTATCTCACACGTACCAATACAGACTATGCGGTAATTTAATTTTTTACACTCCAAAAGGGTGTATATTGAATAGCGGAATAGGAAAAATTTTATAATACGGTGTATCTCACACGTACAAACACAGACTAGGCCCCGATTACAATTTTTTGTACCCTAAAGGCAGGATGAGGAAGAGGAGTAGGAAGAGTTGGAAACAGGAGGCAAACTGAAGCGCCCTGCAATCCTTGGCGGGGGAAGGAGATGCGCCAAACAAATTTAAAAGGTGTATCTAACACGTACCAATACAGGCTATGCCGTAATTTAATTTTTTACACTGAAACAGGGTGTATATTGAATAGCGGAATAGGAAAAATTTTACAAAACGGTGGTGTATGTACAAACCCAGACTAGGCCCAGATTACTATTTTTTGTACCCCCAAAGGCAGGATGAGGAGTAGGAGGAGTTCGGAACAGGCAGGAGGCAGACTGAAGCACCCTCAAATCCTCGGCAGTATAAGATGCGCCCCAAAAGTTGGAAAGGTGTATCTCACACGTACCGACACAGACTATCCCGAAATTTTATTGTTTTTACCCAAAGGTGTAGATTAAATAGTGGAATAGAAAATATGATATCAAAAGGTGTATGTATCTCACACGTACCGACACAGACTATCCCGCAATTTAATTGTTTTTACTCCAACGGTGTAGATTAAATAGCGGAATAGAAAATATTATAAAAAAAAAGGTGTATGTATCTCACACGTACAGAACCAGACTAGGCCGCAATTACTATTTTTTGTACCCCCAAAGGCAGGATGAGGAGTAGGAGGAGTTCGGAACAGGCAGGAGGCAGACTGAAGCACCCTCAAATCCTCGGCAGTATGAGATGCGCCCCAAAAATTGGAAAGGTGTATCTCACACATACCGACACAGACTATCCCGCAATTTTATTGTTTTTTCCCAAAGGTGTAGATTAAATAGCGGAATAGAAAATATTATCAAAAAAAAGGTGTATGTATCTCACACGTACAGAACCAGACTAGGCCCCGATTACTATTTTCTGTACCCCCAAAGGCAGGATGAGGAGTAGGAGGAGTTCGGAACAGGCAGGAGGCAGACTGAAGCACCCTCAAATCCTCGGCAGTATGAGATGCGCCCCAAAAATTGGAAAGGTGTATCTCACACGTACCAACACAGACTATCCCGCAATTTAATTGTTTTTACCCAAAGGTGTAGATTGAATAGTGGAATAGAAAATATGATATCAAAAGGTGTATGTATCTCACACGTACCGACACAGACTATCCCGCAATTTAATTGTTTTTACTCCAAAGGTGTAGATTAAATAGCGGAATAGAAAATATTATCAAAAAAAAGGTGTATGTATCTCACACGTACAGAACCAGACTAGGCCGCGATTACTATTTTTTGTACCCCCAAAGGCAGGATGAGGAGTAGGAGGAGTTCGGAACAGGCAGGAGGCACACTGAAGCACCCTCAAATCCTCGGCAGTATGAGATGCGCCCCAAAAATTGGAAAGGTGTATCTCACACGTACCGACACAGACTATCCCGCAATTTAATTGCTTTTACCCAAAGGTGTAGATTGAATAGCGGAATAGAAAATATGATATCAAAAGGTGTATGTATCTCACACGTACCGACACAGACTATCCCGCAATTTAATTGTTTTTACTCCAAAGGTGTAGATTAAATAGCGGAATAGAAAATATTATCAAAAGGTGTATGTATCTCACACGTACCGACACAGACTATCCCGCAATTTAATTGTTTTTACTCCAAAGGTGTAGATTAAATAGCGGAATAGAAAATATTATCAAAAGGTGTATGTATCTCACACGTACAGACCCAGACTAGGCCCCGATTACTATTTTTTGTACCCCCTAAGGCAGGATGAGGAGTAGGAGGAGTTCGGAACAGGCAGGAGGCACACTGAAGCACCCTCAAATCCTCGGCAGTATGAGATGCGCCCCAAAAATTGGAAAGGTGTATCTCACACGTACCGACACAGACTATCCCACAATTTAATTGTTTTTACCCAAAGGTGTAGATTGAATAGCAGAATAGAAAATATGATATCAAAAGGTGTATGTATCTCACACGTACCGACACAGACTATCCCGCAATTTAATTGTTTTTACTCCAAAGGTGTAGATTGAATAGCGGAATAGAAAATATGATATCAAAAGGTGTATGTATCTCACACGTACCGACACAGACTATCCCGCAATTTAATTGTTTTTACCCAAAGGTGTAGATTGAATAGCGGAATAGAAAATATGATATCAAAAGGTGTATGTATCTCACACGTACAGACCCAGACTAGGCCCAAATTACTATTTTTTGTACCCCCAAAGGCAGGATGAGGAGTAGGAGGAGTTTGGAACAGGCAGCACCCTCAAATCCTCGGCAGTATGAGATGCGCCCCAAAAATTGGAAAGGTGTATCTCACACGTACCGGCAAAGACTATCCCGCAATTTAATTGTTTTTACCCAAAGGTGTAGATTGAATAGCGGAATAGAAAATATGATATCAAAAGGTGTATGTATCTCACACGTACCGACACAGACTATCCCGCAATTTAATTTTTTTTTACTCCAAAGGTGTAGATTAAATAGTGGAATAGAAAATATTATCAAAAGGTGTATCTATCTCACACGTACAGACCCAGACTAGGCCCCGATTACTATTTTTTGTACCCCCAAAGGCAGGATGAGGAGTAGGAGGAGTTCGGAACAGGCAGGAGGCACACTGAAGCACCCTCAAATCCTCGGCAGTATGAGATGCGCCCCAAAAATTGGAAAGGTGTATCTCACACATACCGACACAGACTATCCCGCAATTTAATTGTTTTTACCCTAAGGTGTAGATTGAATAGCAGAATAGAAAATATGATATCAAAAGGTGTATGTATCTCACACGTACCGACACAGCTATCCCGCAATTTAATTGTTTTTACTCCAAAGGTGTAGATTGAATAGCGGAATAGAAAATATGATATCAAAAGGTGTATGTATCTCACACGTACCGACACAGACTATCCCGCAATTTAATTGTTTTTACTCCAAAGGTGTAGATTAAATAGCGGAATAGAAAATATTATCAAAAGGTGTATGTATCTCACACGTAGAGACCCAGACTAGGCCCAAATTAATATTTTTTGTACCCCCAAAGGCAGGATGAGGAGTAGGAGGAGTTCGGAAAAGGCAGCACCCTTTAAATCCTCGGCAGTATGAGATGCGCCCCAAAAATTGGATAGGTGTATCTCACACGTACCGACACAGACTATCCCGCAATTTAATTGTTTTTACCCAAAGGTGTAGATTGAATAGCGGAAGTGTCTTATATCAGTCAGCTCTGCTGCAGGCTATGGAGGGAAAAAAAAAATTCCCCTTTTAAGTTTGTAATTTTTAATTAGATTAGTACAGACTATGCCACAATTTAATTTTTTTTAACCCATGGGTGTATATTGAATAGTGGAATAGAAAAAAGTGTATAACTTTTGAAATCACTCAATAATAGCACATGTGAACACAGCAGTGTATTATCACAGTCAGCACAGCAGCACTGAAGGAAAAACGCTGCACACAACTGACTGATAAAAAATACTTTTTTCTCCCTGCTCCTCAGTGGGCAAAAAGATTGTGTTCACACCACCCCACACACAGCAAAATCGATGTGGACCACTGACACCTGCCTATCTCCAGACTCTCCCTAAAAGGATCGATAAGATCGGTCACTGCCGACACTGCAAACCCCCCCCCCCCCACACAGCAAAATCGATTGTAGAACACTGACCCTAAATATCTCCAGCCTCGCCCTAAAATGCCTATATCCTGCCCTGCCTGCAGCACTCCGACCTGTCCCTCAATTCTTTTCGGCAGTATGAGATGCGCCCCAAGAATTGGAAAGGTGTATCTCACACGTACCAACACAGACTATCCCGCAATTTAATTGTTTTTACCCAAAGGTGTAGATTGAATAGTGGAATAGAAAATATGATATCAAAAGGTGTATGTATCTCACACGTACCGACACAGACTATCCCGCAATTTAATTGTTTTTACTCCAAAGGTGTAGATTAAATAGCGGAATAGAAAATATTATCAAAAAAAAGGTGTATGTATCTCACACGTACAGAACCAGACTAGGCCGCGATTACTATTTTTTGTACCCCCAAAGGCAGGATGAGGAGTAGGAGGAGTTCGGAACAGGCAGGAGGCACACTGAAGCACCCTCAAATCCTCGGCAGTATGAGATGCGCCCCAAAAATTGGAAAGGTGTATCTCACACGTACCGACACAGACTATCCCGCAATTTAATTGTTTTTACCCAAAGGTGTAGATTGAATAGCGGAATAGAAAATATGATATCAAAAGGTGTATGTATCTCACACGTACCGACACATACTATCCCGCAATTTAATTGTTTTTACTCCAAAGGTATAGATTAAATAGCGGAATAGAAAATATTATCAAAAGGTGTATGTATCTCACACGTACCGACACAGACTATCCCGCAATTTAATTGTTTTTACTCCAAAGGTGTAGATTAAATAGCGGAATAGAAAATATTATCAAAAGGTGTATGTATCTCACACGTACAGACCCAGACTAGGCCCCGATTACTATTTTTTGTACCCCCTAAGGCAGGATGAGGAGTAGGAGGAGTTCGGAACAGGCAGGAGGCACACTGAAGCACCCTCAAATCCTCGGCAGTATGAGATGCGCCCCAAAAATTGGAAAGGTGTATCTCACACGTACCGACACAGACTATCCCACAATTTAATTGTTTTTACCCAAAGGTGTAGATTGAATAGCAGAATAGAAAATATGATATCAAAAGGTGTATGTATCTCACACGTACCGACACAGACTATCCCGCAATTTAATTGTTTTTACTCCAAAGGTGTAGATTGAATAGCGGAATAGAAAATATGATATCAAAAGGTGTATGTATCTCACACGTACCGACACAGACTATCCCGCAATTTAATTGTTTTTACCCAAAGGTGTAGATTGAATAGCGGAATAGAAAATATGATATCAAAAGGTGTATGTATCTCACACGTACAGACCCAGACTAGGCCCAAATTACTATTTTTTGTACCCCCAAAGGCAGGATGAGGAGTAGGAGGAGTTCGGAACAGGCAGCACCCTCAAATCCTCGGCAGTATGAGATGCGCCCCAAAAATTGGAAAGGTGTATCTCACACGTACCGGCAAAGACTATCCCGCAATTTAATTGTTTTTACCCAAAGGTGTAGATTGAATAGCGGAATAGAAAATATGATATCAAAAGGTGTATGTATCTCACACGTACCGACACAGACTATCCCGCAATTTAATTGTTTTTACTCCAAAGGTGTAGATTAAATAGCGGAATAGAAAATATTATCAAAAGGTGTATCTATCTCACACGTACAGACCCAGACTAGGCCCCGATTACTATTTTTTGGACCCCCAAAGGCAGGATGAGGAGTAGGAGGAGTTCGGAACAGGCAGGAGGCACACTGAAGCACCCTCAAATCCTCGGCAGTATGAGATGCGCCCCAAAAATTGGAAAGGTGTATCTCACACATACCGACACAGACTATCCCGCAATTTAATTGTTTTTACCCTAAGGTGTAGATTGAATAGCGGAATAGAAAATATGATATCAAAAGGTGTATGTATCTCACACGTACCGACACAGCTATCCCGCAATTTAATTGTTTTTACTCCAAAGGTGTAGATTGAATAGCGGAATAGAAAATATGATATCAAAAGGTGTATGTATCTCACACGTACCGACACAGACTATCCCGCAATTTAATTGTTTTTACTCCAAAGGTGTAGATTAAATAGCGGAATAGAAAATATTATCAAAAGGTGTATGTATCTCACACGTAGAGACCCAGACTAGGCCCAAATTACTATTTTTTGTACCCCCAAAGGCAGGATGAGGAGTAGGAGGAGTTCGGAACAGGCAGCACCCTTTAAATCCTCGGCAGTATGAGATGCGCCCCAAAAATTGGATAGGTGTATCTCACACGTACCGACACAGACTATCCCGCAATTTAATTGTTTTTACCCAAAGGTGTAGATTGAATAGCGGAATAGAAAATATGATATCAAAAGGTGTATGCATCTCACACGTAGAGACCCAGACTAGGCCCAAATTACTATTTTTTGTACCCCCAAAGGCAGGATGAGGAGTAGGAGGAGTTCGGAACAGGCAGCACCCTCAAATCCTCGGCAGTATGAGATGCGCCCCAAAAATTGGAAAGGTGTATCTCACACGTACCGACATAGACTATCCCGCAATTTAATTGTTTTTACCCAAAGGTGTAGATTGAATAGCGGAAGTGTCTTATATCAGTCAGCTCTGCTGCAGGCTATGGAGGGAAAAAAAAAATTCCCCTTTTAAGTTTGTAATTTTTAATTAGATTAGTACAGACTATGCCACAATTTAATTTTTTTAACCCATGGGTGTATATTGAATAGTGGAATAGAAAAAAGTGTATAACTTTTGAAATCACTCAATAATAGCACATGTGAACACAGCAGTGTATTATCACAGTCAGCACAGCAGCACTGAAGGAAAAACGCTGCACACAACTGACTGATAAAAAATACTTTTTTCTCCCTGCTCCTCAGTGGGCAAAAAGATTGTGTTCACACCACCCCACACACGGCAAAATCGATGTGGACCACTGACACCTGCCTATCTCCAGACTCTCCCTAAAAGGATCGATAAGATCGGTCACTGCCGACACTGCAAACCCCCCCCCCCCCACACAGCAAAATCGATTGTAGAACACTGACCCTAAATATCTCCAGCCTCGCCCTAAAATGCCTATATCCTGCCCTGCCTGCAGCACTCCGACCTGTCCCTCAATTCTTTTCGGACACAATATGATTTTTTGCCTGTCTGTCCCTAATCAGCAGCCAGCACGTATGATGTGTGCTCTGTCCTTGTACTACAGCATAATGACGCAGCGGCGCTCGGTCTCGAACTTATAAAGACTTGGTCACATACTTCAGATGGCCAATCACAGCTACTAATACATTTGTAGGCATGGCTGGGATGGCTTAAGGCACACCAGTTAAACGCTTGTTGATTGGCTGTTGAAAGCCCACCATTAAAAGCGCGCCAATACATACAAACCCGGAAATAAAATGACCGAACACAGATTTTTACCCGAACATACAGTAAAGTTTTCGGGTCCGTGTTCGGGTAACAAAAATCCAATTATTCGGTACGAACACGAATAATACAGTCCGTGTTCGCTCAACACTAGTCGCAAGAGTAAATGAGATACACCGTATGGAAATACTAACCGCGGCTTTAAATAACTCTGAGGAGCAGACTCGGACCTGTTGGACACCGTGGTTACAATTCATAAGAACTGATGAATATTAACAGCAGAATGTTTAAATCAAATGATACTCTCTCTATATGATGGGGGAGCGTGACTCTGGATGTCCCCTGCCCGGCCGGAATTGAGGGGGGTTCCCTTCCCCCTTCCCCATCCTCCTTCCTTTTCTTTTTTTTCTCCCTTTTTCCCCTTCCTTTTATCTTCCCCTTTGTTCTTCTTCTTTTTTATCAAATCTGCTAGTGGAGACCCCTAGTGGGAGACAAATGTGATACATACATATAGACAGAATGATGACATATAAAATCTGTCACTCTCTAATTTTTTCCTATTCTTCCGGAATACAGCATTTGACCTATCAACATTTCTTCTTTTTTTGTGTGTGTTTTAGATGCCCTTAAAAGAGCAGGAAATTTCCCCCCCCCTTTTTTTTATTTTTCTTTTATGATATCACATTATATAAATCACTCATGATACACACTGTTAAAAGTATTTACACTTTATATTATTTCACAGATATATATGGGGGGATTTTTCCCTCCTCTTCCTTTTGTATTTTTCCTTTTCCTTTTTTTTTCTTCCTTCACTTTTTTCTTTTCTTCTTTTTCTCTCTCTTTGATACACTAATAGAGGGTTAATATATTTGTGTATATAATCAGTCACATGTTTTCCCTTTTTTTTTTTTCTCTTCTTGAGTTAGTGTGTCCACTTCACAATGATTGTTGGGGGTTTTTTTCTTTTTCTTTTCTTTCCTCTTTGTATTTGAACTTCACGATTTGTATTTGATAAAGAGTTATTAACCTTCCTTTTTTTTTTTTTTTAAAGAAAAAAAAAAGATTTGTCCGCCGCAATGTTGCAGTCCCACTAAAAATCGCTGATCGCCGCTATTACTAATAAAAACAATTAAAAAAAATAAAAGTCCATAAATCTATCCCATAGTTTGTAAATGCTATAACTTTTGCGCAAACCAATTAATATACGCTTTTTGGGATTTTTTTTTTTTTGACCCAAAGGAGAAAAACCAAGCAAAACATACCGTGGTGCAGTGACAGAGAACAGTGCAGGCAGTATAGCTCAGCAGTCTACAATGCATATGCAAGATAATACAAAATCCACCATTGCATGTTTCCGAGCTATGGTTCCACCTATCCCAAATCTTGTTGTATTTAGTTGGGCAACCCCTGTGCAAGGATTATTTTGTGATAGGGGAGAACAGTATTAACTTCCCTCAGCCACATTAGAAAGTCAGGAGGACTCTCCCGCATCCATAGCTTAGCTACCAGTTTCTTGGCAAAAAAAAGTGTTACATGTAAAAAAGTCTTCAGGAACTTGTCCATATCGTCCTCTGGGTATACACCCAGAAGGCATTGTTTAGGGTCCAATTGCAGGGGAGACCCCATTTTATCATGCAGGAAGGCCACAATCTGCTGCCAGTAGCCCTGAATCCGTGGGCAGTTCCAGAGTAGATGGAAGAATGTACCTGGGGAGAAATGACACATGGGGCAGTCCGGAGAAAAAACAGGCTGATAACGGCCCAACCTAATAGGGGTAAGGTAAGTACAGTGGAGTATAAACAGTTGAGTGAGATGATCAGATAGCTTAGGAGATACCTTTTACTCGTCTCAAGGGCCTCACACCAGTCCTCATCCTCAATAGCACCCACCTCAGGTTCCCAGCTAGGTTTGACAGCATACGCTATGGCGGTAGAGGAGGGTGAGTGCAATTCTGAATACAGTATAGAAATAAGGGGACTAGGGTCAGTACCCTTAACTATTTCAAGGATGGGGAGGGACTCCAACAGAGGCACAGCTGAGAGGAATTGGGTCTGAAAAGCATGCCTAATCTGATAGTAGCGGAAAAGCATATGGTCTGGAAGAGAAAATAACGTACGGAAGTCTTCAAAGGAGCGAAGAGCAGATCCCTGCAGAAGGTGTGCGAGGTAGTAGACACTCCTGATGCTCCATAGTGTGGAGTCTGGTAGTGAACAGAACTCTGCCAGGGCTCCGTTATGCCATAAGGGGGTAAAAGTGTGCAGCAGGGGGTATTGCATTTTATCCGTTACCAGTTACCACCTCCCAGACTCGGCTGAAGTGATACAGCATGGAGTCAGAATTTCCCCCCACCTCTGATCCCCAGGTTCCCCACAGGACAACCGACAAAGGGTTAGCAGTCAGGCGGGACCAACCCGGGCATAGTAGTAAAAGAAAACAGGTACTGTCTACATTGTCAAGGTGGAAAAAGTGGGATAACTGGGCAGCTAGATAGTATAAATTGAAGTTCAGCAGCGCCACGCCCCCGAGATTAGAAGGGTTTTGAAGTTTACGCTAAGAGAGTTTGTGCCTACTACTTCCACAAACAAACGCCATAAGAAGAGAGTCCATCTGTTTGAAGAACTTCAATAGTAAGTATATCGGGGAATGCCAAAGGAAATATAGGACATTAGGCAGGAGAACTATTTTTTATAAGGTTCACCCTACCCATAATACCCAGGGGGAACCTGGACCAGACCTGGATCTTAGATTTGAGCAAAGTATAAAGGGGTTGGATATTATCCTGGATATAATCCCGAGGGCATGCCGTGACTTGAACTCCAAGGTATTTTATGCGGGTTAAAATAAAACCAATAAAATAACCGCGCTAATGAGAAAAAGAAAGAGAAAGCTGCAACTTCAAGTGTGACAACACCCCAAATACAATATACAAAAATAAGCTTGCGCTAGATAAGTGAAAAAGACTAAATAATAAAATTAAAGTCCAAAAAAATGTCCATGGATTTTAAGTGCAACAACGGTTGAAATAATGGCACACAAGGATCTACATCTGATAGATGATCTGCTTACCAGAGATGAGAAGATAAATGACATAACTCAATCCTCCTTGTTTCAATCAAGAAATGCACAATCCAATCCAGATGTGGGCAAGGTAATATGACGTCAGGAATCACTCAAATGAAAAAGAAAGGGACGCCATAGCATAAAACCACAAAAATAAAAATAAAATAATGCTCTAGGATGGTGACCAGACCACTCCAAAGTGAAAATAAATAAATAAATGGAAAAAGTGAAACACCTCAGTGATATAGAGGAGGGGTAGGAGTAAATACTTCTTACCAGAGGTTAAAAGAAATGTGCATATAAACGCCTCCAATAGGTACAGAAAGAGAAGGCACACAGTGGTGATCCTCATCCAATGGCTGACGCCACCTATTTATAGGAGTACAAAGCACAGATACACCGCACCTGATATGCAGAAACAGCAAAGGAAGCCATTTTTATTGTGGGAACATAGCCCATCTCGATTTTAAAAGCTGGACGGAGCAAAAACCGGGTCCAAACCCCGCCTTCAACATAAATAAAAAAAAAACAATTAACAAACAAGTAATGATAACAGTGTTAAGTAAGCGATCATCAAACTGACAGAAAAACATGTGCATAAATCAATGGGGTCGCCATCTTTAGTGTGGAAAACTGCCCAAAATATAAGCCCATACTTTATAATGAGCAAGATTCGCGCCCAAAAATAAAAAAAACCTATATAGATGAAAAAAAAAAGCAAAAACCTTGTAATAATATGAATTAGGATATGGGTAATATACCCAATATTCTAATACAAGTAGTAAAAATTTAATTGTAATAAAAATAAATTAATGTGTAACGGCAAATCAGCTGCAGTTCACAGACACTGTGTCCATAGATGTTCAATTAAGTATCTATAGATGTTAAACAACCAATATACATATACATGTCATACATATGAACAGATAATAGATTTATATATTGAATACAGAATTAAAGATAAAATATATCCAGATCCCAAATATTGTATCAAGATCCCGAAAATTGTATTAGAGCTAACAAACATTTAAATTAGTCATATGAACATAAAATTACTGAAATATGAATTATGAATGAAATACAGTAAAACCTTGGTTTGAGAGTAACTTGGTTTGAGAGCGCTTTGCAAGACAAGCAAATTTTTAAAATAAATTTTGACTTTATATACAAGCGATGTCTTGATATACAAGTAGCGTCATGTATAGAAAAGAAGAGAGGAGCCTCTAAAGTGTAGCAATATGGTTACATTTAATGAAGGTTCAATATTTAGCAACTCACATGGTTGATGATTAAAACAGGCACATCTAAGTATGCAGGCATCTGGGGTAAAGCTGTCCACATAGACCATCCTCTGCACCGCTATCAACGTCATCCCTTCCACGCTGCACTCCACGAGTGATTCAAAGCCTTACTTTCAGATCACTCTACTGCAGGCTATTCTTCCCGGTCACGATTGCAGACTGACAGTGGTGAGAGCCGGTGGTTCAGAAGATGGTCTATGTGGACAGCTTTACCCCGGATTCCTGCATACTTAGATGTGCCTATTTTAATCATCAACCATGTGAGTTGCTAAATGTTGAACCTTCATTAAATGTAACCATATTGCTACACTTAGAGGAGCCTCTCATCTCTCTTATATTATGTAGCTCTGCTAGATTTTGCTTCTAATCCCCTTGGGAAGGCTGCATATTGTGGATGGACATTTTATGGTTACACAACCTATCATATTGCTATAATCTTTGTATATAGACTATAAACTAAAGGACTTGTGGAACGAATCATCTGAGTTTCCATTATTTCTTATGGGGAAATTCGCTTTGATATAAGAGTGCTTTGGATTACAAGCATGTTTCCAGAACGAATTATACTCGCAGTCCAAGGTTTTACTGTATAAATATAAAAAAAATATATAGTGAACCTCAAGAAGTGAATATTAAGAATTATCAATAAATGCATTTAGATCTACATCTATGTTTAATCCAAATGGAGTGAAAGTTTTTGCCCGATGAATCCAGGTCATTTCAAGTTGAGACAATCCCCAAGCAAAAGGCTGTCCTCTCCAGTGCGGGGTAAATTTGTCAATCCCCAAGAATGCAATACTTTTGGGGTCCTTAATGTGTGTCAACAAAAAGTGCCTGGAAACAGAATAGAATTTGAAGGCTTTTCTTATGTTGGCCAAATGTTCATTGAGCCTAATATGTAAAGGGCGCTTGGTGCGGGCTATATATTGGTATCCACAAGAGCACTAGAGGAGGTAAACTACTCCAGTACTCTTGCAGGAGATAAACGGTTTTATAGCATAAGACCTTCCAGTGCTGGTAGCAATAAAACTTTGAATATTGCGTTGTCTAATGCTATTAATGTGGCACGCCTGGCATCTATTACATTTATAGAAGCCTGTGAGTTGTAAAAAACTTTGTTGGGGTGCTGGGGGCTCCAACACATTAGGGGAAAAAATGTCTTAGGGAAGGTACTCCCCTAAAGACAACACAAGGTTTTGCGGGCAAGGCTTTCTGAAGGACAGAGTCATTGGTCAAAATATGCCAATGGCAACGGATCAGATTTATGACGCTCATATGTTGGCTGGAAAAGGTAGTAATGAACGGTGTACCTGTCAAAGAATCTCTATTGGCCCGTCCAGCCTGTGTATCCAGAAATAGGGCCCTATCTGTTTGACTGACAGCAACAAGGGTTTTGTTTAGAAATTCTCTATCATAACCCTTATCAAGGAACCTATTGGTGAGGATTTGGGATTGATTTAGAAAATCCTGATAATCTGTACAATTACATCTTACCTGTAAGTATTGTCCCTTAGGGACTGCTTGGAGCCAGGGGGCATGATGGCAACTATCGACAGGAATGTAGGAATTTCTGTCGGTGGATTTAAAATAGGTAGAGGTGATAAACCTACCTTCCTTGATAGTAATGGTGATATCTAAGAAATTATTCTCTGATTGATTACATTCAAAATTTAATTGAAATAATCCCTAGAGTTTGTATTTAGAGACTCCATGAAAAGAAGCAAATCCTGCTTAGTGCCATCCCACAGGAGGAGGATATCATCTATGTACCTAGCCCACAAAAGAACCTTATTTTCTGTCGTGGGCATATATGACATTCCTCACACTGGGCCATAAACAGGTTAGCCAAAGACGGGGCATATTTCGCGCCCATGGCTACTCCAGTGTCTTGACGGAAAAATTGTCTGTTAAACCAGAAGTAGTTGTGATGAGTTGCATATCTCAAGAGATCCATAATAAAGTTGATATGGACCCCCAGGATATGGGACTCTCTGGTTAAATACATCTTAACAGCAGGGCAGGCAGTTTAGGGATGTTTGGAATTTGAAGCCTTTTCTTATGTTGGCCATTCTGTTTCCAGGCACTTTTTGTTGACACACAATAAGTACCCCAAAGATATTGCATTCTTGGGGATTGACATCTATCAGATCATCTATCAGATCATCTATCAGATGTGGATCCTTGTGTGTCATTATTTCAACCGTTGTTGCACTTAAAATCCATGGACATTTTTTTGGACTTTAATTTTATTATTTAGTCTTTTTTACTTATCTAGCGTGACTTTTATTTTATGCGGGTTACCTGCTTAAGGGTCAGAGCCACAGGGGGTATCGTGACCGCAGGTGGGTCAATGGGGAGTACCTGAGATTTGTCCCAATTAATTTGCAGTCCAGAGTATGTACCATAGGTTTCAAAGAGGGAAAGGGCCGTGACCAGAGAGCCCTTGGAGTCTGCCAAATACAGCAGTGTATCATCAGCATACATGCTGATCTTCTCTGTCAGAGACCCCATACACAAGCCGTGTATGGCCGGGTGGGCCCTAATGGCTATAGCTAGCGGTTCAGCAGCCGATGCGTAGAGCAGGAGGGAAAGGGGTCACCCCTGGTGAGCAGAAACGCATCAGAATTCCAACCATTAGCCAAGCCCTAAGCTGGTGCACTGCACAGCAATTGTATCCATTTAATAAAATTGGGCCCAAAGCCGAAGCGCACAAGGCATTCCCACAAGAAGCTCCACTCGACTGAGTCAAAAGCTTTGGCCGTGTCCAGGGTCACCACTATTCTCCCACCACAGATCTCTTGGAGATTCATGAACAGCCTGCGAAGATTAAAGGAGGGGTTCCTGCCTGGCATGAAGCCGGACTGATTCTCATGAACTAGGGACAAAATGATTTGATTTAAACGAAGGGAAAGAATTTTAGCCAATATTTTAATATCCACCTGTAGGAGAGAGATAGGGCGGCAAGATTCTGGGTAGTGGAGGTCTTTTCCAGGCTTGGGGTTCAGCACTATCAAAACCTCCCGCATGGACAGAGGCAATGTGGATTCCTCAAACATGGCGTTAAACAAGGCAAGGAGCTTTGGTAGTAGAAAATCAGAGTAGTGGGCATAGAATTAGATTTGGAGACCATCAGTACTTGGTGACTTTGATCTAGGAAACCTGGACACAGGAACAGGGTCCCTGTCTCAGACCGGAGAGTTATAACCACCGGTGGTCTGTCTTCGCAATGTACCAGGTATGCAACAGTTTCCCCGCTCATTCCCCGTGTTCAAAAAGCCTCTATTTTTGAAAAAATAATTTAGACTTTGCCCGTTCATACTCCATCTGGGAGACCACCCTGGACAGCAGCCTAAGCCGGCAGGCAGCGACCGGGGAGGGGTCCGTCAAGAAGGAATCCTCCGCCAACAGGAAATCAGCCTCCACCCGGGATTTTGTCTAAGCAGAGGAGGCCTTGAACTCTTTGACATGGGATATTAAAGAGGTTCTAGCATGCAACTTAAACGCCTCCCACACTGATATAGGGGAGGCCGTTCCCTCATGCGTCCAGGGAGGCCTCCTCAAACAGAAGTGTTAGCCACATAGGGTTGAGGCGCCAAGCCGGAGGCGGTTTGTTATGGTGCAGTTGTAACGTCGCCCAATAGGGACTATGATCAGACAGAGATCGGGGGGAAAAGCCCACCGACTTCAGCCTGGGGGTCAGAGTATAGGAAACCAGGATCATATTGATGCGGGACATGGAGTGGTGAGAAGCAGGAGTACGCCTGCTGTAGGGGGAATTTGGCCCTCTATGTGTCTACCAACCCCACACTCTCCAGCAAGTCACAAGCAAATCTTGTACACGTCGCAGGTAGCGATGCCAGGGGGTTAGTTTGGAGTCTATCCAATGTGGGGTTAAGCACATTATTGAAATCCCTCACCCAAATTGCTGGTATATTCAGACACTGAGACATATAAGTGAGGCCCTCAGAGATTATGGACATAGAGAAGGGGGGCACATAGAAGGCCAGTATCAGAAGGGGTTCCCCAAACACCAGCGCCTGCAAAAATATGTACCGTCCCAGGGGGTCAACCCGAGATCCATCGATTTGGCCACCAGTACCGCCACTCCCCTAGAGTGGGAGGTGAATGTGGAGTGGTATGCCCACCCAACCCACGGATGCTTAAGGGAGAGGTGCATATGGCCATCCAGATGGGTCTCATGTGAGCACATGTCAAACGAAGGAGAACAGCAAGAAGAAGGAGCGGAGCTCCGCAACGCATCGCCGTTCTATCTCCCTGGTGTCTCGGAAGTGACGTCACGGCAATCCGACCGGCGGGTCCACGCTGCATCACCACCGCTGAGGAACAGCACGTCCCCTGCCTCGCAACAGGAGATCGCCGCTTACCCTCTACAGCATCAGCGCTACAGCCTGACCGGACAGCCCACCCTGGAAGTGACTTCAGAGACCCCTCACTGCTTTTAAGATGCCTGCTTTTATACATCCTTTGTGAGTAAGATTCTTCTTGTGTGTCCAATAAATTGCCTATATTGCTACACTTAGATCGGCGCTTGGCCCTCTCTCTCTCTCTTTGGATTTATACAGGGTTGCTTCACCCTCTACAAGCCGGCAGCCAGCAAAGTGTACAAGCAATCTCACTGGACTTTTACCATTTGCCCACATCATAGACTATTGCAGCAACCCGCTCAGTCCGTTTGCGCCAATCTCTCCCCCCTCTCTCAATGTAAAAGGGACTCCCTGCCATATGTTTGGATGAGGAGCTGCTCCAAATAGGTAGAGGGGTCAGTGCCTTCCACCCCTTCAGAGAGGCCTATGAACCGCAGGTTACATCTGCGCAGTCTATTTTCCATATCGTCCTGTTTTTGTAGAATCTGTGTAACCTGTAATTGGAGCTCATCATTAGAATTCTGTATGGGGGGAAGGGAGTCCTTCAGGCTGCTAATTCTATTTTCTGCCTCAGACACCCGATCCCTCATGTCTTGTCTAATCAAAGAGATGTCCACCTTTACCTCATCTATTTTGGAGGTGAGTTTTGCCTGGCATGCAGAGATAGCTTCCAGTACTGTAGCCGTGTCAGCCCCCGCCACCGCACCTGCATGCAGCTCAGCGCCATCTTGGGAGGAGGCCTCTCTGTCCTGTGGGCAGTATTTGTTCAATTTAGCGGCCGTCTCCGATGCTTTCTTAGGGGGCAACATGGTGAGGTGAGTACCGAGGTGCCCTGGGGAGTCAGGCCCGGGAATAGGCTGTGGGGAGATAGGATTCGGAGTCCAGAATACGTTACAGACAGAGCTCCAGCTACTTGCGACCTATCCCATGTCGCGCCAGGCCATGCCCCCCCCCCCAGGAATTTTTTTTTATTGAATGTGTCTTATAGCAGAAAGTAGAAAATATTGTTTTTTTTTTTGTTTTTTTTTTTAATTAATTGTCAATCTTTTTATTGTTTACAGTGCAAAAAATAAAAACTGCAGAGGTGATCAAATGGCACCAAAAGAAAGCGCTATTTGTGGGAAAAAGGACATCAATTTTATTTGTGTACAGCATCACATGATTGCGCAATTGTCAGTTAAAGCAACCAAGCAGTGCCATATCGCAAGAAAATGGCCTGGTCTTTAGGGGGTAAAACCTTCTGGAGGTGAAGTGGTTAAAGCTTTTTTACTTAGATAAATGGATCTTTCTGTGATCCAGATCTGATTCATTTTAATAAAAGTTAGCTTCTCTTGGCCCTGAAGGCCCTCTCTGACATACCATTTAATAAAAACGCAGGATGTTAGATTGAGCACATAGTGGGTCACCTCCAACCAGTGGTACATACTTGATACCCAATAGTCCATTTTTTTATCTACAGTCTTGCTGCCTTACCCACAGGCCCGGATTGGCTAATCGGGAGCACCGGGAGAATTTCCGGTGGGCTGGTCGGCATTTTTGGCCTCGAGGGCCGTTGTCATGGCAGTGGGTTGATGCTGTTCCTAGGCTGCCTGCACTCACAGCAGCCCCACTCTTTTTTATTTATTATATTACCGCAGCGACACAGCCACACATCTCACGGGGTGTCAGAGACCAGTGACTCGACCTGAACTCGGCTCAGGTTATCCCGGGTCAGCCGTCACCTTCCAGCGGGCGTCTCTCTTTACGGCGGTGTTTGCAGCAGCTGCGTGTACAGTGTGAAGACAGGAGAGACCGGCTGGATCCCGGGCTGTGTGTGTGAGAATGTGTGCAGCTCCTCTCCTCTCCCCGGCCGCCTCCCTCCCTCCTTACCATGGACTATGACTTCAAGCTGAAGATGACTGGAGAGGGGGAGTGGGTGGAGGACCTGTTTGAGTACGAGGGCTGCAAAGTTGAAAGAGGCACCTACGGGCATGTGTTCAAAGCCAAGAGGAAAGATGGGTGAGTGACCGAGGGCCCTGAGCAGGCCCGGGGGCCCCTGGTGAGCCATGGACGGGCCTGACCCATGTGCAGGAGGCCACACTGAGCCCCAGGAAGGGGGAGGGGTAGAAGGACATCTCCATATATTTTTCTATATATACCCCATCATTATATATACACAATTCTCCATAATCGTCCATACCCCATTCTATATATAAGACCCCATCATTATAGCTACACCCCACTATACATACATCAAATTATGCCCCACCATACCCATTATACCACATAGTTATATATACACCCACTATAGAAAAGCACCCCATAATAATATATATACACATACCAATACACCTAACACCCCATGATTATATGTATCCTACTATATACATTATACCCCACTATATAACTAATAACCTGTAAGTATATCTACACCCCACTACATACATAACCCACAGTGATATATACCTCACTATATACATAATGCCCCATAGTGTGCCTGGGCATCAGGCTTTTATTTTTGTTTCCCACTATATACGTAATACCCCATGGTGTTCCTGGACATTGGGGGATATATATATATATATATATATATATATATATATATATATATATATATATATATATGTAATATTTTTTTTTTCACACCACACGCATGCATACATTGCTATTCCACTATTTTTTTTTTTTTTACATACTATCCTATAATGGGTTTGAACACAGAACTGGTATATATCCCTCTACATATTCATGATGCCCCATTGTGTGCCAGGGCACAGAACTGGCATATATTATATATACACTATTCCCTATAGTGTTACTGGGCACAGAGCTAGCATACTGTATATCCTACAATATTAAGATCTAGTGTCTGCTGGTGTACTTGGGACACATATCTGGGGAATATGTTCCATTATAGAATGCCCTTTATTGTATCCGGGCACAATGGTTGCATATATCCTACAATACTGTGTATACATAATGCCCCAAACTTGACACTGTGCTGGTGCATAAATACAGAATACTAATTCTTAAAGAAATAAGTATATAATGATACTGTCCTGTTATTACTGTTCTAATAAATCTTCACTGTGAAGCAAAACTTAGGCTACTGGTTTTGCACTGAATTGGAAATGACAATATTTTTTGAAAAATACAATGAATTACAAGGCTGTAGAGAACAGTGCGCCATTGCAAATTTATATTCTGAGGTTTTAATTACATTATTATATTATAGTCAGTCGTGAACTAAAGTGGGCCGGTCTATGGCATGAAACTCCAGGGCTGAAAAGGAGTCCCACTCCGGCCCTGCTTACCCATATTTACTTGGCCAGGATAAGGAGACCCGTACAAAAAAAAATGTATTGTTTAATAATATAATAATAGTATTTTTTTAAATAAATTGGTAATTAATGGTGGCAAGTGGAAATATTTTAATGTGGGCATGGTTTGTGGACATTTTTAGTTTAGCTCCAGGAACCAGGGGGTCGAGAAACCTGGTGGACTAAGGTTATAGCTATAGATGGTTGATGGGGTGGGTGTTGGTGAGTGCTGCTTTGAGTTTTAGGGCTTCACTTTGAAAAAGGGCGGGTAGCCCATGGCAATAGAATAGCATACTCAATTTTTGCTGTTACCTATCCTTCCCGTCTTGTCCCCAGAAAAAAACCCACAGGAAAAGCCCAACAAGGATTGAACCAAGTTCGCATTTCCATCCCTGCCCGTGTTTGCTTGTAGGGTAGAGATAGCTTCACGCTGAAAAATAAATTATTAAAATAGTAAAAATTATACAGAAAAGGTAAATCTGTAAATATTTTTTTAACATTATATTAGTGTTGGACCACCCAGGCTAAGAACTGGAGGAAGGGAGCTATTTGCAATAAAACACAGGGCTAACAACACAGAACAGAAGACAACCTATTTTTATTAGTTGTGTTTTTTTCCCCTTTTTTTAATTCTTTATTTAAAGCAACAAATTATATTAAAATAATAAAAAACAATTGCATTCCGTAATACACAAAAATGCCCACTTATCCAAATATACAATAGATTTCTATACATATACAACTGTCCAGTAATGCATCATTATTACATAATACCAAAATAAGACAAAATAAAGATAAAACAAATTACCACTTGTCTACTGTGCATTTTTTTCCTGACAAGACCAATTTTTAGCTTTCAGGGCTGTCACACTTTGAATGAAAATTGTGCGATCATGCAACACTGTACAAATATGACATTTTTATCATTTTATTTCACACAAATAGAGCTTTCTTATGGTGTATTTAATCACCACTGGGTTTTTATTTCTTGCTAAACAAATAAAAAAAGACCTGGAATTTTGAAAAACATTTTGCATAGTTTGTTATAAAGGTTTGCAAGCAGGTAATTTTTCTCCTTCGCTGATGTGAGCTGATGAGGCTGCACTGATGGCCACTGATAGGTGGCACTAATGGGCACTGATTGGCAGCAGTGATGCACAGCAAATTAAGTCTACACTGTAGCTGTCTTTCGGCTATAGGGTGGGCTTAAGTGGCTTAAGTCATATATTCAGTGAGTCTGCTCAGTTGAATACCTTAGAATCCTTTCAATTCTGAAATTCTGATTAAAACTGCTATATTTGATTATACTTTGTAATATAAGATGTATGTCTCGGGGGGGTATGAAATTGCAGAGCCCCTCCAAAAGTTTTTTTTTTTTTCAATAAGGGACTTAAGGGACAAGAAAAAGAGGAAAAAAACCCCGAAAGTATGAGAAAGGGAAAAAATAAAGAAGAAACTTTTAATACACTCTTGTGTACCATTGTATTTGTTTCTACTACATCTACAGATTTGTAAGAAAAGTTTGATATCTCGCAGTCAACATAAAATGGGCCCACTGCATTTTTTAAAGCAAGCTTCCTGACTCCTCAACAAAGCTGTAAGTTATTCCATGTGTATTATATAATTTACTGTTCAAATCCAATCCTGTGTAGTCTCTCCAGAATTCTATACCATCTAGTTAGGAGCTTATGTCCTGATTCCTGCAGTCTTGAAGAAATAGAAGATTTGTGTATAAAATAAAAAATAAAGCCTCTTTGGTCCACAGATAATGTCATACTTAGATCTATTTCCCATGCTGTAATAAAAAATTGAATAAAAGAGTCAAGAAGGGCAACCAAAGCAGCATATGCTTTAACTACTTAAGGACCAAGCCCATTTTTGACACATTTTGTTCAGTTAAAATCCGTATTTTTTTGCTAGAAAACTACTTAGAACCCCCAAACATTATATATTTTTTCAGCAAAGACTCTGGAGAATAAAATGGTGGTCATTGCAATATTTTTTGTCACGGGTATTTGCGCAGCGGTCTTTCATACGCCATTTTTTTTGAAAAATTATGAAAAATTACATTTCACTGCATTTAAAAAAAACTAAACAGTAAAGTTAGCCCATTTTTTTTTGTATATTGTGAAAGATGATGTCACACCGAGTAAATAGATACCCAACATGTTACGGTTTAAAATTGCGCACACCCGCGGAATGGCGACAAACTACGGTCAATAAAAATCTCCATAGGCGACGCTATAAAAAATTTTAACGGTTATCAGTTTAGAGTTAGAGCGTAGCTCTTTTTTTAAATTATTTATCTCCCTCTCACGATCGCGGTGATACCTCACATGTGTGGTTTGAACAGCAATTTAATTTGTGGTGCAACTTCCCGTATACGTTTTCTTTTGTGCGCGAGCTCACGGCGACGGGGGCTGCTAAATTTTTTTTTTCCTATTTATTTTATTTTTTTTAATTTTAGCACAAGTTATTAAAAAATAAATAAAAAATCTGATCACTTTTATTGCTGTTACAAGCAATGTAAACATCCCTTGTGACAGCAATAAGAGGTGACAGGTACTCTTTATGGAGGAATCGGAGGTCTAAAAGACCCTAGACCCCTCCACTTCCATGTATTCAAAATGCCAAAAACAGCATTTTTGAATACATTTACTTTTTAAATCTGGCGCCTTTTGTAGCCGAGTAACCCGGATGTGACGCCATGGACGACGCCTCTGGGTTACTTCATCGGAGACCCGATCGAAGCCGCATCCGGCTTTGATCGGGACTCCAACCAGCCAGGGGACGCCATCTGACGTCATCTGGGACATAAGGGGGCGGGGCCTCCTGATGGCGTCACCTGGAGGCCACGCCCGAATGGCTATATAATAAGCTGCATAGACAGGAGACCGGCATAATCACTGGAGACAGCGTCGGAGGAGGACCGGAGGAAGAAGAAGACCAGAGGAAGAAGAAGAAAAAGAGCGGAGAAAGAGGACCAGAGGCAGAAGAAGAGCAGAGGGCAAAAGAGCAGAAGAGCGGAGGGGAGAAGATCAGAAGAGCGGAGAGGAGAAGACCAGAGCGGAGAAGACTGGATAAAGATTTTTAATAAACTTTTCAAAACGTCTCCTGTCATTATTTACATACACTGCCTTTTATGGGGTGAATGGGTATGGGTACACTGTACCCCATACTCATTCACATAGGGAGGGGGTTCAGGATCTGGGGCCCCCCCTTGTTAAAGGGGGCTTCCAGATTCCGATAAGCCCCCTGCCTGCAGACCCCCACAACCACCGCCCAGGGTTTTATCGGGAAGAGGCCATTGTCCTCATCAACATGGGGGCAAGGTGCTTTGGGGTGGGGGGGCACAGAGCCCCCTCTGCCCTAAAGCACCCACACCCCCCATGTTGAGGGCGTGTGGCCTGGTATGGTCCGGGGGGTGGGGCCACTCGCTCGTCCCCTCCCCTTTCCTGGCATGCCGGGCTGCATGCTCGGATAAGGGTCTGGTATGGATTTTGGGGGGACTCCATGCCATTTTTTCGGCGTGGGACTATCCTCAAAATCCATACCAGTATACAGCGCCAAATACTGAACAAATTTACGTGACAAAAGTATGAAAAGACTAAACAAAGTCCAAAAAGTCAGTGAGGCCAGGTGCTTAGGGTCAGAGATGAATAGAAGGAAAGTTCCAACACCATAAAGCTGAAATCCCCAATCCTGGAGGAACCACGTGCTCAAATAAAGTAATCCCCTTACTGGAACATTAGACCCCCGGTTAAGGAAGGTCAAACGGCAAAGGACACAGAAACCACAAATTGAGCGGTATCCCCACCAATGATTGGTACCAGGTCCGTCATGATTGCTTCATCAATGGTAATAGATTGTCATACATTCACATTTCATAAGCTCCTTGTCACAATAGGTAAAGATGCCCCTCCAAAGACAGATGGAACTCAATAGTGAAGTACGTACGTTTTATTGACATATAAAAACAAGGTAAAAAACTCACATGATGTTGCATGATACAAAGCACATGTTCAAAATGGCCACGGCTGGGGGCGTGTATGCATGTGGGCCGGCGTAACTGACGCGTTTCGTCACAGCATAGGACGTTTTCAAAGGCCTCAAAGTTTGTTCATGAAGTATTTGGTGCTGTACACTCTTTTTACATTATTTTGGTCTGATATTACCTATGTACTGGCAGCCGTTTGTGCATTAAGCGCGGCTATCTCCTTCTTTGTTAAATCCATACCAGACCCAAAGGGCCTGGTTCGGAACCTGGGGGGGGGTGTCCCCCGCGCCATTTTTTTTTCCATTTTGGCGTGGAGTTCCCCCTCAAGATTCTCACAGCGCAAGTCACACCGCAAGTCGGATCATTCTTATCCGACTTGCGATGCGCCTTCCATTCAAATCAATAGGCTCCCATAAGGAACCATTTATTTTGAAAGGAGGCAGAAAAAATGCTGCCAAAAGCGACGTGGCCAAACGTGCAATAACGCCAATGGAAAAAGCTACTGAAAGCAGGTTTTTACAGCTGCTTTTTCCTGGCATTAGAAGTGGCTCTGCAGCTCGTTTTTTCTGACGCCCTGTGTGCATGAGGCCTGAATCTTCTTTAAATAATTAATAATATTTTTACATGCATTAAGCTATGCATAAGAATGAAGTTCCAAAACATTTTTTTTTTAAATGTAATACATTGTAATATAATATTTCAATATAACAAACACTGCATTGCAACAGTATTTAGGTAGTAAAAATCAGTTCAAATATTAACAAAAAGAAATGCATTTATTGAGTAAAAATCATCATCAAATGACTGGTCCAACAAAATTTAATAAAAGAAAAATTACTTTATACTTCATACTAGTGACAGACGTGCGAACTCCAGAGTTCTGAAAGGGCAAAACAACAATATATCTGTCACTCCCATAACTGGGAAACCTCATGAGGAGGTTTGACATCACCGAGGACTGTTTGACACATTTTTAACCCTTTTATTGCAGGAAATTTATTTTGAGAGATTTTGATACTTATAGATGTTAATCTAGATGATCGGATCCATTAACTTTGGAACATTTTGTGGACTAAAGGGGGCTGATTTACTAAGGCGGTTCAGTTTGCAGGGGAACTTTCTCTTAATTCACTGAATCTTGTAAAAAAATATATATATATATATATATATACATATATATATATATATTTATATATATATATATATATATATATATATAGACCCAATTACATGTATGAAAAACAAAAAAAAAACCTGTATTTTTGCATTTATATGATTGGGTGACAGAAGTTAGAAGAACGTAATTTCATTCACTAAACTCTGGGGCAAATTCCTTTGCAAAGCACAACTTCCCTTGTAAAATTATTAGCCCATGTGCCTTAAAGCGGAGTTCCACCCTGGAATTTATTTATTTTTTTTAAATACCCCCGGGACAGTCAGGGCTAGTGCATTCCACAATGGCTAGCCTCTGATCTGTCCCGGGTTGCACTTACCTGTTAGGACAAATACTTACCTTGAAAACGTCTTGTCCAGCGCTGCCATCTCAGACGTGGGCAGCTTGAAGCCAGCGAGATCCTCTTCGGCGTCCTCTTCCGCCTTCTTCGGTCCCTCGATGCCCTGCGCCGGCTCCGCCGTCACTTCCGGTGCGCGCGCGTCATCCCTCCACAGCTTCTGGGCATGCCCAGAAGCTGTTTAGAAGGGGATGACGCGCGCGCCCCGGAACTGACGTCGGGGCCGGTACAGGCGCAATGATTCCTGGGAGCTATGACGTTCAGCTCCCAGGAATCATTGCAGAGCCAGGAAGTGAGGACGGGCCGCGGCCGAGGAAGGAGGAAGAAGGAAGTAAGGTAAGTGGGTTAAATCTCTAATCTGTTTTTTTGCTGTCTCTGTCCCACTGAAAGCTTTCTATTCTTTTCCTGTCCAGCAAACATATTATTTGTCATAGTATTTGGTGTCTCTATTGGAGAATATCCCCTCCACTTTTGCTCTGGTGTCAACTAAAAAGCGTTGCAACTCTCCTATATTCTGTCTTAGACCCGGTTCACACTGGGTCGCCTGCCATAGAGTAGCACAGGACCCGTTCTAATAGGAGCGACACAAGTCGCTCCGACTTAGAAAAAGGGTCCTGTACTACTTTGGGGCGACCTGGAGCGACCTGCATTGACTTCAATTATATGAAGTCCGTGCATGCCGCTCCGAGGTCGCGGTGCGAGCTGTGCACCGCGACTTCACAGGTCGCTCCGGGAAGTCGGATCGCCTGTATGTGAACCCGCACTTAGTGAAATTGCTCACCAGGACAAATTTTAGCCTTTACATACACAAAAAAAACAAAACAAAAAGGGGGGGCAATGAGGGGCAAAACATTTTTTAGCAGAAAATAGGAAATTGCACCTGGAAAGAGAACCCAAAGGCACCACATCCCAAATGTAAAACTAGGAAGAAAAACCTCAACCACCCATAGATCATGGAGGAAGAGAAAATTGGGGTGGGGATTTTTAAGGTGCCAATGAACCAAAAAAGATTTTTTGAAAAGTATATAAAGTTTTATTGTTATATTTAAAATAACATAGATATGAAAAACATATAATACACATATAGTATTAAAATCAGTTCATAGGCTGCATGTATACTCAATGAAGAGACAAAATGTATATATATTGGTATCACAGTGTAGCAATCCCAACATGTTTCACCAAGACGGTTTCTTCAGGGGGCAATTTATGAGCTACTTCAATGATGAGACCAAAAGGTCTTCATTTTCAATATAGTACCGTACATTAAGTTGGTTATAAAGCGGATCAAGGGGTGCACACATAGGGTTAATAGGTCAACTAGTTCATGCCTGAATGTCCCTCAGCAAAACCTCCCAGAGGGAATGCAGGGACAGCATATGCAAAACCTCAGAAAAGGCGATTTGGGCAGATACAAAGGGATCTATTCCCAAGGTCTTAAGCACAACTCAGTACACCATATTGGTAATTACAACATAAGGAGCTGCAGCAGGGATGTCAGTGTACGGCGGCGCCCTCGTACATTGACATTGATTGGTTAGCCACTCCACCACCTCCTCCATGTGCTCTAGTTGTAAAGCATACACACTGCCCAAAAGCAAAGGCACATATGCCATGCCTCCTGAAGCTGCACCCTGACCACCCCTATGGCTTGTGGATATGAATGCTGCTAATCCCCTGATAGATGTAAGGGAACAACCCTTGCCTCTCTGTTTAGATGTCCCAGTCATGATGTTAATGTAGGGGTTATTACCTAATTTTTGGTTATGACAAGAGTTGTACGTGGTACTTTAGTGCAAAAATCACTGTAGTACTTTAGAGAATTAAACTGTGCCATGATAGTATGCAGCGCTCAGCTACAAACAAAAAAAGGCAGCATTTAAGGTATGACCAACAACTTCTGACTGCTGCTGCTGACCCAATAAAAGAAAAAAATAAAATACCAAAACATAATTGAAAACAACTAAAGGGGAGCAAAAGGAACCAGAAAAAATGAAAAGCAGCAACACAGCAACTAAAGTTGTCGCTGACACACAAAATAGAAAAGTAGTTCTACAAGGCACTGTTGGAACCCACGGTGAATGCAGGTTGGCTTACACTCCACTCTCTATGGTCCCACATTTCATTGCTAACACTCAGTGGGAAAATACAGCAGCAATTGGCATTGGCTCTTTGATAGCACACTACACTACAGCCATCCAGCTAAACTCCAACACACTGATAAAGGGCTACTGGGAATGCAGCCTTTTAGCTTATGTTGGTTTGGCTTTGAGCCATTGTCAGCTACAATCTTGCAGGTGGCATGACCAGAGGGCAGGTGCAAGTCTTTTGCTAAAGATGGCTTTTTAAAGATGTTCCGCTGGTAAATTCCTGAAGATCATTTTTAAAGCTCAGCTTCAATCTGAACCATCTGAGCACAGAAATTTTGGTTCATTATCTGGGGTTCTGCCTGAACCCTGAGGTCTCCCTACCTGTATGTTGCCAATGCATTGTAATGATTTCCCTTTTTTTTTTTTTTTTTCTTTTACTGGACCATTGCCCATTTTTGGCTTGTCATGTGGATTGTACGAAATGACCATTTGTTTCTGATATATTATATACGCCATTTATTGTTAAGTCAACACTGTTTAGTAGATAATTTTACTTTTTTTAGATTTCTCTGCAGACCTATCACTGTGAAACCATGTCGCTATTATTCATATTTTTATAGGTTCTGCTATTAAATGTTTGAATGTTTTTTGTTTTTTTTTCTTTACTGGCAATTATTTTAACATTTTTCAGAGAAAAATAATACCTCTGTCTCCATATCTTTTTTTGCCCATTATTTGCCCATTATTAGCATTCATTTATTTAATCATTACTACTGAAATAGTTTTGACATTTAAAAGAGCCACCACCTTCCTCTGTTAGTCAAAATTATTTTCAGTAGTAATAATTAAAATAAACATAACCTGCCCCAAGTGTCAAGCACACCAGATACACCACTGCTTGTTCCAGATCAGTTCTAAGGCCAGAGACAACCTGGCAACTAGTACTTGTCAGCAATGAAAAACTCTGTATCTCACTAGGTACAGATGTTCTTTAACACTTGATAAAATGATTTATATGATTTGTAAGTATGTAAAAAGTATTTAAAAAAATATGCATCTACAATTTGAAGGCGTCAAAACATCTTTTTTATGTAAACTGGAGATATTTTTATACAACGTACTATCTGAAACACAGAACAAATAATGCTGCAAGTATTTGCAACTAGGGTTGAGCGAACACCTAGATGTCCGTGTTCGACGGGTTCGGCCGAACTTTAAAAAAAAGTCCGGGTCCGTGTCCCGGACTTTTACCGAACTTTTCCCGGACACCGAACCCCATTGAAGTCAATGGGGACCCGAACTTTAAGGCACTAAAATGGCTCTAAAACACCAAAGGAAAGGGCTAGAGTGCTGCAAATGGCAGCAAAACGTAATTAAGAGCATGGCAAGTGCTCTGCAAACAAATGTGGATAGGGAAATAACTTAAAACAACAAAAAAAAAACAGAAAAATAAAACAATGTTCTTCTTCATCTCTGAAGGACGAGGCCCATATGGAGTAGGAGGGAGGTTGAGGTGGTGGTGGATGTGGCGGTGACATAGGCGTGCGCACAGGGTGTGCTGGGTGTGCCTGGGCACACCCTAATCACCTAGGGCACATAGCATTGCCAGTGAGGAGATGGGAAAGATCTCCCTGGGACCTGCTCTGCTCTATTTCTCCTTGCCTACAGGTACATGGCCCCGATACATTACTCTCCCTGCTGGCAAACACATGCATGTGTATTTCAACTTTGGGGTGCACACCTTAATGCAATAGGCTGCGCACACCTATGGGCGGTGTAGGTGGAAGCGGCGGTGGAGGAAGACCAGGGCCGGATTAACAGCATCATGGGCTTGGTGCTGAGGATTTTGAAGGGCCTTAAGGGCCGTGCCTTGCCATGCACCCAGAGGAGGAAGGGTGCAGCCATGCATGCCTAATTCAACATGGGATGCTGTCTCTGAAGCCCATAAACACATCCATGCATCGCCAACTGTCCCTCCTTGTCCGGCCTTCACGCTGTGTGGGGAGGTTCTGAGGGTGCTGCCTGGGGAAGCGAGCATAGAAGCCAGACTTCTGTGTTTACAAGTGACAGAAGAGCGGTAACAGTGAATATGGCCAACCCGGGGCCTATATAAAAGGTAGGGGCCTGGAGCTGCAGCTCCAATAGCCCCTACATTAATCTGGCCCTGAGGAGGAGGACGAGGTAGCCAACACTGCTTCTTTTCAAAAATTTTAAATGAGGGTACACCCCAAAAGAGTGAGAAAGAGCAAAAATGGAACAATGGGTGGGTAAGGTCGGTATCCATTGCTATTCTGCATAAGGTACGGAAAAGTCCCGTGGGATCCATGCCTGGTTCATTTTAATGAACGTGAGCTTGTCCACATTGTCTCTGGACAGGCGGCTGCGCTTGTCTGTTATAACGCCCCCAGCCGTGCTAAATACCCGTTCAGATAATACACTGGCTGCAGGGCACGCCAGCACCTCCAAGGCGTAAAGGGCAAGCTCAGGCCATGTGCCCAATTTGGAGACCCAGAAGTTGAAGGGGGCAGACCCGTCATTCACTACATGTAGGCGTGTGCACACATACTGCTCCACCATGTTGGTAAAATGCTGCCTCCTGCTAAGACGTTCCATCTGAGCTGCTGGTGCTGCTGTTTGTTGTGGCGTGCTGACAAAGCTTTTCCACATTTCGGCCATGCTAACCCTGCCTTCTGAGGTGCTGGCGGTGCCCTGGTTGCGTTGGCGACCTCCTCCTCCTCCTCCTCTGCCTTGTGCTTCCACTGTGGCCCCGCTGTCAGATGGGAATGCCAGCAGCATGGCGTCTACCAGCGTGCGCTTGTACTCGCGCATCTTGCGATCGCGCTCCAGTGAGTGAATTAAGGACGGTACGTTGTCCTTGTAACGGGGATCCAGCAGCGTGGCCACCCAGTAATCAGCACAAGTTAGAATGTGGGCAACTCGGCGGTCGTTGTGGAGACACTGCAGCATGTAATCGCTCATGTGTGCCAGGCTGCCCAGAGGCAACGAAAGGCTGTCCTCTGTGGGAGGTGTATCGTCCGTGTCCTCTGTATCCCCCCAGCCACGCACCAGTGATGGCCATGAGCTGGCCTGGGTGCCACCCTGCTGTGAACATGGTTCCATCTCCTCCTCCAGCTCCTCCTCCTCCTCATCCTCCTCATCCTCCAGAACTGTGCCCCTGCTGGACAATTGCGTCCCTGGCGTTTGCGTGTGCAGGAACCCACCCTCGGAGCCCCTTGCGAATGACTGCCCTGAAAGCCTTGGAAATGTTACCTCTTCATCCTCCTCCTCCTCCTCATCCTGTGCCACATCCTCTTCCATCATCGCCCGAATTGTTTTTTCAAGGAGGCATAGAAGTGGGATAGTTAAGCTGAGAACGGCGTCATTGCCACTGGCCATGTTGGTGGAGTACTCAAAACAGCGCAACAAGGCACACAGGTCTCGCATGGAGGCCCAGTTATTGGTGGTGAAGTGGTGCTGTTCCGCAGAGCGACTCACGCGTGCGTGCTGCAGCTGAAACTCCACTATGGCCTGCTGCTGCTCGCACAGTCTTTCCAGCATGTGCAAGGTGGAGTTCCACCTTGTGGGCACGTCACATATGAGGCGGTGAGCGGGAAGGCCGAAGTTACGCTGCAGCGCTGCCAGGCGAGCAGCAGCAGGGTGAGAACGCCGAAAGTGCGCACAAACGGCCCGCACTTTCTGCAGCAGCTCTGACATATCGGGGTAGTTTTTAAGGAACCTCTGCACCACCAAATTCAGCACATGCGCCAGGCAAGGGATGTGCGTCAAACCGGCTAGGCCCAGAGCTGCTATGAGATTTCGCCCGTTATCACACACCACCAGGCCGGGCTTGAGGCTCGCTGGCAGCAACCACTCATTTGTCTGCTGTTCCATGCTCCTCCACAACTCCTGCGCGGTGTGTGGTTTGTCCCCCAAACAGGCAAGTTGTAAAACTGCCTGCTGTCGTTTACCCCTGGCCGTGCTGAAGTTGGTGGTGAAGGTGTTACGCTGTCCGGATGAGGAGGCGGTAGAGGATGAGGAAGCGGAGTAGGAGGAGTTACGAACAGGAGGCAAACTGAAGCGCCCTGCAATCCTCGGTGGTGGAAGGACATGCGCCAAATTGCTATCCGCCTCAGGCCCATCCGCCACTGCATTTACCCAGTGTGCCGTTAGGGAGATATAACGCCCCTGACCGTGCTTACTGGTCCACGTATCCGTAGTTAGGTGGACCTTGGCACAGATGGCGTTGCGCAGTGCACACCTGATATTTTCCCCCACTTGGTTGTGCAGGGAAGGGATGGCTTGCCTGGAAAAGTAGTGGCGGCTGGGCACGACGTACTGTGGGACAGCCACCGACATAAGGTTTTTAAAACTGTGCGTCTCCACCAGACGGAATGACAGCATTTCAAAGGCCAATAATTTTGAAATGCTGGCATTCAGGGCCAGGGATCGCGGGTGGGTAGGGGGGTACTTCCTCTTCCTCTCAAGTGTTTGGGAGATGGAAAGCTGAACGCTTCCACGGGACATTGTGGAGATGGTTGTTGGTGACCCAGGTGGTGGTGTTGCTGACAGATCGTCTGTTTGCGGGGTGGCAGGTGCCGGTATCACTACAGATGTGGCTGGAGCGGCCGAGACTGCAGCAGAAGAGGAAGCAGGATGAGCCAGAGACGTTTCTTGGTTTTGAAGGTGTGTACTCCACTGCAGCTCGTGCTTTGCACTTAGATGCCTGATCATGCAGGTTGTGCTCAGGTTGAGAAGGTTCATGCCTCGCTTCAAGCTCTGATTGCACAGGGTGCAAACCACTCGTGTCCTGTCATCAGCACATTTTCTAAAGAACTTCCACGCTAGAGAACTCCTTTGAGCTGACTTTGGTGCGCTCGTTCCCTTGCTGCGTTGGGCAGTAGCGGGCGTAGTGTCTAGGGCACGGCCGCTCCGCTTCTGCACCCTGCTCCCTCTTCTGCTGTGCTGGTGGCTCTGTGCGACCACCGCCTCTTCCTCCAAACTACTCAGGTCACCTGCATGACGTTCATTCCATGTGGGGTCGAGGACCTCATCGTCCTCCACATCATCTTCCACCCAGTCTTCACCCCTGCCCTCCTTGTCGGTCTCCACAATGCTGAACGCCGCAGCAGTTGGCACCTGCGTTTCGTCATCATCGGAGACGTGCTGCGATGATCCTTGCATGTACTCATCTTGAGAAATAAGTGGTTGGGCATCGCTGCACTCAATCTCTTCCACTTCTGGGGCAGGGCTAGGTGGATGGCCCTGGGAAACCCTGCTGACAGAGTCCTCAAAAAGAATAAGAGACTGCTGTATGGCTTGGGGCTCAGACTGCTGGCCTGATTTGCAAGGGGGTGAGGTGAAAGACGGTTGGACATTGGCTGCAGGTGCCAACTCTGACCTTTCTGCAGTAGACTGGGTGGGAGACAATGTGAAGGAACTGGAGGCACTGTCAGCAGCAAACCAATCTACTATCGCCTCAACTTGTTCTGGCCTCATCACTTCTAGGGGCGTTTGATGCCCTACCAAATACTGATGCAGGTTCTGTCGCCTACTCACACTTGAGGAAGGTGTTTCACTTGTGCGTGTAGCTGGCACAGATCGACCATGTCCTCTCCTTGCAACAGGAGCTCTACCAGCAGCACCACGACCCAGGCCACGGCCCTTATTTGACGGTCTCCTCATATTTCTGTAATTTAAGATCTTGCCCTAGAAAGGTTTTTATTGAATAGCGGAATAGAAAATATGATCCAAAAAAAGTGTATGTATATCACACGTACACAACCACACTAGGCCCCAATTACTATTGTTTGTACCCCTAAAAGGCTAGATGAGGAGTAGGGGGAGTATGGAACAGGCAGCACCCTCAAACCTTCAGAAGTATGAGATGAACCCCAACAACTTGGAAAGGTGGATCTCTCTCACACGTACCGACACAGACTATCCCGCAATTCAATTGATCCTCAAAGGTTTTTATTGAATAGCGGAATAGGAAATATGATCAAAAAAAGTGTATGTATCTCGCACGTACACAACCACACTAGGCCCCAATTACTATTGTTTGTACCCCTAAAAGGCTAGATGAGGAGTAGGGGGAGTATGGAACAGGCAGCACCCTCAAACCTTCAGAAGTATGAGATGAACCCCAACAACTTGGAAAGGTGGATCTCTCTCACACGTACCAACACAGACTATCCCCCAATTTAACTGATCCCCAAAGGTTTTTGATTAAATAGCGGAATAGAAAATATGATCCCAAAAAAGTGTATGTATATCACACGTACACAACCACACTAGGCCCCAATTACTATTGTTTGTACCCCTAAAAGGCTAGGAGTAGGGGGAGTATGGAACAGGCAGCACCCTCAAACCTTCAGAAGTATGAGATGAACCCCAACAACTTGGAAAGGTGGATCTCTCTCACACGTACCAACACAGACTATCCCCCAATTTAACTGATCCCCAAAGGTTTTTGATTAAATAGCGGAATAGAAAATATGATCCCAAAAAAGTGTATGTATATCACACGTACACAACCACACTAGGCCCCAATTACTATTGTTTGTACCCCTAAAAGGCTAGGAGTAGGGGGAGTATGGAACAGGCAGCACCCTCAAACCTTCAGAAGTATGAGATGAACCCCAACAACTTGGAAAGGTGGATCTCTCTCACACGTACCAACACAGACTATCCCCCAATTTAACTGATCCCCAAAGGTTTTTGATTAAATAGCGGAATAGAAAATATGATCCCAAAAAAGTGTATGTATATCACACGTACACAACCACACTAGGCCCCAATTACTATTGTTTGTACCCCTAAAAGGCTAGGAGTAGGGGGAGTATGGAACAGGCAGCACCCTCAAACCTTCAGAAGTATGAGATGAACCCCAACAACTTGGAAAGGTGGATCTCTCTCACACGTACCAACACAGACTATCCCCCAATTTAACTGATCCCCAAAGGTTTTTGATTAAATAGCGGAATAGAAAATATGATCCCAAAAAAGTGTATGTATATCACACGTACACAACCACACTAGGCCCCAATTACTATTGTTTGTACCCCTAAAAGGCTAGGAGTAGGGGGAGTATGGAACAGGCAGCACCCTCAAACCTTCAGAAGTATGAGATGAACCCCAACAACTTGGAAAGGTGGATCTCTCTCACACGTACCAACACAGACTATCCCCCAATTTAACTGATCCCCAAAGGTTTTTGATTAAATAGCGGAATAGAAAATATGATCCCAAAAAAGTGTATGTATATCACACGTACACAACCACACTAGGCCCCAATTACTATTGTTTGTACCCCTAAAAGGCTAGGAGTAGGGGGAGTATGGAACAGGCAGCACCCTCAAACCTTCAGAAGTATGAGATGAACCCCAACAACTTGGAAAGGTGGATCTCTCTCACACGTACCAACACAGACTATCCCCCAATTTAACTGATCCCCAAAGGTTTTTGATTAAATAGCGGAATAGAAAATATGATCCCAAAAAAGTGTATGTATATCACACGTACACAACCACACTAGGCCCCAATTACTATTGTTTGTACCCCTAAAAGGCTAGGAGTAGGGGGAGTATGGAACAGGCAGCACCCTCAAACCTTCAGAAGTATGAGATGAACCCCAACAACTTGGAAAGGTGGATCTCTCTCACACGTACCAACACAGACTATCCCCCAATTTAACTGATCCCCAAAGGTTTTTGATTAAATAGCGGAATAGAAAATATGATCCCAAAAAAGTGTATGTATATCACACGTACACAACCACACTAGGCCCCAATTACTATTGTTTGTACCCCTAAAAGGCTAGGAGTAGGGGGAGTATGGAACAGGCAGCACCCTCAAACCTTCAGAAGTATGAGATGAACCCCAACAACTTGGAAAGGTGGATCTCTCTCACACGTACCAACACAGACTATCCCCCAATTTAACTGATCCCCAAAGGTTTTTGATTAAATAGCGGAATAGAAAATATGATCCCAAAAAAGTGTATGTATATCACACGTACACAACCACACTAGGCCCCAATTACTATTGTTTGTACCCCTAAAAGGCTAGGAGTAGGGGGAGTATGGAACAGGCAGCACCCTCAAACCTTCAGAAGTATGAGATGAACCCCAACAACTTGGAAAGGTGGATCTCTCTCACACGTACCAACACAGACTATCCCCCAATTTAACTGATCCCCAAAGGTTTTTGATTAAATAGCGGAATAGAAAATATGATCCCAAAAAAGTGTATGTATATCACACGTACACAACCACACTAGGCCCCAATTACTATTGTTTGTACCCCTAAAAGGCTAGGAGTAGGGGGAGTATGGAACAGGCAGCACCCTCAAACCTTCAGAAGTATGAGATGAACCCCAACAACTTGGAAAGGTGGATCTCTCTCACACGTACCAACACAGACTATCCCCCAATTTAACTGATCCCCAAAGGTTTTTGATTAAATAGCGGAATAGAAAATATGATCCCAAAAAAGTGTATGTATATCACATGTACACAACCACACTAGGCCCCAATTACTATTGTTTGTACCCCTAAAAGGCTAGGAGTAGGGGGAGTATGGAACAGGCAGCACCCTCAAACCTTCAGAAGTATGAGATGAACCCCAACAACTTGGAAAGGTGGATCTCTCTCACACGTACCAACACAGACTATCCCCCAATTTAACTGATCCCCAAAGGTTTTTGATTAAATAGCGGAATAGAAAATATGATCCCAAAAAAGTGTATGTATATCACACGTACACAACCACACTAGGCCCCAATTACTATTGTTTGTACCCCTAAAAGGCTAGGAGTAGGGGGAGTATGGAACAGGCAGCACCCTCAAACCTTCAGAAGTATGAGATGAACCCCAACAACTTGGAAAGGTGGATCTCTCTCACACGTACCAACACAGACTATCCCCCAATTTAACTGATCCCCAAAGGTTTTTGATTAAATAGCGGAATAGAAAATATGATCCCAAAAAAGTGTGTGTATATCACACGTACACAACCACACTAGGCCCCAATTACTATTGTTTGTACCCCTAAAAGGCTAGGAGTAGGGGGAGTATGGAACAGGCAGCACCCTCAAACCTTCAGAAGTATGAGATGAACCCCAACAACTTGGAAAGGTGGATCTCTCTCACACGTACCAACACAGACTATCCCCCAATTTAACTGATCCCCAAAGGTTTTTGATTAAATAGCGGAATAGAAAATATGATCCCAAAAAAGTGTATGTATATCACACGTACACAACCACACTAGGCCCCAATTACTATTGTTTGTACCCCTAAAAGGCTAGGAGTAGGGGGAGTATGGAACAGGCAGCACCCTCAAACCTTCAGAAGTATGAGATGAACCCCAACAACTTGGAAAGGTGGATCTCTCTCACACGTACCAACACAGACTATCCCCCAATTTAACTGATCCCCAAAGGTTTTTGATTAAATAGCGGAATAGAAAATATGATCCCAAAAAAGTGTATGTATATCACACGTACACAACCACACTAGGCCCCAATTACTATTGTTTGTACCCCTAAAAGGCTAGATGAGGAGTAGGGGGAGTATGGAACAGGCAGCACCCTCAAACCTTCAGAAGTATGAGATTGTGTTCACTGTACCCCACAAAGATTGAGTTCACTGCACCCCACAATGATTGTGTTCACTGCACCCCACAAAGATTGTGTTCACTGCACCTCACAAAGATTGTGTTCACTGTACCCCCCAAAGATTGTGTTCACTGCACCCCACAAAGATTCTGTTCACTGTACCCCACAAAGACTGTGTTCACTGCACCCCAAAAAGATTGTGTTCACTGCACCCCAAAAAGGATGTTGTTCACTGCACCCCAAAAAGGATGTTGTTCACTCCACCCCAAAAAGATTGTGTTCACTGCACCCCACAAAGATTGTGTTCACTGCACCCCAAAAAGATTGTGTTCACTGCACCCCAAAAATGATTTTGTTCACTGCACCCCAAAAAGGATTTTGTTCACTGCACCCCAAAAAGGATGTTGTTCACTCCACCCCAAAAAGATTGTGTTCACTGCACCCCAAAAAGATTGTGTTCACTGCACCCCACAAAGGATTTTGTTCACTGCACCCCAAAAAGATTGTGTTCACTGCACCCCAAAAAGGATGTTGTTCACTGCACCCCAAAAAGGATTTTGTTCACTGCACCCCAAAAAGATTGTGTTCACTGCACCCCACAAAGGATTTTGTTCACTGCACCCCACAAAGATTGTGTTCACTGCACACCAAAAAGGATTGTGTTCACTGCACCCCAAAAAGATTTTGTTCACTGCACCCCAAAAAGATTGTGTTCACTGCAGCCCAAAAAGATTGTGTTCACTGCAGCCCAAAAAGATTGTGTTCACTGCAGCCCAAAAAGATTGTGTTCACTGCAGCCCAAAAAGATTGTGTTCACTGCAGCTCACACACAGAAAAATGGATGTGGATCACTGACACCTGCCTATCTCCAATCCCACACCACACAGCAATATCGATTGTAGTTTGTAGAACACAGTTTCCCTAAAATTCAGCAGACTCTGTCCCTAACAGGATTGAGAAGAGATCGTAGATCAGGATTGAGTGCAGACCCCACCCCCCACACAGCAATATCGATTGTAGTTTGTAGAAGACACTGACCCTATAATTCAGCAGACTCTATCCCTAAAATGCCTACAACTCGCCCTGCCTAAACACTCCGACCTGTCCCTCAATTCTATCCGGACACAAATGGTTTTTTCCTGCCTATCTTTCCCTAATCAGCAGCCAGCACGTTGATGTGTGCTCTGTCCCTGAATCTAAGCAGCATAATGACGCCGCTGCGGCTGCCTCGAACTTATAAAGACTTGGTCACATGCTTCAGACGGCCAATCACAGCTACTGAGACATTTGCAGGCATGGCTGGGATGGCTTAAGGCACACCAGTTAAACGATTGTTGATTGGCTGTTGAAAGCCCGCCATGAAAAGAGCGCCAAAGCATGCAAAACCCGGAAATAAAACGACCGAACACGGATTTTTACCCGAACATACAGTAAAGTGTCCGTGTCCGTGTTCGGGTACAAAAAATCCAATTATTCGGTACGAACACGAATAATACAGTCCGTGTTCGCTCAACACTATTTGCAACCTTTAACAAAAGGGATGGCTATAATGCAATTAAATTGAAAGCTGTGTATTCTCTAAGTGCATTATTATGTTTGCAGTGCAATTCAAAAATCATTTGTATTTAGGAAGGTTAGTTATATTCCCTATCTGTATTTTCCATTATAGCCATGTGCTGTTTTGTGCTGTATTTTTCATATTTTTATACAAGAACTGGAAAAATGGGAGACAAATTTAGACTATAAATGTCCTGGCTGCAACATACATACCCTTAATGAAACAGACATCTTTAAAAAAAACGTGAAAAAATTCAAGTGGAAGTTTTAAAAATTACTGTAATATAAGATATGTAAATGTGATGACCTAGATTCATATATCACAGAATTGCTATTCCTAAATCAGATATATTTTAAATCAGTTGCAATGTTACGGTAAGAATATATTTAAACCAAATGTTTAAAAATGGAACAGACTCACAATAATAGATATTAAAATATCTAATATTATACAGTAGGATAAAAAAAGGAAATCGGAAAGTGAAAGAATCTACAAAAACAAGAGACACAATGTACGCATGTATACAAAAAAGTATTTTAGGATGCTGAACCTTCCAAAGAATCATCAGACTGACCCTATGTAGATTCCTAAAAAAAATTTTATTCATTCTCTTTTGACAATAAAAAGTAAATGCAGAACAAAATATATTTATCTGCCTTTGTATGGTGGCTTTGTACATATTTTCTAAGACTAAACAAAAAATGTTTTTTTAACAAGTAAATACAAAATATGAGCTTGTTTTTTTGATGATAACTTTTGACATTATGGGGGTGAATTTTTAAAAAATATTTTCTCATACCATTCTGCTGTTAAAGGGGAACCCCGTTGACAGAAGATGAGATGCACCTGCTCCTTAACAGCTATTCCGGCCTATTTCTTTTGTTTATATTCTGCTGTTAGTGGTGTGACAAACGCGGGTCAGACCCTTGCCCTTCTCCCCAACTCATGAAAAAGGACCGGTCAACCTCACACTGCGCTGTCACTGAATACACAGCAATGACACTCTCAGTTTCACCCTGCACAATGATTTTCCCGCCACAATTGAAGTGTCAGTAGGCTGAGACTGATTGTCACTGGGTTTAGGCAACTAAGCAACTAACCCTTTAAACTGGCACCACCAACTTTTACCGAAAAGTCGGAAACTTGCACAAAGTTAGCAAAAACAATTATGATTTTAAAATAAACCTCTGGGGGCACATGTGCGGCTTCTGTCGATGGTGGACGTTCATTAAGAAAGCTCCTGCCTGGCTCCACTCTCGTGGGACCCTGCTCTGCACCATTAGCCTGCACAAGCTCCAGGGGTAAGAGACTTGACCCCACACAGAGCCCGTACACTTAATGGTGAAGATCAGGTATCCCAAAAACCCATCCTTTGCTCTGAGTCACGGCATACCTTTAGCATGGACCGCTTCCTGACTAGGCCGATATCCCCGGTCTCGATTTCGTAGGCCGCCAAGACCAAACAGGATCGTGCTGACATGATGGAGGAAACCCACCCACAGGTCCTCCCTTCCTCACAGCTCCCTGCTACATAGACTATTTTAACCCCTGAGCTGCTAGACGTAAAGCTCCAGGCCCTACTACACCAAGTGACCCACAATATAGCCCAGGAGGTTGGGAAGATATCCTAGGAACTATGCAGGGAAATTGACCAGCTAGGGGAATGTACTGGAGACCAAGTTTGACAACATGGTTCAAAATGTTCATGCTCTAGAGGAGGAGAACTCTTACCTTAAACACGCTGTGTCCCAACTTCAACTACATCAAGAAGTTCTTGAAAACAAGGAAAGACGTTACCACCTACACATACGAGGTGTCTCAGAAAATGTGATTGGGCCTATTCAATACACTCGTACCTGATGTAGCCGACATAGATTGGCACCTGGATAGGTCCCTTGCTCCTAAACCCCCTGCTGGAGCTAGACCAAGGGACATCATGGTATGTTTCCACTACTACGACAGCAAAGGAGACCTCACTATGGCCACTCGCAATTGCCCACATTTTGAATATAAAGGCAACAGGAAACAGATTTTTAGCGACCTCTCTCCTATCACTTTGGCAAAAAGATGCTCTCTAAGACCAGTCACCATCCACCTTCAATCCCACAAGGTCCCTTATTACTGGGGTTTCCCATTTCACCTAAGTGTCATGAAAGATGGTGTCCAACATGTTCTCCATGATCTTCAAGAGGGAGATGCCTTCCTCAAGAACCTGGGCCTTCCTCCACTCCAAACTGAGGACCTGTTACCACCACCCACGACACCAAGAGCTCCATCTGCTCCATCAAGGATTTAGACACCAGCCAAGGGTAGAGGACCCTACCCCACTCCCCAACACTCTCACCTCGTTCAACAACCAACCTGAACCCTTCCTGGCTAATTTTTCATTGCATTCTCCACATGGTCTCGGTACCATTTTCTCTCCCGTATGGGTTTGCTACACCTCCTTGGCTGTTCCTGGTCTGTGGAGGAGTTCTACATCCCCCCTCGCCCCCCATTGAGGTGAAGATTTATGTTTAAGTTACTGTTCAAAGATTTTTCTTTTTCTTTTTTTACAGTTTTTACCTATTTTTGGGATCTCTCACTTGATCCTAAAAGATGAGAGCGGAACACGGACCCCTCATCCTGTTTTTCCATGGAACCTCTATGTTTCCCTCCAAACCCCGAGGCTTTTTTATGGCCAAATCAGCCTCTAAATGACATGCTAATGTCTACTTTATTGAACTTTTTTATGTAGTTTCTTGTAATGTTTATGTGCACTTTGATTTATGTTCTCAACTGTTATCATACACCATTGGGGTAAACCGCATCTTGTTTCGCTTATGTAAGCTGATTACTAGTTGGTGGTTATGGCTTTAAAAATTCTGTAATGTAAAAGGTCTAAACTCCATCAAAACATTACCTGGCACTTGGAGAATTTAGAGACTCTGGGGCAGACATGGTCCTGGCTCAGAAGACGCATTTCCGATCTGGAGGCTCATTTTAAATTAGCATCCAAACACTTCCTTCTTTCCTACGTGGCATCTGACTCATCTGGCAAGACTGGGGTGGCTATACTGATCAAATGCTCCTGTCCTCTCCTGATCCAATCATCCCATTTAGACTCCCATGGCCATAAGTGATCTTGACCTGTCCACTACTTTTACGCTGATGAATATACAGTATATACAGTATGTACCTAACACTAGTCAGATAAAGTTCCTCAATGAGGCCTTTGAAGTGTTACAGCTTTTTGCCCAACCTTTTACAATTGTAAGAGGGGATTTCAATGTTGTTTTTTCTCCCACACATGACAGAAGGGCCTTGTTCCTACCTGACTCACCCTCTTCAACAAAATCCCTGACCACATCTTTCTGAAGGTTGATCCGGACTTACCACTTTTTTGACACTTGGAGAATCAAACACCCTATTGGTAGACAGTTTTCCTGTTATTCTTCATTTCACAAAATGTTCTCCAGGTTAGATTACTTTTTTGTTTCAACCCCCCTTTTACCTAACGTTATAACATCGGAGCTTGGTCAGATTACCTGGTCCGACCACGGCCCGTTTTTTTTGGACCTTACATTAGTAACAGTTTTCCCTAAAAAATGCCATTGGCGACTTAATGAACCATTGATCAGCCAGACAGACATCAAAGAGAAACTATCTCGGGCTCTGACTGAGTTTTTTCATTTCAATGAGGGGTCTGTATCGGACACATCCATGCTGTGGGAGTCACACAAGACCTACTTCCAAGGACAGTGCATCTTTGAGGGTTCTCGCCTTCAAAGAGATGTAGCTATTTAAAAAAATCCTTGTTAACTAAGCTGAGATCTGTGGAACTTCTCCTTATACTCTCCCCCACAGTGGATCGTCTTCGTGCCGTGACCTCCTTGTGCGTCCAACCTAAATCTATTGCTTTAACTGGCATAGCTAAATCCTTATTATGTGCAAAACAAAAATTCTATGAATATTCTAACACGCCACATGGAATGCTAGTTTCAAGACTCAACCCACTTCCCTTTCATTCCTTTCCTGACTTCCTTTAGTTACCTGAAGGTATGCCTATACCATGTCCCCAGTCTATGATTAAGGCCTTTGGTGAGTTCCATAGCAAACTATAATTGTTTAACCCCAGCCTATCATCCTCCCTTTAAACAAGAGGCCCTCGACACATTTTTAGCAGATGTACATATGCCCAAATTGTCCACTAATGATCTCCAGAAAAGTAATGCTTCCATTACTCTGGACAAACTTACTGCTGTTGTCAAAGACCTACCTACACTTCCGTTCCAGATGGACTCCCCTATTCTTATTATAAAACATTTCACCATATTCTTGCCCCCCACCTGCTAACCCTTTATAATTTTCTTCTTCAAGAGAAGGTCCCCCAGTCATCCTTTATACATTCTTATTACGGTTATACCGAAACCAGGTAAAGGCCCATCCATCCCTGATAATTACAGACCGATTGCACTCCTTAATTCAGACTACAAGATCTGTACCAAAATTCTGGATAACTGCCTATTTCAATTGCTCTTCAAACTCATCAATAAGAACCATGTGGGATTTGTTCCAGCTAGATATGCAGGGGACAATACTAGGCGCACCATAGATTTGTTTGATATTTTAAACAGAGTATGACGTCCAGCATTGCTTTTGAGCTTGGATGCTCAGAAAGCATTCGATCGGTTAAGCTGGCCTTATATGTTTGCAATATTATCTAAATTTGACTTCTGAGGTCCTTTTATTTATGCTCTTCGGGCTCTTTACTCCAATCCCTCTTCCCAGGTTCAAATGTCCTCCTTTCTCTTACAAATCTTCCAGATATGCAATGGCACCAGGCAGAGATGCTTTTTTATTTTATGTCTTGAGCATCTGGCTGCTGCCATTAGTGCCCATCCGGACATCTGGGGGGTGGGGTCCCTATTAAACAGAGAGAGTACAAATTATCTCTATTTTCGGATGATATTTTGCAAACTCTGACACACCCACTTGTTTCTCTAGCATCCTTACATGTTCTCCTGACCCAATTTGGCTCTTTGTTTGGTTACAAAATAAACACTTGCAAGACAGAAGCTCTACCTCTTCATACTCCCCCGAATGCATCCTTGCAACAGACCTATTCATACCGTTGGTGTCCTCATTCTTTGAAATACTTGGGTGTGCAGAATACTTTACCAGGCTAACTACGTTCTCCTGTTTAAAGACATTTGTGATAGGCTGAAACATTGGAATACATATCCCATAACATGGCTAGGAAGGATAAATGTCTTGAAGATGTCAATTATACCTAAACTGCTGTAGCATTTTGAAACACTCTTAGTGCCCGTGCCCATGCCCCAACTTAAGATTCTCAAATGTTTGTTTCTTGCATTTATTTAGAATGGGAAGGCACACAGTATTGCCACTTCAGTGGTCTTCTCTCCCAAAAACCTTGGAGGCTTATGAGCCCCAGATCTTCTTAGGTACAATTATGTCTCCCACCTCTGTGCAGTCGCCTCTTGGTCATGCCAGATGGCTCTAAACAGATGGTTGAAGATCAAGATGGGATCCCCTCGCCCTGTTCATCTTGCTCTCCCCCTCCCTACCCTACTTTGGTCCCCCTCCCTCCACCAAGATCCCAGACTTCTTGACCTTGCCTATCCTCGATGCTCTTCATTTTGAAGGTTTGGCGTTTCTGCTCCACTAGGTTCTCTCTCTCTTCAGCATCCCCCCCTCCGTATAATGTGCTTTTTAGTCCCCTTATCCCCGACAGCCTCTCTACTACTGGGATGGAACCCTGGGCTCATGCTACACTGTTCCAGCTCCGTCACTTAGTACTTACAAACTTCTTACCTTCAATGACATTCAGGCTAAATATCAGATTCCTAAACATATGTTCTTCTCCTACTTCCAAATTAAACATTATTTCTCTGTATCCTTCCCATCCCTGACCTTTCTTAAGTCCATTACATTTGAATATACTGTATATGTGCTCAGGGTCCGCACCAATTACACTTAATATCTTCCATTTATAAATTCCTTCATGAACTTCCCTCTCTCGCTGAAGATTCACATACTGTATGTAATGTATATGCGTAAATTATCATCCATCCTCCAACGCCCTATCTCTCTCCCTTGTTGGGATAAGATATGGTCCTCCTCTTCTAAAGTTTCTAGATGCGTGGCGCAGAGAGAGACAGCTTTTAAAATTCTAATTTTCTGGCATAGAACGCCTGAAGTGTTACATCGACAAGACCCTTCACTGTCCCCTTTATGTTGGCACTGTAGCAGAACAACAGGTACACACTACCACATTTTTTGGTCTTGTGAGCATATAACTCCCTTCTAGGAAAATGGTAATGTCTCTTCTCCAACGGTTGTTTGAAGTACCACTTCTGCTGGACCCGATACATTATCTCTTGGGTCTTCCATTTCCGAGTATAGGAAAGTTTCCTTAAAAACTGACCTCATATTTTATTAGCCGCCAAGAGAATTATTCCAGTACATTGTCTGTCCTCCACACCCCCCTACTCATTCCAAACTTCTAAACACTATCTCAGAGATTCGGAGAATGGAGTATATGACTGCTCTGGTTAGCAATGCCATGACCCGGTTAAACAAGATATGGGATCCTTAGAACCAAAGTACCGATCCCTCCCTGTATCTTGATTTCCCCTGGTCTTCTAGCGAAACTTTCCCATGTCTCTTTCTCACTGACCCGCATCCCCTGGTGTATATCTTTAGTTTATTTTCCCCTTTTTTTCATATAAGAAATGTTTTCTAGTTCTATACACTGCTGTATTTTACACGTTATATATACATGTTTGACCTATTTAATGTTTATATACATGTTATTCATTCACTGCATTCTTGATCTTGATCAGTTTTGTACACTGTTTTATTATTTTTTTTTTTTTCCCTTTGTAACGTTTGTCTTTCTAAATTGCAATCTTTGTTTGTTTTCTAAAAACCTTTAATAAAAATACAATATAAAAAATAAAAAAATCACAAATCGATATAATTTTCTTTTCTTGCTCAACAATGAAAGTTTGACGTGCCTTATTGCATTTTATACGAATACAAACGTTTACGCAGCATAAAAGTTCATCCTCTCAGTTGGAATATTTTGTACAGTTTGGGAAGCTTTTTTGTTGTCTCAAGACTAATGTCTGGGTGCGCAAAAAAAAATAAAAATTTTCGATATCTGTTGGACAATTGGGGAAGACATGCTATTTTTTGTTATTTCCTTGTATTATCTTTGTTCTTGTGAAATACTTTAATATAATAATAAAATTGAAACAGAAAAAAAAATTAAAAAAATAAACCTCTGTACACATATTGTCATCACACACAGGTAAATCCAGTACTGTATCATGTAGTAGTGCTCTTCAAGAGACAGAGATTCTTTAAGTTTGGACAAGAGAGACAGTTTTTTAAAGAGGAAGTAAACCCTCCTCTACAACTTGTACCTATAGGTAAGCCTATGATAAGGCTTACCTATAGGTACTTTAAATATCTCCTAAACATGTACCGTTTAGGAGATATTTACCTTACATGCAGCCATTGACAGCCGCTCGTGCCGTTCCTTCAGAGTCCCGTGCCGTGACCGTCGGCTCTCCCACGCGTGCGCGGGAGTGACGTCACCGCGGCTCCGGCCAATCATAGAGGTGAGTGAGCGGCACGGCGGGGGCTCATTCTAAGGTAAGTATTGCATAATGAGCTAGTATGCGATGCATACTAGCTCATTATGTCTTTCTCTTGCAGGGTGTAAAGAAAAAACAAAAATGAGTTTACAACCTCTTTAACACTTTTTAAAATATGATTTAATAATAAAAAAGTAAAAAATGGTGCAAAATATTTTCAGAGGGCTATTACAAAGAAACAAAGAGTCAATAATGCAACAGAGCAATAAAAATGAGTTGAAAATGAAGATACTTTCAAGTTTCATGTTTCAGCAGACCCCAGTTAAACAAGGTGATATATTGGCTTTCATATCTTGACAGATCTTCCTTCATTTGATGGTACACGGGAGCTGTCTAAATGTTTTTACAGTCCATTTTTATTTGGTATCAAGTGAGTGTTGACATAGACCATCAGACCAATTAAGCTGCTCAGCAGTTACCCTGGGATGTCACTGTGTTTATAACTATCTCATGTTTTTTATCAGTATTAATATCTCTGAATATCTACAGGTTACAGTCTGCTAACATGCATATTATTGTCAAGCATGAAATTGGCTTTGAAATGGATAAAAATATGGTAGGTTTGGGATATTTACTTTACTTAGCAGGGTTATTGTGTCCCTTTGTCTCCCCATATTAGGGTAATGTAGGGTAGTTTGGACTTAAATTGTTACAAATTAACTAAGGAAGGTAAATATGTGCCAGGACTCCAATGGTAGGAGAAGGACTCTAGGACCCAGCATCTGTCAGGACTTCAATAGCAGGAGAAGGGCTCTAGGACCCTGCATCTCTGCCAGCACTTCACATGGGCCTTTATAAGGAAGTTTGTCAGTAATTTCAGTGTAGTTAATATAAAAATCAACTTCCAGCTAGTAAAATAAGTCCATTTAATAATATGTAGCAGCATCGATCATAAAGTGACAGTGGCATGGACAAGGGTGATAGGATTAGGTGGGTGATTGCAGGTACCAAACAGTGAACGGTAACAGAGCAAAATAAGCAAAGCTTCTGAGTGTGCTACACCCTTACCTTACTGCTGTAAGGTTACAGCATTTGACACATTGTTTTCCAGTGATCCTGCGTTCCTCCAAGGTGTGTGCTGGGAGGGGATACTATATTGGGTTCCTTCCAACTTCCAGGGGTGAGGGGGGGTTTTATGCTGTGTCCTATGGACTCCCAAGCGAGGGGCAGACAGAAAACAAAGCTTCCTCTGTTGTAGTATTTCAAATGATTTATTGGCAAAAAAACATGTAGCAACTTACATTAAGGCTTTCCAGAACCGGTGAATGGGGATGTCTGTAATGAGCGGTCAGTGATGCTGTACTTCCGCCTTCGGCCTCTGCGTCTCCACGCGTATCGTCGGGGCCACCTGACTTCCTCACCGTCCATTGTTTGGTACCTGCAATCACCCACCTGATCCTATCACCCATGTCCACGCCACTGTCACTTTATGATCGATGCTACTACATATTATTGAATGGACTTATTTTACTAGCTGGAAGTTTATGTTTATATTAACTACACTGAATTTTATGTCACGCAGTTCACATTTAAAATGTCACTTTATATTGAATTTTCCTTTTAAGTATAGTCAATCCTCACATTAGGACGGCTACCCTATTGTTGTTATTTTTCGTGCACTGGTATTTTGCACCTAGCACTTTATTCACAGCAGATGTTATTCTGAGGATTTTCTACCCTTGTGTATATTTATTTTATACCATTGCACTTTTTTGTCACTACTAGCACTAGCACCTTGGATTTATTTTTTACATCTTGTCTATGAAGCACAGGATCTATAGCATTTGTGACACTATTAGCACTAGCACTTTACATCTATTTTCTACATTTTTTTTTTACGAAGCACATGATCTATTTATTTACGGTACCTATTTATGTATACACCTATATATTGATATTTGATATCAGGATAAACGCGGCTTTAATATTTTACTTAACATGACATCCTTACCTTTTCACACAGCTTTGTGAGGGTCCCAGTACGCATTACCATTACAAGCGGGAAACCCTCTGACTGAAGATGGGTCATAGTTGTTAAGGACATGGAAGAGTGCTCCTTAACTTCCAGCTATTCACAAATCAGTCGGAATCATTTGTTTTTTCAGATACAGTAAAACCTTGGATTGCGAGCATAATTCGTTCCGGAAGCATGCTTGTAATCCAAAGCACTCTTATATCAAAGCAAGTTTCCCCATAAGAAATAATGGAAACTCAGATGATTCGTGCCACAACCATTTATTCATAAATCCTTCAATTTATAGTTCATATAAAAAGATTATAGCATTGCGATAGGTTGTGTAACCATAAAATTTAGCAACTCACATGGTTGATGAATAAAACAGGCACATCTAAGGATGCAGGTATCCGGGGTAAAGCTGTCCACATAGACCATCTTCTGAACCACCGGCTGCTAGTCTGTAATCCTGACCGGGAAGACCACCCTGGAGTAAAGCGATCTGATAGCGAGGGGAAGCATGGAAGGGATGACGTAGATGGTGGTGCGGTGGATGGTCTATGTGGACAGCTTTACCCCTGATGCCTGCATCCTTAGATGTGCCTGTTTTAATCATCAACCATGTGAGCTGCTAAATATTGAACCTTCATTAAATGTAACCATATTGCTACACTTAGAAGCGCCTCTCTTCTTCTTTTGTACTCAGCTGTGACTTGAGGCTACTTGTATATCAAGACATTGCTTGTATATCAAGTCAAAATTTATTTGAACATTTTGCTTGTCTTGCAAAGCGCTCTTAAACCAAGTTACTCTCAAACCAAGGTTTTACTGTACTTTAAACATCCCCATGAAGCAAATAAATGTTGTTGTTTCATTACAATTTATTTAGGATTGAATGAAATTTGTTACTATTGTTGTTCAGACATTTAGATACATTCAAATCTCCAAATAGCAAAAATGTAGTCTGAATTTAGATTCATAGAGAAACTAATCACACGTGTCTAGCAATGAGCTGAGTATACAGTATGAACTTTCATTGGGTGGGTATAAGCATATTGCTATCATTGTTCCCTTTAAAGACTCAGTGAAAAGCTGAAGCAATGACTCATCATCATTTACTGTATTGGTCTGCTGAGGCCAAAGTTTAAACCAGAGCTATAATGCAGACAGCCACTGATATGATCTCTCTTTAGTTATGACTATTAGCTGTGAGAATCCTTTTGGCATGCACTAAATTTTTATTTGCAATATAAAGAACATATCTAAATATGTACAATATAATAAACATAAAACAATAGCTTAAATATGTATAATTTAGAAACTATACCCAAAATCATTATAGTTTTTCTTTAATGATTTGTCATTAGGGATGATATTTGGGTTTGCAACTACCATAGAATTGTGGCAAATTTTGCAAGTCCCAGAGAATTTTGGGCATATTCACCCAGGAGATTTTTTTTAAACCATTATGCATTACATGCCATTTTAACTATGGCCAGCAGGCTTAGAAGGGGCAAGAGGGGCCCTCCTCACTATATAAGGGGCATATTAGGATTTTTTGTGATCCACTTCACAATTATGTGCCAGTTTGTTTTGGTCTATCACATCCAAATAACGTACAATGACGTTTTTGGTTGCAACATGACAAAATGTGGAAAATTTCAAGGGGTATGAATACTCAATTTCAAGCGGTATGAATTTCATGCCCCTGTACATTGTTTTCAATATGCCAAGTCTAAACCAAAGAGCCTCATTGGTATGCACTGGGCAAAAATAGGACATGCTTCAGTTAAACACAGCATAACGTAATATACTTTGGTTCTTGCTGTGAAAAAAGAAAAACATACAAAATAAAGTATTTTGGCTTCTGCTTTGAAAATTAGAAAAATATACATCAATGCATTAAATATCTGCACATCAGTGCTAGCAACACACAAGAGAAACAGTGCTACTACCCATACTCAAAAAATGTCAGCAGAGCTTACAGTTGCTTGATCCACAGTCATTGTCTGAGTCAATTTCGGCTCTTAAAATTCTTCATGTTTATTGAAAAACCATAGTGTACAAATGCAGATAAAACCAGTTGACGTGTTTCAGCCTACAAGGCTAAAACACTAAATGGCATAGACTCCACCCATCAATAGCCTTAATTGATTGCAAATGATCAACAAGAAAGAGGGCAGCCTTAACAATAACTCTATGGAAGGTGAATTTTGTTATTTTTTTCTGGCCTTTTTGAAGACCAATAATAGTAATAATACACCATTATATTATGTACATTAAAGTGAAATATAGGTCAGAATATCAGGTGTACATATCAAAGACCCAAAGACCCATAACAAAAACAATTTAACACTGACATAAACCAGTCACCAATCAGTAGTCAAACAAAAGTAGGTTTGATAAAAAGACACAGGGTCTAGTTTAAGGAGAAAAGATAAAGGTGGTAGATAAGCAGGGAGGGGGGGGGGGGGGGGGGGTAGGATGGGAAGTAAAGATTTTAGGAGGGGGGGAAAGATATATATCGGCACGCTGGTTCGCCCGTACAGTGGAATAACACAGCCCATGGGTCATTGGAAATAGGGAAACCTTGTATTACATCAATCCAATTTAAAATCGATGACCAATAGGGGTAAATGAGTGGGCCCTGCCACGAGATGTGAGCATGTGTGGCTACCGCCCCGTAGCCTCTCCAGCAGAGCTCAGAAGTGTCTAGGAAAACGTTATGAAGAGATGCAGGCGTATAATGCCATCTGGTCAGAAGCTTATAATTTATCTTTGCAATTTTAGAAGAAATAGAGGAAATGTGAGCCATTTGAAGAACGGTGGAACTTTGGTCATCTGTTAGAGGATGTTGTAGGTCCTGTCCCCAGCTCGCTCAGAAGGAAGACCAAGTGTTGGAATCCAAGGACATTAGAGCTTTATAGAATAGGAAAATTAGTTTCTGCAGAGGTTGCGTGAGTGCCATTAGGTTTTCCACTGGTGTTAGGTCTGCGAGGGTATGATTTTGAAAGAGATTTAATGAACATGGATAGTTGGTTATATATCCATTGGTCCATAACTGAAACGTCTGTGATTTTAAGCAGAGAGGTTAGTGGTATTAGTCCTCTAGGAGACATAACATGATGAAGAAGAGCAGGTGCATGAGTGATCCAAGTGCGAAATTTAGGATCTAGGTCCCCTGGTGGGAAGTATGGTAACCTATTAAGCGCATCAAGGGGGAGTTGTAGACCCATCCATGAGACTTATGAAGGGAGTCCCAAATTGTGAAGGTAGACCTAGTCTGAGGGGATGTATGACAGAGAATGAAAACCATATGGAATCCAGAGCTGTGGGAACAGCTCCCCATTTCTAAGGTTTTGTTCCAGTTGCACCCACAACTTGGACTCCCGGTGATGTTTCCAGTCCTGTATTCTATTCAGGATGATCGCTAAGAAGTATTTTTTTAAAATCAGGGAGAGCTAACCTTCATCAGGTTTTAATTTAGTGAGAAGAGCTTGAGAAATGTGGGGATGTTTTTTGGTGCCAGATGTATTTGCATACCAATGAGGTTAGCACCATAAAGAAACCTGGTGGTACATTGTAAGGAATCATTTGGAACAAGAATAGCAGTCTGGGCAAGACATTCAGTTTTACAACGCTGATTCTTCCCCACCATGAGTAAGCCAACTGGTTCCATTTATGTAGGTCTTGGTGGATAGTATTTAAAAGTAGGGGTAAAGTTTTCATAGAATAGTGAGGCTCATCTCCTTTTGTAATAGTGTTTTGTTGCAATCCCAATCTCTAAGATTAGAATAGACTCTCTCTCTAAGGCCCAACATTTTTGGCCCTAGAGAAATTATGAGTTGAAAGCTACATGTCCCCCAGGATTAAATGACATGGTCAATTTCAATTCCTTTCTTGAGGGATTTATCTCTGGCAAGTCTGCTCAGTTACTATGAATATCCTTCTATTGATATAATGGTAAGTGGGTATATACACTATATTATCAAAAGTATTGGGATGCTTGCCTTTACACACACGTGAACTTTAATGGCCTCCTAGTCTTAATCCGTAGGGTTCAATATTGAGTTGGCCCCACCTTTGCAGCTATAACAGCTTCAACTGTTCTTGGAAGGCTGTCTACAAGGTTTAGGAGTGTGTCTATGGGAATGTTTGACCATTCTTCCAGAAGCGCATTAGCGAGGTCAAGAACTGATGTTGGACAAAATGGTCTGGCTCGCAGTCTTCACTCTAATTCATCCCAAAGGTGTTCTATCGGGGTTGAGGTCAGGGCTCTGTGCAGGCCGGTCAAGCTCCTCTACTCCAAACTCACTCATCCATTTTTTCTTAAGTGGGATAAAAAATTAAATGGCCGGTGGAGCCATGTTTTAAATATTTCTCAATACAAGGTGCATTTGGAGTCACTAGATGACACAGGATTCTCTGGAGTGTGCTGAAGTCACAGGGTACACAAGACGTGTCCTGGGGTCAATAAATGATACAAGATGCTTTGAGGAGCACTGGAGTCACAGTAAGTACAGGGAAGCATTGGGGTTAATAGATGGCATGGAATTCTGTGATTTGCACTGGAGCCACAGGGTGCACAGGGGCTCACTGGAGACACCAGTTAAAATGGGCATACTGGATTGACTAGGTACACTGGGTGCACTGGAGTCACTGGATGTACTGGGCACATTGGAGTCACAGGATACACTGGGTGCACTGAAGTCAGACATTAAGGACACACAAAAAAAGTACTGCTGCATTAAGAGGGGTTCAGCTAAAGCATAGAAACACACTGGGGTTGATTTGCTAAAACTGAAGAGTGCAACTCTTGGTGCAGCTGTGCATAGTAGCCAATCAGCTCCAATTTCAGCTTCTTCAATTAAGCTTCAACAAAAAATCCTGGAAGCTGATTGGTTTCTATGCAGAACTGAACCATATTTTGCACTGTCCAGTTTTATTAAATCAACTCCGCTTGGACTTTGAGCCACATGCCACTTTGCAATTTACTGTAAAGTCATGGTAATCAGGAGAGCTGTCATTGGACTGGGTGTGGTGTGGCTTTCTACTTGGATGCAGTGCTAGTGCTAGTGCTCCGAACTAAAACCCAAAAATGCCAGAAGCTGCGCCCAAAGGAGATAATCTGTCGATGAATCCCAGAGGAGTTGAGTGCAACTGTCACAATTTCAAAGATGAGACATAATAACTTAATCTATAAATCTGAAGGGAGATCAGAAAAAAACATGTTAGACATTTCTGATGATTTTATGACTTTATATTTTACTATATTTACATTTTAAGCCTCATAATATTTACATCAACAGTAGTGTTTGAGTGTTACCTTTGCTTTCTATTGTCTTTTAAAATATGTTTATCATCAGTATGTCAATCTCTAATGAATAGATTTGGTACAGTTCGTTTTGGGCTTGAATATACTCTCTATTTATCTGGCCTTATGCTTGCTTTTACTCTTTCTTCATAAATGATTCAGACAAAATGCATGCATGGTGCAGATTTTCTTTTAAAATGTACTTTAAAATGCTTGAATTGTATGATCTTGATGCTTTGTACATAATTTATGTAGCATTACTTATGCTGTCCAGTTTATAGTGCATGGTTTCAAATAAGCATTGTGCTTCAGTATGCAGATTTCAGGCAGCACTGCAATGTGAATGAGTAACCTTCCTATAACCTTGAAAAATCAATAGCTTGCTTAGTACTGCATTTTTCCAGATTGATCTATGGTCTTTGCTGTAGTGGGTGTATTTCCATCTGCTGTTCTGAATAGCATCTTCACTTGACATTTTTCAACCCTTTTCTTAGCCTTAATATGTGACACAAACATCAGCTGGGAAAATCATATTATAATTGACTTTCAGGGTAATGAAACAAAATTGTGCAGAGACTCAGTTTTGGTGCCAGCTTTACAGGCACTCAATTATACTGCAAGCAGTAGTAAAGCAGAATTATATGCCACATGTTATAATTTTACTGTTTTATAGCAACCATCCTATTGAAAATATATCTCAGATCCAGCATTTTAGAATAATTTGTACAGCCTAAATGGAGGGATAATTCAGATCTATCTATGATACAGATATATATATATATACTATATTACCAAAAGTATTGGGACACCTGCCTTTACATGCGCATGAACTTTACCCACTTTACGACCACCCGCCGCAGTTATACTGCGGCAGGCAGCCGCTCCTGCGCAAACTGCCGTAGGTATAGGTCGGTCGCGCGCAAGCAGCTAGGGGGCGGGCGTGCACCGCTGCCGGCACGCTCCCACCGCTGCCGGCGCGCTCCCGCCCCCGCTCGTCAGTGGGGAAGCCGATGCACGGGGCAGGCGGCTCCGATTGTGGCCTGACACCAACGATCGTTCCCCGCTGAGAGAGAAGGACTGTCAGCTGTTGTAAACACAGCTGACCGTTCTTCTCCCTGGAATGATCATAGAGCCCCTGTGATCCTTCTATATAGGATCACAGCTCTCTATGGTCATTTCACAAGCCACCCCCCCCCCCCCCCCCCACAGCTAGAATCACTCCCCTAGGCTCACATTTAACCCCTTGATCACTCACAATGTAAATCTCTTCCCCCCGCCAGTGTCATTATTACAGTAAAAGTGCAAATTTTTAGCGCTGATTACTGTAGTAATGTCACTGGTCCCCCCAAAAGTGTCAAAAATGTCAGGCGGGGGTCTGATTTGTCCGCTGCAATGTCGCAGTCCTGCAAAAAACGCAGATTACTAGTAAAAAAATTAAAATAAAAAAAATAAAAATGACATAAATCTTTCCCGTAGTTAGTAGACATGATAACTATTGTGCAAACCTATCAAAATATGCTTATTGCGATTTTTTACCAAAAATATGTAGCAGAAAACAAATTGGCCTAAATTGTTAAAAAAATTTGATTTTATAATTTTTTTTTTGGGAATGTTATATAGCAGAATGTGAAAAATATTGTTTTTTTTTTAATTTCACAATTGTAGCTCTTTTTTTTGTTTATAGCGCAAAAAATAAAAATCGCACAGTTGATCAAATACCACCAAAAGAAAGCTCTATTTATGGGAAAAAAAGGACATCAATTTTATTTAGGCACAGCATCGCACAACCGTGCAATTGTCCCTTAAAATAACGCAGTGCCGAATCGCAAAACATGGCCTGGTCATTAAGGGGGCAAATCCTTCCGGTCCAGAAGTGGTTAATGACATCCCAGTCTTAGTCCGTAGGGTTCAATTTTGAGTTGGCCCACATTTTGCAGCTATAACAGCTTCAACTCTTCTGGGAAGGTTGTGTCTATGGGAATGTTTGACCATTCTTCCAGAAGCGTATTTGTGAGGTTAGGCACTGATGTTGGACGAGAAGGCCTGGCTTGCAGTCTCTGCTCAAATTCATCCCAAAGGTGTTCTGTCGGGTTGAGGTCCATTAAATATGCTATATACTGCTGTGTAATATCTTTTGCTAACTGCATAGTTTCATTTCTGGGTTGGGTATCGCTCTGGTATTGGTTACCTTAAAAAAAGTAATGTATAGAGGGTGATATAACTGGTTTTTAATGAACAATAATTTTGAATCTTGTAAAAATAAAGTATATATTTTTTATCTACTCAAGTTGCCTTATGTTGTGCCAATAAAGTCTGCTTTTTCAAACTTATGGGGTTTCTATGGTTTCCATTTATAGTTAATTAGATGTGGCACATTGAAGGTTTACCTAATTCCTTGTGTATAGGGTAGCAGATATCCATGTTTTACTTTCATCTCAACCAAGCCTCTATTATCTGTTTATAGAGCAGGTAATTATTTGTTATAAATTTGGCATATCATATTTCATTTACAATAGTTGTTTATCTTGCTGCCTTTTGATCTATAGATATTATGGCTGACTACATTGGTATAGTGTGGGATGGCTTAATGCTTTGCATCCAAAAATAGTCACTTCCGCCACATGCCAAGAAGCAAGAACAAAATCTGCATTACTTCCTCCATTGTTGTTCGCTGTGTAGCTTACTTTTTCGCATTAGAATTCTTTATTTTCCGGCATACACCATGCCTATCAAGTGACGTTGATCACTACTTTCCGGCTACACCGCGCCTATCATGTGAGGGTGCTGTTGGCGGTGGAAATACAAGCCTGATCAAGGTGTACCATTCCGAACCCTACTGAACTGTAGGCTTAGGTAGAAGGGATGATGTGTAATCTAGCAGTAGAAAGGTATTTTTTTTTTTGTACACATGTGCGTAGGCTGTAAACCATTTTGTGCTGACACCAAAGAATAATGGATTCCAGAAAAAGCTGCCATGAACAAAAACAAAAATGATACCCTACAAGCTTATGAATAAGAAAAGTTTTCTTTGTTCTTTTTCAGGGCAGATGCTGCTCTGAACTCCACTACAATATTTTCAACATCTTCCCCTAGATTTTGGACCCTGTTACTGTAAAGTAAACTTATAGAGAGTGAACTGGAAAATCCAAAATCCAACCACAATTATTTTATCACGGTTACGTGATAGCTTATGTTTTTGAGGTTTATTTTCAAGATGTCCAAGAGAGATCACACAAATATGTGCAGGTTAAAACAAACTGTAGAACATTTAGTTAGGTAATCTAGCAAGGAACTGAGCTATAGGTGCCATTCACCAAGGAGTCCAGCCTATTTTCAATGTCTTGGCAGATGACCAAACTAGATGTGGGCATGTAGCATCCCTGGCCAGAGACTACCTTATTCCAGCTGTAGTATATACAGGAATAATTGATGGTAATGACCTGTTGTAACCCTGGAAAGGGGTACACACATTCCTAATGGAAAGTTGCGCTGTATGAAAACAGATAATGTGAAATGACAACAATAACTATAAATAATAATAATATAGACAGTCCATCCGCACCAATGTGAATCCAGTGCATATATTACATAAAAGTGTCCAACACACTATTATTGGTGTATATCTCACATTTGAGTTGCTGCTTTTGTTTGTTTATATAGCGCACTTATACCTTTGTTTTTTACATTCCTAAAGGAGCCTAGTCAGTTCGTAGTAAGGGCATTCCTGTAGTATTTGGTCAGTTTGTGTGCAAAACAACTAGTAGGCTCTAGGGAAAAACAAAGGAAAGAACTGCCCACATTAAATAAACCCAGAAAATTTCTCGCAAGATTAGAAAAAAGTAAAAAAACAAACAACTATATAGAAAAAATAAATAGCAAAGGGGAAATGCTGTACACAACTACAGAAATAGCTAGTGAATTTCAAAATTACTGTAAAATCTAACACCTGAAGTAGAACAGTGTAGAAAACAAAAGATCATAGAATACATAAAGAACTCAAAACTCCCTAAAACAACAATTGAAAAATTATCAGCCTTAGAGGCACCAATATCTCAGAAAGAAGTTAGTAATCCCTTAAAAAATACCCCTACGGGAAAAAGCCCTGGTCCAGACGGTTACACCACTAGTTTTTCTAAGAAGTTTAAGGAAATATTGGTCCCGAAACTCTGCTCTTATATGAATGAGATAGGTGAAAAGGGGGAGATGAAAGTTGAATCACTGCAGGCTCATATAACTGTTATACCTAAAGATGGGAAATATGCAACCTTGTGCTCTAGTTACAGGCCAATAGCACTGGTAAATACAGACACAAAATTATATGCAAAAAGGTTAGCGACGCGATTGAAGGATTTGATGGCAGAATGGATACATGCAGATCAGACAGAATTTATTCCAGGAAGAGAAGGGAAAGATAATGGGATTAGAACTCAATTGTTGTTACATAAGTCTAAAGAACGAGATGTCCCAGCCCTTTTGTTATCAATCAATGCTGAAAAAGCATTCGATAGGGTGGACTGGGAATTCATGGCTGAAACAATAAAGGACTTGGGAGTTGGACCCAAGACGAACCAATGGACAGGAGCCCTATATATAAATCCATCCGCATCGGTAAAATTAAATGGTAATTTATTATCTTGGTTTAAAATGTGTAACGGGACGAGACAGGGATGTCCTTTTTTCACCCCTGTTCCTCCTAACATTAGAACCTTTGCTGGCATCTTTAACCACTTCAGCCCTGCCCACCGCAGTTTTATTGCGGCAGGCAGGCGCTCCTGGGCAAAGTGATGTAGTACTAGGTCACTCGCTCTGGAGACTGTAGGGGGCGAGCCCCGGCTCGTTAGCTGGGGAGCCAGCTCGTGTGACCGGCGGCTCCGATGGCCGCTGGCGAGTCGCGATCTCCCGCAGCAGAGAGAGAAGGACAGACGGCGGATGTAAACACAGCAGAAGAGCAGGCTCTGCAGAAGGAATTCCTATTTACTTAGGCTAAATCTAAGTTAAAATATTTAGGGATAAACATAACCCCTCTATCTGAAAATCTCTACCTTGCTAATTATATTCCACTGTTAGAGGAGATAAAGTTAAACATTAGGAAAATATTGGCTCATCTATAGTGTTGAGCGAACACGGACTGTATTATTCGTGTTCGTACCGAATAATTGGATTTTTTTTACCCGAACACGGACACGGACACTTTACTGTATGTTCGGGTAAAAATCCGTGTTCGGTCGTTTTATTTCCGGGTTTTTCATGCTTTGGCGCTCTTTTCATGGCGGGCTTTCAACAGCCAATCAACAATCGTTTAACTGGTGTGCCTTAAGCCATCCCAGCCATGCCTGCAAATGTCTTAGTAGCTGTGATTGGCCGTCTGAAGCATGTGACCAAGTCTTTATAAGTTCGAGGCAGCCGCCGCAGCAGCGTCATTCTGCTGCTTAGCTAAGGGACAGAGCACACATCAATGTGCTGGCTGCTGATTAGGGAAAGATAGGCAGGAAAAAACCATTTGTGTCCGGATAGAATTGAGGGACAGGTCGGAGTGTTTAGGCAGGGCGAGTTGTAGGCATTTTAGGGATAGAGTCTGCTGAATTATAGGGTCAGTGTCTTCTACAAACTACAATCGATATTGCTGTGTGGGGGGTGCGGTGAATCTGCACTCAATCCTGATCTACGATCTCTTCTCAATCCTGTTAGGGACAGAGTCTGCTGAATTTTAGGGAAACTGTGTTCTACAAACTACAATCGATATTGCTGTGTGGTGTGGGATTGGAGATAGGCAGGTGTCAGTGATCCACATCCATTTTTCTGTGTGTGAGCTGCAGTGAACACAATCTTTTTGGGCTGCAGTGAACACAATCTTTTTGGGCTGCAGTGAACACAATCTTTTTGGGCTGCAGTGAACACAATCTTTTTGGGCTGCAGTGAACACAATCTTTTTGGGGTGCAGTGAACACAATCTTTTTGGGCTGCAGTGAACACAATCTTTTTGGGCTGCAGTGAACACAATCTTTTTGGGCTGCAGTGAACACAATCTTTTTGGGGTGCAGTGAACAAAATCTTTTTGGGGTGCAGTGAACACAATCCTTTTTGGTGTGCAGTGAACACAATCTTTGTGGGGTGCAGTGAACAAAATCCTTTGTGGGGTGCAGTGAACACAATCTTTTTGGGGTGCAGTGAACAAAATCCTTTTTGGGGTGCAGTGAACAACATCCTTTTTGGGGTGCAGTGAACACAATCTTTTTGGGGTGCAGTGAACAAAATCCTTTGTGGGGTGCAGTGAACACAATCTTTTTGGGGTGCAGTGAACACAATCTTTTTGGGGTGGAGTGAACAACATCCTTTTTGGGGTGCAGTGAACAAAATCCTTTTTGGGGTGCAGTGAACAAAATCATTTTTGGGGTGCAGTGAACACAATCTTTTTGGGGTGCAGTGAACACAATCTTTGTGGGGTGCAGTGAACACAATCTTTTTGGGGTGGAGTGAACAACATCCTTTTTGGGGTGCAGTGAACAACATCCTTTTTGGGGTGCAGTGAACACAATCTTTTTGGGGTGCAGTGAACACAATCTTTGTGGGGTACAGTGAACAGAATCTTTGTGGGGTGCAGTGAACACAATCTTTTTGGGGTGCAGTGAACACAATCTTTGTGGGGTGCAGTGAACACAATCTTTTTGGGGTGGAGTGAACAAAATCATTTTTGGGGTGCAGTGAACAACATCCTTTTTGGGGTGCAGTGATCAAAATCCTTTTTGGGGTGCAGTGAACACAATCTTTTTGGGGTGCAGTGAACAAAATCCTTTGTGGGGTGCAGTGAACAGAATCTTTGTGGGGTGCAGTGAACACAATCTTTGGGGGGGTACAGTGAACACAATCTTTTTGGGGTGCAGTGAACACAATCTTTGTGGGGTACAGTGAACAGAATCTTTGTGGGGTGCAGTGAACACAATCTTTGGGGGGTACAGTGAACACAATCTTTTTGGGGTGCAGTGAACACAATCTTTGGGGGGTACAGTGAACACAATCTTTTTGGGGTGCAGTGAACACAATCTTTGTGGGGTGCAGTGAACACAATCTTTGGGGGGGTACAGTGAACACAATCTTTTTGGGGTGCAGTGAACAACATCCTTTTAGGGTGCAGTGAACACAATCTTTGTGGGGTGCAGTGAACAACATCCTTTTAGGGTGCAGTGAACACAATCTTTGTGGGGTACAGTGAACAGAATCTTTGTGGGGTGCAGTGAACACAATCTTTGGGGGGTACAGTGAACACAATCTTTGTGAGGTGCAGTGAACACAATCTTTGTGGGGTGCAGTGAACACAATCATTGTGGGGTGCAGTGAACTCAATCTTTGTGGGGTACAGTGAACACAATCTCATACTTCTGAAGATTTGAGGGTGCTGCCTGTTCCATACTCCCCCTACTCCTCATCTAGCCTTTTAGGGGTACAAACAATAGTAATTGGGGCCTAGTGTGGTTGTGTACGTGTGATATACATACACTTTTTTTGGATCATATTTTCTATTCCGCTATTTAATCAAAAACCTTTGGGGATCAGTTAAATTGGGGGATAGTCTGTGTTGGTACGTGTGAGAGAGATCCACCTTTCCAAGTTGTTGGGGTTCATCTCATACTTCTGAAGGTTTGAGGGTGCTGCCTGTTCCATACTCCCCCTACTCCTAGCCTTTTAGGGGTACAAACAATAGTAATTGGGGCCTAGTGTGGTTGTGTACGTGTGATATACATACACTTTTTTTGGATCATATTTTCTATTCCGCTATTTAATCAAAAACCTTTGGGGATCAGTTAAATTGGGGGATAGTCTGTGTTGGTACGTGTGAGAGAGATCCACCTTTCCAAGTTGTTGGGGTTCATCTCATACTTCTGAAGGTTTGAGGGTGCTGCCTGTTCCATACCCCCCCTACTCCTCATCTAGCCTTTTAGGGGTACAAACAATAGTAATTGGGGCCTAGTGTGGTTGTGTACGTGTGATATACATACACTTTTTTTGGATCATATTTTCTATTCCGCTATTTAATCAAAAACCTTTGGGGATCAGTTAAATTGGGGGATAGTCTGTGTTGGTACGTGTGAGAGAGATCCACCTTTCCAAGTTGTTGGGGTTCATCTCATACTTCTGAAGGTTTGAGGGTGCTGCCTGTTCCATACCCCCCCTACTCCTCATCTAGCCTTTTAGGGGTACAAACAATAGTAATTGGGGCCTAGTGTGGTTGTGTACGTGTGATATACATACACTTTTTTTGGATCATATTTTCTATTCCGCTATTTAATCAAAAACCTTTGGGGATCAGTTAAATTGGGGGATAGTCTGTGTTGGTACGTGTGAGAGAGATCCACCTTTCCAAGTTTTTGGGGTTCATCTCATACTTCTGAAGATTTGAGGGTGCTGCCTGTTCCATACCCCCCCTACTCCTCATCTAGCCTTTTAGGGGTACAAACAATAGTAATTGGGGCCTAGTGTGGTTGTGTACGTGTGATATACATACACTTTTTTTGGATCATATTTTCTATTCCGCTATTTAATCAAAAACCTTTGGGGATCAGTTAAATTGGGGGATAGTCTGTGTTGGTACGTGTGAGAGAGATCCACCTTTCCAAGTTGTTGGGGTTCATCTCATACTTCTGAAGGTTTGAGGGTGCTGCCTGTTCCATACTCCCCCTACTCCTAGCCTTTTAGGGGTACAAACAATAGTAATTGGGGCCTAGTGTGGTTGTGTACGTGTGATATACATACACTTTTTTTGGATCATATTTTCTATTCCGCTATTTAATCAAAAACCTTTGGGGATCAGTTAAATTGGGGGATAGTCTGTGTTGGTACGTGTGAGAGAGATCCACCTTTCCAAGTTGTTGGGGTTCATCTCATACTTCTGAAGGTTTGAGGGTGCTGCCTGTTCCATACCCCCCCTACTCCTCATCTAGCCTTTTAGGGGTACAAACAATAGTAATTGGGGCCTAGTGTGGTTGTGTACGTGTGATATACATACACTTTTTTTGGATCATATTTTCTATTCCGCTATTTAATCAAAAACCTTTGGGGATCAGTTAAATTGGGGGATAGTCTGTGTTGGTACGTGTGAGAGAGATCCACCTTTCCAAGTTGTTGGGGTTCATCTCATACTTCTGAAGGTTTGAGGGTGCTGCCTGTTCCATACTCCCCCTACTCCTCATCTAGCCTTTTAGGGGTACAAACAATAGTAATTGGGGCCCAGTGTGGTTGTGTACGTGTGATATACATACACTTTTTTTGGATCATATTTTCTATTCCGCTATTTAATTTAACTGGGCCTCCATGCGAGACCTGTGTGCCTTGTTGCGCTGTTTTGAGTACTCCACCAACATGGCCAGTGGCAATGACGCCGTTCTCAGCTTAACTATCCCACTTCTATGCCTCCTTGAAAAAACAATTCGGGCGATGATGGAAGAGGATGTGGCACAGGATGAGGAGGAGGAGGAGGATGAAGAGGTAACATTTCCAAGGCTTTCAGGGCAGTCATTCGCAAGGGGCTCCGGTTCCTGCACACGCAAACGCCAGGGACGCAATTGTCCAGCAGGGGCACAGTTCTGGAGGATGAGGAGGATGAGGAGGAGGAGGAGCTGGAGGAGGAGATGGAACCATGTTCACAGCAGGGTGGCACCCAGGCCAGCTCATGGCCATCACTGGTGCGTGGCTGGGGGGATACAGAGGACACGGACGATACACCTCCCACAGAGGACAGCCTTTCGTTGCCTCTGGGCAGCCTGGCACACATGAGCGATTACATGCTGCAGTGTCTCCACAACGACCGCCGAGTTGCCCACATTCTAACTTGTGCTGATTACTGGGTGGCCACGCTGCTGGATCCCCGTTACAAGGACAACGTACCGTCCTTAATTCACTCACTGGAGCGCGATCGCAAGATGCGCGAGTACAAGCGCACGCTGGTAGACGCCATGCTGCTGGCATTCCCATCTGACAGCGGGGCCACAGTGGAAGCACAAGGCAGAGGAGGAGGAGGAGGAGGTCGCCAACGCAACCAGGGCACCGCCAGCACCTCAGAAGGCAGGGTTAGCATGGCCGAAATGTGGAAAAGCTTTGTCAGCACGCCACAACAAACAGCAGCACCAGCAGCTCAGATGGAACGTCTTAGCAGGAGGCAGCATTTTACCAACATGGTGGAGCAGTATGTGTGCACACGCCTACATGTAGTGAATGACGGGTCTGCCCCCTTCAACTTCTGGGTCTCCAAATTGGGCACATGGCCTGAGCTTGCCCTTTACGCCTTGGAGGTGCTGGCGTGCCCTGCAGCCAGTGTATTATCTGAACGGGTATTTAGCACGGCTGGGGGCGTTATAACAGACAAGCGCAGCCGCCTGTCCAGAGACAATGTGGACAAGCTCACGTTCATTAAAATGAACCAGGCATGGATCCCACGGGACTTTTCCGTACCTTATGCAGAATAGCAATGGATACCGACCTTACCCACCCATTGTTCCATTTTTGCTCTTTCTCACTCTTTTGGGGTGTACCCTCATTTAAAATTTTTGAAAAGAAGCAGTGTTGGCTACCTCGTCCTCCTCCTCAGGGCCAGATTAATGTAGGGGCTATTGGAGCTGCAGCTCCAGGCCCCTACCTTTTATATAGGCCCCGGGTTGGCCATATTCACTGTTACCGCTCTTCTGTCACTTGTAAACACAGAAGTCTGGCTTCTATGCTCGCTTCCCCAGGCAGCACCCTCAGAACCTCCCCACACAGCGTGAAGGCCGGACAAGGAGGGACAGTTGGCGATGCATGGATGTGTTTATGGGCTTCAGAGACAGCATCCCATGTTGAATTAGGCATGCATGGCTGCACCCTTCCTCCTCTGGGTGCATGGCAAGGCACGGCCCTTAAGGCCCTTCAAAATCCTCAGCACCAAGCCCATGATGCTGTTAATCCGGCCCTGGTCCTCCTCCACCGCCGCTTCCACCTACACCGCCCATAGGTGTGCGCAGCCTATTGCATTAAGGTGTGCACCCCAAAGTTGAAATACACATGCATGTGTTTGCCAGCAGGGAGAGTAATGTATCGGGGCCATGTACCTGTAGGCAAGGAGAAATAGAGCAGAGCAGGTCCCAGGGAGATCTTTCCCATCTCCTCACTGGCAATGCTATGTGCCCTAGGTGATTAGGGTGTGCCCAGGCACACCCAGCACACCCTGTGCGCACGCCTATGTCACCGCCACATCCACCACCACCTCAACCTCACTCCTACTCCATATGGGCCTCGTCCTTCAGAGATGAAGAAGAACATTGTTTTATTTTTCTGTTTTTTTTTGTTGTTTTAAGTTATTTCCCTATCCACATTTGTTTGCAGAGCACTTGCCATGCTCTTAATTACGTTTTGCTGCCATTTGCAGCACTCTAGCCCTTTCCTTTGGTGTTTTAGAGCCATTTTAGTGCCTTAAAGTTCGGGTCCCCATTGACTTCAATGGGGTTCGGTGTCCGGGAAAAGTTCGGTAAAAGTCCGGGACACGGACCCGGACTATTTTTTAAAGTTCGGCCGAACCCGTCGAACACGGACATCTAGGTGTCCGCTCAACCCTACTCATCTATTCTCTTGGTTAGGCAGAATAAATATGTGTAAAATGATAATTCTGCCCTACTGATAATTCTGATACTATTCAGATTGCAAATGCTATATTTTGCTATTCCACTGGCATATTTTAAAACAATAAGAACAATGTTGTTAAAAATTTTATGGCAGGGGAAAAATTCTAGAGTGCAGTATGCGGTTCTTAGTAGAGGTAAGACACAAGGGGGAGCAGTGGCACCACCTGACATCAAAAGATACAACACAGCAGCATTGATATCACAGATGATAGAATTGACAAAAAATAAAAACTCTGAAAAAAGATGGGTTAAGTTGGGAATCATGTTGAGTCGAGCAAAATTGGATAGGAACATTTGGGTCCCACCAAAATATAGGGAAAAACAAAGACACACATGAAATAACGAGAGCTGTATACTGTATAAGACGTTGGATATGCTGTATAGGCAGGCCGGGTGGAAATACAATTCTCTGTTATTACCACAAGTAGGCACAACATATTTTATACCCGGAATGGAGAAACAGTTTGGTGGTGGGACAGGAGATTTGCAATTAAAAGATTTTACACATAATGGAAAAATTAGATCTCTTCATGATTTAAACACAATGGGAAAGTTGACACTAAATTGCTGGAGTTACATGCAATTAAGACACTTTGTAAGCTGTTGCCCGAACCCATCAAATCAGAAAAAGAGTTGAACCTTGTGGAAAAACTCTGTAATTCGTCAATACAAATAAGACATGGCCTGTCTCAGACATATAAGATGTTACATGATCTGGTGGGAATGAGGAAACTTACATTTATAATAAGCAGAAAATTGCATTAGACTTGTCAGTAAAAGCAAAAAAAAGGAAGAGACCACTGTGGTACTCAGCAGAAGTGGCCCAAATCATTAAAAATAAAAAGCTAGCATTTTGCAATTATAAAAAAACCCAGAGCAATGAAGATAAGGAAATCTACAAGATTAGGCAGAAAGAGGCCAAGCAAGTTATAAGAACTTCTAAAGCGCAGGCAGAAGAAAAACTAGCTCAGTCTATGAAAAAGGGGGATAAGACATTCTTCAGATATATAAATGAAAAAAGGAAATTAAAACAAGGAATAACTAAATTAAAAACAAAGGACGGAAAGTACGTAGAAGAGAATAAAGGGCTAGCCGACTACCTTAATGAATACTTCTGTTCAGTTTTTACAGAAGAAAAAGAAGGAGAAGGACCTCCACTTGAAAGGATGACTAATGAATCGTTTGATGCATGTGTCTTTACAGAGGAAGACGTTCTAAGATTGCTGTCTAAAGTGAAGACAAATAAGTCACAGGGTCCTGATGAGATACACCCAAAATTATTAAAAGAGCTTAGTGGTGAGCTGGCAAAACCATTAACAGATTTATTTAACCAATCATTAGTAACAGGAGTCGTCCCGGAAGATTGGAAATTGGCAAATGTCGTGCCCATTCACAAGAAAGGTAGTAGGGAGGAATCAAGCAACTATAGACCAGTGAGTCTGACATCAATAGTAGGCAAATTAATGGAAACCCTATTAAAGGATAGGATTGTAGAACATCTTAAATCCCATGGATTGCAAGATGAAAAACAACATGGGTTTACTTCAGGGAGATCATGTCAAACAAATCTTATACATTTTTTTGACTGGGTGACTAAAATAATAGACGGTGGAGGTGCAGTAGACATTGCATATCTAGATTTTAGTAAGGCTTTTGACACTGTCCCACATAGAAGACTTATCAATAAACTGCAGTCATTGAGCATGGACTCCCATATTGTTGAGTGGATTAGGCAGTGGCTGAGTGACAGACAACAGAGGGTTGTAGTCAATGGAGAACATTCAGAACAAGGTCATGTTACCAGTGGGGTACCTCAGGGATCTGTACTGGGACCAATTTTGTTTAATATCTTCATAAGTGATATTGCAAAAGGCCTCGATGGTAAGGTTTGTCTTTTTGCTGATGACACAAAGATATGTAACAGGGTTGATGTAATCCTGGAGGGAAACGCCAAATGGAAAAGGATTTAGGAAAACTAGAAGAATGGTCAGAACTCTGGCAACTGAAATTTAATGTGGATAAGTGCAAGATAATGCACCTGGGGCGTAAAAACCCAAGGGCAGAATATAGAATATTTGACACAGTCCTGACCTCAGTATCTGAGGAAAGGGATTTAGGAGTAATTATTTCAGAAGACTTAAAGGTGGGAAGACAATGTAATAGAACAGCATGAAATGCCAGCAGAATGCTTGGATGTATAGGGAGAGGTATAAGCAGTAGAAAGAGAGAAGTGCTTATGCCGCTGTACAGAACACTGGTGAGACCTCACTTGGAGTATTGTGCGCAGTACTGGAGGCCATATCTCCAGAAGGATATAGATACTCTAGAGAGAGTTCAGAGAAGAGCTACTAAACTAGTACATGGATTGCAGGAAAAAACTTACCAGGAAAGGTTAAAGGACCTTAACATTTATAGCTTGGAAGAAAGAAGAGACAGAGGGGATATGATAGAAACTTTTAAATACATAAAGGGAATCAACTCGGTAAAGGAGGAGAGCATATTTAAAAGAAGAAAAACTACCACAAGAGGACACAGTTTTAAATTAGAGGGGCAAAGGTTTAAAAGTAATATGAGGAAGTATTGCAGAAGTGGTAGCTGCAAATACAGTGAAGGAGTTTAAGCATGCATGGGATAGGCATAAGGCTATCCTTCATATAAGATAGGGCCAGGGACTATTCATAGGATTCAGATATATTGGGCAGACTAGATGGGCCAAATGGTTCTTATCTGCCGACACATTCTATGTTTCTATGTTTCTGGGAAAGAGAAATAGGATTTGGTTTGAATGAGCGCCGCACACTGCACCGCTAGAGCTGAGTTGAATTATAAGTGCCTTTTGAGATGGTACAGTATATAACACCAGTTATAGCACATGGCTGTCAGCCAGTGAAGTCAAATCTGTGCTCGCGAGGTCGCCATTTTGTGGACACAATGATTCATGTCTGGTGGGAATGTCCCAAGATTCGGGAGTATTGGTTAAAGATACAACAACTTATCAATAAAATTACAGGTGAGACTATTATGGATGACCCCTGGACATGCCTATTCCATAGAACAAATAGATCTTTAAAACAATCTAGAAACTTGATAGTCCCAAACCTGCTTAATGCAGCGAAGGGGACTATCCCAAAAAATGGCTTGAAACAGAAGCCCCTGCTGTAAGGGAATGCTGTGGCAGAGAAGAATACATATATGATACAGAATACTTGTGTAGTAGAGACAAAGAACAAGTAGACTGCTTTTCAAATAAGTGTAAAAAATGGAATGATTTAAAAAAAAAATTAGAGAATACATAGATTTATAGAGCGAATAGGGAAGTAATTAAAGAGTAAAAAATGCTAATTTTATAAGAAAGGAGAAGTAGGACTGCAATTCCAGAGTGGGATAGATATGAGGGGACTGTGGAGATGGGGGAGGGGGATTTCTGGGATTTGGGGGAGAAGCGATGATTTTGTAATATTTGTAAATTGATTTCCTTTCTATATGTATCTGTGAAGTAAAGGAATAAAAACTATTAATAAGAAAAAAGTATAACATAGATGCTATGACACATTTACCATGGACTATTGATTACTGTATGTAACCATATAATGGATTTGTATACTTGGGCCAACTGTTTGGCAATATGACATCCTTTCCCAGTTCTATTGCTGGCCTTTACTTAATAAACTTGTACTATGTTTTTATTACTGGTTGTGTAGGGCTTCATCTAAAGTCCCAATGGGCAAAACTCTGCAATTGTATGGATTTTATTGTGGAGTTACCTAACTCTCAGGGCAACACAGTTATTCTTGAGGTTGTTGACCGGTTCTTGAAGATGTCTTATTGTATTCCACTTAAAAAGTTGCCTACATACAAAGAACTGGCATCCATTTTCAATTGGGAGATCTTTCGGTTACATGGGCTAACCAAGGCTATCATCTCAAGAAGGGGTAGCCAGTTTGTGTCCAGGTTTTGGTGAACCTTTTGTGCACAGTTGGAAATTCAGCTTTCCTTCTTCTCGGTGTATCACCCACAGTCCAATGGGGCCAAAGAAATGAGCTAACCATGCCCTGGAGCAGTTCCTATGTTGCTAAATTTCTGACCACCATAACAACTAGTCAGACCTCTTACCTTGGGCAGAGTTTTCTCACAATAGTGCCATCAATGCCTCTCCCCGTTTGTCTCAGTTTAAGGCGAATTATGGTTTCCGGCCATCCATGTTGCCTGACATATGTGTTACTCAAAGAATTCCTGCGTTAGAAGAGCACCTCCGTGATCTCCATTCCACTTGGGTACAGGTCCAAGAGTCCTTGCGTTGTGCCAGTGATAGGTACAGACTCTATGCTGACCACCGATACCTACCTGCGCCTTCCTACCAGGTTGGGGAGAGGGTCTAGCTGTCATCTTGTAACCTCCTACTCCATGTTCCCTCACTGAAACTAGCACTGTGGAGTATTGGGCCTTTCGGTATTCTCGGTAGGATCAACCCTGTGGCTTAGGCATGAGACCTTCATCCTAACATGCGTATTTCAAATGTATTTCATGTTTCCTTATTAACTACTTTACCACCGGAGGATTTTGCTGTCTTACGTCCAGGCCACTTTTTGCGATTCGGCACTGTGCGACTTTAACTGACAATTGTGCAGTCATGCAACACCGTACCCAAACAAAATTTATGTCCTTTTTTTCCCACAAACAGTGCTTTCTTTTGGTGTTATTTGATAACCTGTGCAATTTTCATTTTTTGCGATATTAATTAAAAAAAGCGACAATTTTGAAAAAATAACAATATTTTTCTACTTTGACAGTTAAAAAATATCCAATATATTCAATTTTTGTCATATATTTAGGCCAAAATGTATTTAGCTACATGTCTTTGACAAAAAAATTCTCAATGAGCGTATTTTTAACCTCTTTATGACCGGAAGGTTTTACCCCATTCCTGACCAGGCCATATTTTGCGATTCGGCACTGCGTTACTTTAATGGACAATTTCACGGTCATGCAACACTGTACCCAAATTAAATTTATGTTCTTTTTCCCCCCACAAATAGAGCTTTATTTTGGTGGTATTTGATCACCGGTGTGATTTCTACTTTTTGCGCTATAAACAAAAAAAGAGCAACAATTTTGAAAAAACAACAATATTTTTCACATTTTTTATATGAAATTCCCCCCAAAAAAATGTAAAAATCTAATTTTTTTTTATCATTTTAGGCCAATTTGTTTTCTGCTACATATTTTTGGGGAAAAAAATTGCAATAAGCGTATTTTGATTGGTTTGCACAAAAGTTATTGCGTTTACTAACTAAGGTAAAGATTTCTGTCATTTTTGGTGTTTTTTTTTTAACGAGTAATGGCGGCGATCTGCGATTTTTTTTGCGGGACTGCGACATTGCGGAGGACAGATCGGACCCTTGACTGACATTTTTGACACTTTTGGGGGTACCAGTGACATCACTACAGTAATCAGTGCTATACATATGCACTGTTACTGAAAAAATTACACTGGCAGGGAAGGGGTTAATTTTTATTGGAGAGGGAGGGGTTAATGTATGCCTGGTGCTTACTAACGTGTGTGGGGGGAGGTGACTGAGTGACACAGGGACAGATCGCAGGTTCAGCTAAGCTGAACCCTGCAATCTGACCCTGCCTGTCACTTAGGAGATCCGCCCACTTTGTTTATACAATCGGGCGGATTTCCGCACTAGATCCCCGACGATCGGGGAAGAGCAGCAGTAATCACCGCCACTCCTCCCCTGGCCCGACTCCCGCTGTAACTGAATACAGCGGGATCGCACGCCGCCGAGAGAGGGGAATGTCTGGTGACGTAGGTCTTCGTCGCCAGACGATAACGAGCCACTTTGCTGCAGTACAGTCAATGTGACTGGTCGGCAAGTAGTTAAACCTTTGCTGTGCAACCGCTTCACTACCTTGGTACCACGTCCTCAGATTGAGAACCATGAGAAGCGTGAGATACAATCAATCATCGACTCCTGTAGATTCCGTGGGCGCTTACAGTACCTTGTTCATTGGAGAGGGTACAGTCCGGAGGAACGCTCTTGGGTCTAATCTTCGGACGTACATACTCCTGTCCCCCTCTGTGCTTTCCATAGATATTTTTCCCTCAAACCTGATGCTCCTCCGATGGGGAGGGGTCATTAAGGAGGGGGTACTGTCAGGACTGGGCTCCCAGAAGCTCTTCTCTGTGCTCAGGCTGCTCAGTTGTCGGATAATTGTCAGCACTCTGATTCTGTTTCCTCAGTGACTCACCTGGTTATCATTATCTGCTCATCAGTCCAGCCTACAGCCAGCCCCTTCTGGCTATTTAAGCTGCCTTGTTCATTCCTTTCCCATATATTACATCAGAAAAAATATTTTATCAACACTGACAGGATGCCATGTAGGATTTTCCATTCGGGTGATGTGTCTGCAGTGAAATTTGCCGCATTAGACTATGTCTCTGAGGACCCTAGAGGAGAGGACTTTGATAAAAAAAAATGTCCTCCAGAAGGAGATGCAAGGGATTAATATTCTGAAAGCCATCACATCCCCAGGTCTAAACGACACTATTCTTTTTAAACCTTTTCTTTAAAACATAACACCCTCCTTAGACATCAATCGCCATTTCTTCTGGGGCTCTGCCCTATCTGTTTTATATCTTGCATGTATTACTTAGAATTACCATGTCTAGCATTGCCCCTCCTTTTCCCCTTTCTCATGTGTGTCCCCTTAGGGGACTCGATGTAATGTAGACACCATTTGTAATGCTCTCTTGCAGGCCCATATTTGGTTGCAGTATATGTGCCGTGTGATCTGATCTAGGTGCCTGTGCTTCACACCCATGCGATCTGATTCTGCAAATCGCGCTGCATTTTGAAAACTGATTGTAGGGTGTTGTTAACTTAACATACACTCCGCAATCAGTTTGCATGAAAAGGTTGCGATTTTGACGCAGTGCCGATTTGCAGCAAATTCGCTGTGAATTCGCACCGCATCTAGTGTGAAATGGTCCTTAAACTCGGAGCCTACATTAAATCTAGATGGGTCTTATATTAGACAGAGTATGTTCTGTAAATGTAGAAGCACAGGTCTGCATGTATAAAATAATAATTATAATGTCATAAGGGTCCTGTGATAATTGATCTTATAGAAGTGTATATTCCTGTGTTATTGGATTCTATTGCAATATTTCTGCTACAGTTCTTAATAAATAGATATAAATATGAAATATGTGTACTTGTTAAAAAAATTACTCACTCCTCACTCTTCTTTTAACACTATGTGATTGGTTAAAAAAACTTACTGTTTTGTCATGCAAATTGTCTTCCCCCAGATACTTACAGTAAGCAGCTTTTCACATAATTGCTTTCTGGGATTATAACTCTTAACTAAACAGTGAAGTTATTTTAATTCATAGTCATGGCAAATAACACAGAAGTTAAAAGAACCTAAAGGAGGAAAGGCAGCTAATGAAAATACATAAATAAGTTAAACAAGTGTAATATGGAGAGCCCAGGATCACCAGCCAACCGCTTGTAAAAGTGAGCTGTCTTCATTTCTCTTTCAAAACCAGCAAAATAAAACAGCTTTTCTTCAGCAAGAGAAATACCAAGAGTCCATCATTCTGATAAATAAAAACAACATAATGGCTCACCTGTGGTATACAAGTCCTACAGTAGGGTTTGGGGGTGCCCATCTATTTCAAGGTATCGCAAAGGATGCAGGAGCTCAGCAAACCATGTCTCAGTCTCCAGACAGTCCACACTTTCTCACATCTGTAAACCATTCCATGCTACCTCACAGAAAGGTGTTAACACCTTTCTGCCCTTTTTCAAGCTTCCCTTGCTGGTCGATTAACCTTTTCAGTACCAAAGTTCCTGTGATCAGGGTTTTAAGGTTCTTTCCCACTCAATGTTTCTCTTAGCCTCTGAATTCTGGGTCACAAATGAACACTTACCAATCCAAAGAGTACTGTAAAACAGGTCCTATCCCCTCCAGAAAACCTGACCCTGAATGGGTGAGAACCCCCGAGTACGGCAAATATCTCTTATCATCCCCTTTAAAGGGATCACAACCCAAATAATGGTGAAACATACCTGCCATCCAGGACACATACTTGGTGTCCTGTACAAAATATTTTGTAGTTAATCTTTTTTTACACATAAAGGAGCCCACAATGTCTTGACCTGCTGCCATTGGTTTTCTAAGGATGATGATTTTGAACAACCAATATGAACAATAATTGGCGTTCCAACCAAGTAGTTTTATTTTGGTAGCAACTTCCTGATAGCTGTATTCTCTTCTGCTATATTTTTTTATGAATATACACCTTACTTGAACATTTGTAAATTAAAAAATGTGATGTCCCTCGGTCATGACATAACTTAAATAAAATTAATAAGACCTATGATGTTCTGGCAGACCGAATTTATAGTGGCATGAAAGCTGTAGCTTTGGAAGGGCCCTCTAGTTAAAGGATACGTTCACCTTTTGTAAAACAAATAATAAATGCACATTTTTTTGCAAGTAAAATAACGTGCATTTATTTATTTATTTTTTTGCTATGAAGCTTTTAATGCGGTGCACCTGCAATCAGCAGGTCACAGGTGCAATGCCAGGATCTTGCAGACTCTCGGTAAGCTGCCTGTTTTTATACCTCCGAGGCAGTTACTGAATGGCAGAAAGATCAACGAACTACGAGAGTGGTCACCAGTACCCCTGCAGTTCATTGAGAGCTACAACCTGTCAGCTGCAATGGATGATGGTATTTTTAGTCTAATTCATTCACAGGAAACTGTCAATTAATGACACAGCCCTATGGGTGGAGCCCTGCATGACTACGCTGTTTTTAACTTGTTACTTGGGAAGATCCCCCACCCGCTGTCACAAGGTGGGCAGTGCTGGCGGTAGGAGGTTGCTGCATACGAGCATGTTACATGTTACACACTAAATATGGGTGTAACATGTAACATGTTCCTAAAAGTGAACTTTTAAAGCAAATACATACAGTAGAAAACTATGGACACACATTTAGCCTTTGCACAGAGGTTATATGTTTATATATGAATTCCTGTTTTTAAAAAACTCGTTCTACTTGTGTTTCGTGCATGGAGTCAGAAATAACCAAGATGCAAGCGCTTCAAAAACAAATTATTCACCATCTACTTCTGCAAGATGGTAAATAGTTACATTTAACTAGGTTGAAAAAAATTTGTGAGCTTCAATTTAAGAATAGTAATGCCCATTGCCCACATATTCAGGTTCTGGGAGGGGAGGATGTGACAGGCAGGAATGCAAGAAATAAAGAAGGACATTTTTCCACAATCATTAACATTTCACTTTAGAGGCAAGGAAAGGTGTTTATACATAAATGTATGGACCAGTATTTCATTTTTTAATGCTCATGAGAGAGCTTCTTTAAGGGATATTAATATTGTATATGTAGGAATGGTGTTATACAAATACCATTGGAAGGTCTCATTCCTAAATTGAACAATCCAACCATGCTAGATGGTGTTCGATGACTAATGCAGATGGACGCCAAGAGTAGCCTAACTCCAACATGTTTCGTCAGCAATGACGTCTTCTGGGAGGAGGGCCACCTCCCAGAAGACGCCATTGCTGACGAAACATGTAAGAGTTTGGCTACTTTCAGCATCTATCTGCATTAGCCATCAAGCATCATCTAATGCTCCCTGCACTACACTATCAGCCTGCTGATCCACCCTGCTGTGAAGCTTGTCATCGAACCCTGTAAGCTTTCAATAAACTTTGAGGTTCATTATGGACTTCACAATTAGGATTTCTTTCCTAGCATTCTAATGGCATTGACTGTAGATCATTTTCCTTGCTGACAGCCCAGCCTGTGTTAATATCTTATGTGCTTTTGGCCATTATAACCATTGGCCCATCTTTTCTGGTAAGAGGTGTGATGTTTATTCCTAGCCGGTGGTGGATCTTTTTACACCGGAGTTGGAAGAACACATGCTAATGGTCTTTGTTCTCACTATGGACTTCACAATTTCTTTTATATTATGACAGAGGACATTTATACATGCACCGTGTTTGTTTGCTCATTTGTTATTTTTATGCACGGTTACGTTTTGGCTGTAAATCTTCAATTTATTGAATGCTGTTCCATATTGCACTATGTGGCACTTTATCTACTATTTCTTATTGGAACATGCATGTTTAAATATTTGCTGTCTCATATTGCACTTACAGTTTGCTGTTCCACTTTATTTGCTGCTTCATATTGAAGTTTTTTGCACATTATTTGATTGCTCTTTAGTGCTGCTTTGACACATATTCTTAAAGGATGCTATTACCCATGCTCAAGTGCTTCCTGGTTGCCTCCTTTTATCCTGTCCCCGCTTATTCCTGACCTCAGCCCAACTCTTGATTACATCCTTGTTTGAGCTCTGGTGCCCCATTGCCCACCCACTGCTGATCTTGGCTACCCCTGTGACTATGCTTCTGTCTCCGGTTTGGCTCGACGTTGACTCTGGAGTGCCTGCCCTGGCTATCATCTGCATTAGCACCAACCTTTGTAGTGTGTTCCTGTCTAAAGCCTGCCAAGTTACAAGTTGAGCTCTGCCAAATCACATCCCTGAACCTGCAAAACATGCAGAGTGCCCCTTTAACCCAGGCTGGGCTATTCTGCACAGCTTCTGCTCCTGGTCCGATGCCCTCCCTATCCGAGCCTGCATCTTCCGCTGCAAGTTCTGCTATCAACACTTGCTGGCACTCATGGTCCTCCTGCTTCTGTGCTCCATCTGTTCCACCTTCAGTGGGGCATGGACTGAAGACACAAGAGAGGCTAACCTCTGCCGAATCGCAAAATATGGCCTGGTCATTAAGGGGGAAAATCTAGAATTGGTTAATTTACATGCACTTACGTATACTTTTTACATATCCACATTCCAATGTGTGCTGAAAGATTTACTATAGCAATGATCTTGTGTAAAAGTTATATTATGTAGTTCAATTCAGGGTACATTTTTCTGCCTAATGGAAAGAAGATGAACACAAGATTGCCAGTGACAGTCTATTTTTGAATACTATGACGAGATGATATCATAGAGGCAGAGGTTAAAGACATCATTTATGAGGAATCCTTGGAAAATAATTACATCAAACACTTTTCTTTTAAAGAGGGTTATAAAGCAGCAGATGGCGAATGTGTTAACCATGAGAAAAAAAAAGGATATTTGATAAATTATTCCATTGCTCATTTGATAAGATATAGTGCTCTTTCACACTTTTCTGCCTACGAATGTAAGTATGAAGAAATAAAACATGGTTTAAATTTTCAATTTTTTGGCACTTTGTCACTGTATGAAATCAATGTAATTATTGGAACTTTTATTAATTTTTGTGCATTAATTGGCACTTATCACTTTAATATCTAAAATAAGTGCGGTTTGTCAAAAGAATCGTTCATTATAGGTGCTGACTAGTCTTTTAAAATTCACATTTATTTACACCTTTTTGGCCTCACAACCAACAGCTATATTTGGATTTTGTTTTTTGGCACAATTTTGTTTTATTTAGGATGCACAGGTAGTGGTGGATATATCATTTTTATGTTCCATCTTTTATCTAATATAACATGTGTTGGATCAATTTGATTTGATATCATTTTTTGCTATACCTCCAAAGTTTAATGACATATTTAGTAAATAAATGTGGAACATTGACAACTAGTGTTGAGCGAACAAGGACTGTATTATTCGTGTTCGTACGGAATAATTGGATTTTTGTTACCCGAACACGGACCCGAAAACTTTACTGTATGTTCGGGTTTAAAATCCGTGTTCGGTCATTTTATTTCCTGTTTTGTATGTAATGGCGCGCTTTTAATGGCGGGCTTTCAACAGCCAATCAACAAGTGTTTAACTGGTGTGCCTTAAGCCATCCCAGCCATGCCTACTAATGTATTAGTAGCTGTGATTGGCCATATGAAGCATGTGACCATGTCTTTATAAGTTCGAGAGCCCCAGCGCGCTGCATCATTCTGCTGTAGATTAGGGAGAGAGCACACATCATACGTGCTGGCTGCTGATTAGGGACAGACAGTGAAAAATTGTATTGTGTCCGAAAAGAATGCAGGAACAGGTCGGAGTGTAGGCAGGGACAGTTATTTGAGCATATTAGGGACAGGCTGGAGTGAGTAGGCAGGGACAGAACAATCATCCGTTAGCGATCTACATCGATTTTGCTGTGTGGGGGGTGGTGCAGTGAACGATCTTTTTGCCCTCACTTGAGCCCACTGAGGAGGAGGAGGAGGAGGGAGCCTGCTCATAGCCTGCTTGCTGGTGACTCTCTCTGAGCTGACCATGACATAAGACACTGCTGTGTTGTTCACATGTGCTATTGAGTGATTTTCAATGTTATACAATTTTTTCTATTCCACTATTCAATATACACCCTTTTGGGTTAAAAAAAAATTAAATTGAGGCATAGTCTGTACTAATCTGTTTAAAAATTACAAACTTAAAGGGGAATTTTCTTTTTTTTTCCCTTCATAGCCTGCTGCAGAACTGACCGTGACATAAAACATAAGAAACTGCTGTGTTCACATGTGCTATTGAAAAATCACCAATTTTATATCATATTTTCTATTCCGCTATTCAATCTACACCCTTTGGGGTAAAAAGAATTAAATTGCGGCATAGTCTGTTTCGGTACGTGTGAGATACACCTTCCAAATTTTTGGGGCGCATCTTCCACCGCCGAGGATTGCAGGGTGCTTCAGTTTGCCTCCTGCCTGTTCCGAACTCCTCCTACTCCTCATCCTGCCTTTAGGGTACAAAAAATAGTAATCGGGGCCTAGTCTGGGTCTGTACGTGTGAGATAGATACACCTTTTGATATCATATTTTCTATTCCGCTATTCAATCTACACAGTTTGGGGTAAAAACAATTAAATTGCGGCATAGTCTGTATCGGTACGTGTGAGATACACCTTTCCAATTTTTGGGGCGCATCTTCCACCGCCGAGGATTTCAGGGTGCTTCAGTTTGCCTCCTGCCTGTTCCGAACTCCTCCAACTCCTCATCCTGCCTTTAGGGTACAAAAAATTGTAATTGGGGCCTAGTCTGGGTTTGTACGTGTGAGATACACCTTTTGATATCATATTTTCTATTCCGCTATTCAATCTACACCCTTTGGGGTAAAAACAATTAAATTGCGGCATAGTCAGTATCGGTACGTGTGAGATACACCTTTCCAATTTTTGGGGAGCATCTTCCACCGCCGAGGATTGCAGGGTGCTTCAGTTTGCCTCCTGCCTGTTCCGAACTCCTCCTACTCCTCATCCTGCCTTTAGGGTACAAAAAATTGTAATTGGGGCCTAGTCTGGGTTTGTACGTGTGAGATACACCTTTTGATATCATATTTTCTATTCCGCTATTCAATCTACACCCTTTGCGGTAAAAACAATTAAATTGTGGCATAGTCTGTATCGGTACGTGTGAGATACACCTTTCCAATTTTTGGGGTGCATCTTCCACCGCCAAGGATTGCAGGGTGCTTCAGTTTGCCTCCTGCCTGTTCCGAACTCCTCCTACTCCTCATCCTCATCCTCCCTTTAGGGTACAAAAAATTGTAATCGGGGCCTAGTCTGTGTTTGTACGTGTGAGACACCGTTTTATAAAATTTTCCTATTCCGCTATTCAATATACACCCTTTTGGAGAGTAAAAAATTAAATTACGGCATAGTCTGTATCGGTACATGTGAGAAACACCTTTTAAATTTGTTTGGCGCAACTCCTTCCACCGCCAAGGATTGCAGGGCGCTTCAGTTTGCCTCCTGTTCCGAACTCCTCCTACTCCTCTTCCTCATCCTCCCTTTAGGGTACATAAAATTGTAATCGGGGCCTAGTCTGTGTTTGTACGTGTGAGATACACCGTTTTATTAAATTTTTCCTATTCCGCTATTCAATATACACCCTTTTGGAGTGTAAAAAATTAAATTACGGCATAGTCTGTATCGGTATGTGTGAGATACACTTTTTAAATTTGTTTGGCGCAACTCCTTCCACCGCCAAGGATTGCAGGGTGCTTCAGTTTGCCTCCTGTTCCAAACTCCTCCTACTCCTCTTCCTCATCCTCCCTTTAGGGTACAAAAAATTGTAATCGGGGGCCTAGTCTGTGTTTGTATGTGTGAGATACACCGTTTTATAAAATTTTTCCTGTTCCGCTATTCAGTATACACCCTTTTGGAGTGTAAAAAATTAAATTACGGCATAGTCTGTATCGGTACGTGTGAGATACACCTTTTAAATTTGTTTGGCGCATCTCCTTCCACCGCCAAGGATTGCAGGGCGCTTCAGTTTGCCTTCTGTTCCGAACTCCTCCTACTCCTCTTCCTAATCCTCCCTTTAGGGTACAAAAAATTGTAATCAGGGCCTAGTCTGTGTTTGTACGTGTGAGATACACCGTTTTATATCCTTTTTTCTATTCCGCTATTCAATATACACCCTTTTGAGGTAAAAAAAAATAAATTGCGGCATAGTTTGCATATTTGACTGTGAGATACACCCGTGCGATACTGTTGTTGTTTTGTTCCGCTATTCAATAAACACCTTTCTAGGGCAAGATCATAAATTACAGAAATATGAAGAGACCGTCAAATAGGGGCCATGGCCTGGGTCGTGGTGCTGCTGGTAGAGCTCCTGTTGCAAGGAGAGGACGTGGTCGATCTGTGCCAGCTACACGCACAAGTGAAACACCTTCCTCAAGTGTGAGTAGGCGACAGAACCTGCAGTAGTATTTGGTAGGGCATCATGCGCCTCTACAAGTGTTGAGGCCAGAGCAAGTAGAGGCGATAGTAGATTGGTTTGCTGCTGACAGTGCCTCCAGTTCCTTCACATTGTCTCCCACCCAGTCTACTGCAGAAAGGTCAGAGTTGGCACCTGCAGCCGATGTCCAACCGTCTTTCACCTCACCCCCTTGCAAATCAGGCAAGCAGTCTGAACCCCAAGTCATGCAGCAGTCTCTTCTTCTTTTTGATGACTCTGTCAGCAGGGTTTCCCAGGGCCATCCACCTAGCCCTGCCCCAGAAGTGGAAGAGTTTGAGTGCAGCGATGCCCAACCACTTATTTCTCAAGATGAGTACATGGAAGGACCATCGCAGCACGTCTCCGATGATGACGAAACGCAGGTGCCAACTGCTGCGGCACTCAGAATTGTGGAGACCGACAAGGAGGGCAGGGGTGAAGACTGGGTGGAAGATGATGTGGAGGACGATGAGGTCCTCGACCCCACATGGAATGAATGTCATGCAGGTGACCTGAGTAGTTTGGAGGAAGAGGCGGTGGTCGCACAGAGCCACCAGCACAGCAGAAGAGGGAGCAGGGTGCAGAAGCGGAGCGGCCGTGCCCTAGACACTATGCCTGCTACTGCCCAATGCAGCAAGGGACCGAGCGCACCAAAGCCAGCTCAAAGAAGGTCTCTAGCGTGCAAGTTCTTCAGAAAATGTACTGATGACAGGACACGAGTGGTTTGCACCCTGTGCAATCAGAGCCTGAAGCGAGGCATAAACCTTCTCAACCTGAGCACAACCTGCATGATCAGGCATCTAAGTGCAAAGCACGAGCTGCAGTGGAGTAGACACCTTCAAAACCAAGAAAGGTCTCTGGCTCCTCCTGCTTTCTCTTCTGCTGCAGTCTCGGCCTCTTCATTCACCTCTGTAGTGATACCGGCACCTGCCACCCCGCAAACAGACGTCTGTCAGCAACACCACCACCTGGGTCACCAACCATCTCCACAATGTCCCGTGGAAGCGTTCAGCTTTCCTTCTCCCAAAAACTTCAGAGGAAGAGGAAGTACCCCCCTACCCACCTGCGATCCCTGGCCCTGAATGCCAGCATTTCAAAATTCTTGGCCTTTAAAATGCTGTCATTCCGTCTATTGGAGACGCACAGTTTTAAAAGCCTTATGTCGGTGGCTGTCCCACAGTACGTTGTGCCCAGCCGCAACTACTTTTCCAGGCAAGCTATCCCTTCCCTGCATACCAAGTGGGGGAAAAAATCAGGTGTGCACTGCGCAACGCCATCTGTGCCAAGGTCCACCTAACTACCGATACGTGGACCAGTAAGCACGGTCAGGGGCGTTATATCTCCCTAACGGCACACTGGGTAAATGCAGTGGCGGATGGGCCTGAGGCAGATAGCAATTTGGCGCATGTCCTTCCACCACCGAGGATTGCAGGGCGCTTCAGTTTGCCTCCTGTTCCTAACTACTCCTACTCCGCTTCCTCATCCTCTACTGCCTCCTCATCCGGTCAGCGTAACACCTTCACCACCAACTTCAGTACAGCCAGGGGTAAACAACAGCAGGCAGTTTTAAAACTTGCCTGTTTGGGGGAAAAACCACACACCGCGCAGGAGTTGTGGAGGAGCATGGAACAGCAGACAAATGAGTGGTTGCTGCCAGCGAGCCTCAAGCCCGGCCTGGTGGTGTGCGATAACGGGCGAAATCTCATAGCAGCTCTGGGCCTAGCCGGTTTGACACACATCCCTTGCCTGGCGCATGTGCTGAATTTGGTGGTGCAGAGGTTCCTTAAAAATTACCCCGATATGTCAGAGCTGCTGCAGAAAGTGCGGGCCGTCTGTGCGCACTTTTGGCGTTCTCACCCTGCTGCTGCTCGCCTGTCAGCGCTGCAGCGTAACTTTGGCCTTCCCGCTCACCGCCTCATATGTGACGTGCCCACAAGGTGGAACTCCACCTTGCACATGCTGGAAAGACTGTGCGAGCAGCAGCAGGCCATAGTGGAGTTTCAGCTGCAGCACGCACGCGTGAGTCGCTCTGCGGAACAGCACCACTTCACCACCAATAACTGGGCCTCCATGCGAGACCTGTGTGCCTTGTTGCACTGTTTTGAGTACTCCACCAACATGGCCAGTGTCGATGACGCCGTTGTCAGCTTAACTATCCCGCTTCTATGCCTCCTTCAAAAAACGATTCGGGCGATGATGGAAGAGGATGTGGCACAGGATGAGGAAGAGGAGGAGGATGAAGAGGTAACATTTCCAAGGCTTTCAGGCCAGTCATTCGCAAGTGGCTCAGAGGGTGGGTTCCTGCACACACAAACGCCAGGGACACAATTGTCCAGCAGGGGCACAGTTCTGGAGGATGAGGAGGCTGAGGAGGAGGAGATGGAGGAGGAGATGGAGCCATGTTCGCAGCATTCGCCAGCTTATGGCCATCACTGGTGCGTGGCTGGGGGGATACAGAGGACACAGACGATACACCTCCCACAGAGGACAGCCTTTCGTTGCCTCTGGGCAGCCTGGCACACATGAGCGATTACATGTTGCAGTGTCTCCACATCGACCGCCGAGTTGCCCACATTCTAACTTGTGCTGATTACTGGGTGGCCACACTGCTGGATCCCTGTTACAAGGACAACGTAACATCCTTAATTCACTCACTGGAGCGTGATCGCAAGATGCGCGAGTACAAGCGCACGCTGGTAGACGCGATGCTGCTGGCATTCCCACCTGACAGCGGGGCCACAGTGGAAACACAAGGCCAAGGCAGAGGAGGAGGAGGAAGAGGTCGCCAACACAACCAGGGCACCGCCAGCACCTCAGAAGGCAGGGTTAGCATGGCCGAAATGTGGAAAAGCTTTGTCAGCACGCCACAACAAACAGCAGCACCAGCAGCTCATATGGAACGTCTTAGCAGGAGGCAGCATTTCACCAACATGGTGGAGCAGTATGTGTGCACACGCCTACATGTAGTGAATGAGGGTCTGCCCCCTTCAACTTCTGGGTCTCCAAATTGGGCTCATGGCCTGAGTTTGCCCTTTACGCCTTGGAGGTGCTGGTCTGCCCTGCAGCCAGTGTATTATCTGAACGTGTATTTAGCATGGCTGGGGGCGTTATCACAGACAAGCGCAGCCGCCTGTCCAGAGACTAACTACATTTTGCTGCCATTTGCAGCACTCTAGCCCTTTCCATTGGTGTTTTAGAGCCATTTTAGTGCCTGAAAGTTCGGGTCCCCATTGACTTCAATGTGGTTCGGTGTCCGGGTAAAGTTCGGAAAAAGTCCGGGACACGGACCCGGACTTTTTTTTCAAATTCGGCCGAACATGGACATCCAGGTGTCCGCTCAACTCTATTGACAACATATAGTGGTATTAAAGTGAATCTATCCATATCCAACTATCCATTGTAAAATCTGGAAATCAACACCAGAGTTTCATATTTTCAAAGTTGTTTGGGCCTACATGTCCTGTGTTTACTAGAATTTGTACTGGATTTGTACTAGGATCCGATTCAAACAGGACCCCAGCATCCATTTTATAATCTAGAAATCAATAGAGTGTCAATTACTCACAGGAAAAAGCTCATAAAATATTGTTGTGCCTATATGCCCTGCATTTAACATTTGTATTAGGCCCTCTTTTAAACAGGGCCCCCAACAACCATTTTAAAATGTAAAAATCAACATTAGAGTTTCATTTATTTGCAGAGTTTGTTGTTATGCCTAATATCCCAGCATTTTTTTTTTTTTTTTCGTTTAAAGTGTTACTAACAAGATATGGGACCCCTTGTTCACTTATTTATTTATTATTTATTATATTCGGCACTTTCGGGGATATCTGCTCTCTAGTTTGTCACTGCAGCACTTTATATTTATTCTTTATTTCACTTGTTCAGCATTTATACGATCTTTTGTTTTTAATATATTGATTCACACAATTGTATTTCACATACCTGGCACATTGAGCACTATGGCACTTTAATTAAGCTGAGCAAATATTTTTATTTATAACACAGTATATATTTATCTTGTCACTGAGCACTTTATATTTCTATTGCAAATTCTTAGTAAATTCTTCTGTGTATATATATATATATATATATATATATATATATATATATATGTTGTTTTTGGTGACATCATACTCCTAATACCATCATAGACACACTTCCAGTGTTTTAGAATAATTACATCAGAAGTAGCGCCCATACCCTACAAACATCCTTATCTTAATTTTACTTTTGTTATTTTTATTTTTTTTTTTACATAAATATTGATCTATAGTCTCAATACAGACTTGTTCACATGATGTGTATGTAGCTGACCTAGTTGTCTTGCATTTGTATGAGTCTTATCTTGTCTTTTTTGACTCACTGTGTTTACTGCCTCTTTTTCATTGTATTGCTATTTCTATGCATACCTTATATTTTTGAAAACTTTTCAATAAAAATACAATTTAATATAAAGTGTTACTAAACCCAGGACCCTGTATCCACTATATCTGGTCTGCATGGAAATGCAATTGTTTTAGTATATAAAAACTGCTAAATACATTTTTTCATCAGCAGTAAATAATAGTCTTGTGATTTCTATCAGTTCCTGGTGAAGCTTGTGGGAGGAGTTTTCATACTGCACTGAGCTTTCCTATGAGGCTGCAGCGCTCCTTACCCTCTGTCTGGACATGTCTGGACAGTGCTGCTTCTGCCCCGCCTCCGTCCCGACTCCTCTCAGTGAGCTCTACGGGATGTAATTCTTTCAGTCCGCGCTCACTGAGAGGAGGCGGGGCGGAGCACAGACTCAATGCAATACATCCGAGTACAGTTGGTGCCGGTGTAATAATGCAAGATTTCATAACTAGGCAATTCACAAGAGCTGCTGGGATACATCCCAGCAGCCCTTGCGTATCGCCGAGTGACGTAATCGCCTATAGGCGGCCGGACTCCGAAGTGCTGATGAACAAAGAAGAAAAAAAGGTATTTCCTTGAAAAAAAAAAAATAGTTTACATTGGTAAAAGTATTTTTAAAGGGGATTACATACATCTAAACTTATTCAAATGGGTGTAACTGCACTTTAACCTTAGAATCTGGAAGGTGTGCTTCTTCCCAACATAAGCTTCTATTGCAAAGGCCCTCCATTTTTCCAAAATTGTCGACTAGTATTGGCATTGTAACACCAAACGATGAGTCTGTATAGAGCAAGACGACATGGCTTACCCCTTGCAAAGTTTACCCTGAATATCCTCCCAATATCTTTTTGCCCTCAAAACCTACCCAACTATGGGTGATAGTCTTAACAATGTGAAACAAGTGTTCCCTTCAAACAATATCCTCCCCTCCCTCCTCCCTATGCCCTCTTTATTGGTGACTAAGACCTTCCACACAGCTTAGAAAACAAATATATTAAGTCTTCCCTCAACACAATGGGACTAGTAAAATTTCTTTCTTCAATGGGGTGACTCTTTCAAACAAACATCCAAAATAAAAAGAAACCCCCCCTACTTACAACTGGCACCATTTCCACATTAGACACTTTCTAGAGTCCACCCCTATTATCTCCTCCCTCCTCTGCCCTCTCACAAAATTTGAGATTTCTGTGCAATTTTCAGATTGTAATCTCGCACTTCCTTTCTTGTGTATACAAGTTACTCAGTTCTTCCACCTGAAGCTTTCATTCCTTCCTGCATCCACAAATGGGAGTCAAGCTTTCAGATTCAAATACTCCCTGAACAGCAGACTAATCTTTTCAAACTGGCTCATTCCCCTACCATTGCAAATACATTTCAGTAACAAGGGTTCCAAGTTTCAGCAGGCCTTCACACATTTTATTAACAGGTCCTTTTAGAATGATGGAGGTGTAAATCCCAACCAGGTACTCTATTACATGTAATCTGGTCTTGTCAAAAGTTAAGACCTTTCTGGGACAGTCAGTAACATAATCTGAGAGGTAAGATTATGAAACACAGTGGAGAACTCAGACACATTTCTTATAGATTGGATTGACTGTCCCTTTAAAAAATATGCAACCTCTCTTACAATACACCTTCTTAAAGTAGTAGTAAACTCAGTATATAAAAAAATTAAAAATGCCCCTTACCTGAAGGTTTAAGTCATAATGCACTATCATGCACCGCATATAGAACATTATGACAGATTAATCTGTCAAACAAAGAACTCCAGTGCTGTGATGTTACAGCTCCTGCTGGTCACAATGCTTACAACTTTGCCCTGTCTTCCTTCTGGGTTCTATATTTTTTGCGGCTAAAATGGCCAGGCTGTGATTTTGTCACTCCCATGCATGCACATAAGAGTCACATCACTACGACATGCAGTAGAAACTAAATTGGCCACTTACTGCCTGCCCTGCCAAATGGCATTTCATTGAAGAGAAATCATCCCCTAAGGTCTGCTGGGAAACCAACACTTCCTGGAATGCCCATGTTTTGGTTCCCCACAGTGCTCAGTGGTTCCTTCTACTGACATCCACATAACCTGTAGAAATTGTATAATTGTTTGCAAACCTGGTCCCCACAGTGATGCACAAAATATGCCCTCCTGGTGTTTTTCTTTTACTATACTATTCTCTCTCTAATTAGTCTTCTGAACAGAAGAATATATATATTTTTTTAGAATAACGTGTAACTTTTTTTTTTTGTATTCAGTGCTAAATAATAACCTACATGCATTTTGGTGTATTTTTTTCAGTTGGTAAGAAGGAGTTAATAAGGTTTGATTAGGGTAAACTAAGCATTGAAATAGGTAAAACAGAACAAATTTTATAAAAAAAAAAACCTTTTTTATTCAGACTCTCTCACATCTAAACAGTGTTTATAAACACTGTCAGGTAGGTATTGCAACTGCTGTGTTTACACAGCAACACCCCACTGTCATTTTGACAGCCCAGAATAGCTGAAAAATGAGAAGGGGAAGTATCAGGGACAGAAAGACAGGACATACAACACACATCTTGTGTACTTTGATTATGTTTTTTGGACATGTGTAGTACATTCAGTGTCCACAAGTGGCTGAAGATGCAAGCTTTTGGGATCCTGTTAGATCACTTCTTTATGTTGCAAAAGTTATAATGTTGCCAAGTGCTACAAACATAAATGCCTATAACATACTTCCTCCTATTGCAGAAACACTCCTATTCATTCCAACTGCTAATATTTCTTACTTGCTCTACTCTTGGGACAGTTACATTGTTCCTTTGACTAACCTTAGCAAGAAACAGAGCCATATTTACCTTATGGCCATGCTTATGATGATGTCAGCATGGTACAGAATTTCATAGTAATAAACAGGATCTAAAAAACATTTGCGCAACCTGGCTGGATCATGTGAGGTTGTGGAAATAGGTGTTTTATTGCAATGATATGGGTTAAATCTATATTTTAGCAGGGACACATATTCTATCCAAAACTAAAAATAAAAGTTTTGGCTTTAACCACTTCTGGACCGGAAGGTTTTCCCCCATAATGACCAGGCCATTTTTTTTCGATTAGGCACTGCGTTACTTTAACTGAAAATTGGCGGTTGTGCAACGCTGTACCCAAATAAAATTGATGTCCCCCCCCCACCACAAATAGAGCTTTCTTTTGGTGGTATTTGATCACCCCTGGGATATATATATATATATATATATATATATATATATATATTTTTTTTTTTTTTTTGCTCTATAAACAAAAAAAGAGTGTCAATTCTGGAAAAAGAAAAAAAAAACAATATTTTTCACTCTCTGCTATATAACATACCCAATTAAAAAAATAAATAAAAATTAAATTTTTTTCATCATTTTAGGCCAATTTGTATTTTGCTACAAATTTTTGGTAAAAAAAAATTCCAATAAAAGTATATTGATTGGTGTACGCAAAAGTTATCGCATCTACAAACTAGGGGAAAGATTTATGTCATTTTTATTTATTTTTTTATTTTTTACTAGTAATGGCGGCGATCAGCGATTTTTAGCAGGATTGCGGCAGACAGATTTGACACCTAACTGACATTTTTTACACTTTTTGGGGGACCAGAGACATTACTACAGTAATCAGTGCTAAAAATATGCACTGTTACTATACCAATGATACTGGCAGGGAAGGGGTTAACACCAGGAGCGATCAAAGGGTTAAATGTGCCCCTAAGGGGTGTTTTCTAACTGTGTGGGGGATGGACTTACGGAATGAACACAGGAACCTGTGTTCCTAAATAGGAGGAACACAGGAGGAGCATGGGAGCGATCGCGGGTGCCCAGCAACAATCGCGTCGCCGCCGGACCTGCAGATCAACTTCCCCCGTGGCGAAAGGGCACGCGCGCTCCCCCACTCACGGTCACGAGAAGTGACATATAGGGACATCATTTGTGGGACAGAGCATAGTGCTGGCAGTCAGCAAGTGGTTAAATACACTTTAAATGGTTGCGTTTGCTGGATGATTGGATGTCTTTTTATGTGGCTCCTCATTACAAGTGTATCAATTGTCCTAATAGTGATTTCTCCCTGGTTTTGTGACTTTTTTTAACCATAGCAGTAACTTTACCTTTTTCACTATTACCACTGTACAGTGAAGTTTTACAGAATAAAAGCAATGCAAACCAACAAGAGAAAACTAGGGATATTGGAACTCACAATTCCAAGTCTGGAGTTAGTTCATTGCTAGATCTTTCTAAAAGAAAAAAAAAGTGAGAATAAAATATAATGTATATTGTGCAAGCCTGAAATGTCAGAAAGAATTAGCATATAGAGCTTTTCACCACAGTAGCTTAAATTCTTGTAACTCTACAAGAGCTGTCATTGTGTTAAAGCTCTTTTTTTTATTAGATTTCCATACACAGTTGGTGGTGGTCCTGATTAAAATTCAAAAGATACAATTAGTATATTCTAGACAGTGGTGATTTCTAATAAATGTTGAATAGAAATAAAGATAATCCTTGAAATTAAATGAACTATTATTAATGTTTTTGCAGCTGAAAAGAATAGTGATGATGGTAAAAATCCACAGGATAAAAGACATTTGTTCAAATTATATTTCTGTATGCAATAGGTGTTGAAATATTTTATATGGAAAAAAAAAAAAAAAGGTTTGTTAACCACTTTAGCCCCGGAGGATTTGGCTGCTCAAAGACCAGGCCCCTTTTTTCAATTGCAAAGAAAATGGCCTCTGCCCCCACCTATTACTGGCCTTCATAGCAAAGAACACATGGAAGGCCAACGCACATGAAACAAACAAAAAGTAAAATTCCCAGTTCAATTTGCTAGCCAGTTTGCTTAGCAACCAGATTAACCTGTCTAACAGTTTGCATCAAAACAGGGGTTTAGTTAGCACACATTTGCAAACGCATGTGAAAGCTGCAGGGCCACTTCATGGCTCCCTGTATACCTGCAGTCCTAACTCTAATGAATTTATAAGAGCCTTCACAGTGGAAGCACATGCAAGCTAATGGATAGATAGGGGGCAGGTGAGCCTGGAGGTGGCCCAACCCTCCTAAAGGTAATTGGGGGCATAATGGATGCCCAGCTGATGGTATTACAGCAAAGGCATCCAGTATGTCCACTCACCAGTACACATTAACAACAAAGAAAATGGCCTCTGCCCCCACCTATTACTGGCCTTCATAGCAAAGAACACATGGAAGGCCAACGCACATGAAACAAACAAAAAGTAAAATTCCCAGTTCAATTTGCTAGCCAGTTTGCTTAGCAACCAGATTAACCTGTCTAACAGTTTGCGTCAAAACAGGGGTTTAGTTAGCACACATTTGCAAATGCATGTGAAAGCTGCAGGGCCACTTCACGGCTCCCTGTATACCTGCAGTCCTAACTCTAATGAATTTATAAGAGCCTTCACAGTGGAAGCACATGCAAGCTAATGGATAGATAGGGGCAGGTGAGCCTGGAGGTGGCCCATCCCTCCTAAAGGTAATTGGGGGCATAATGGATGCCCAGCTGATGGTATTACAGCAAAGGCATCCAGTATGTCCACTCACCAGTACACATTAACAACAAAGAAAATGGCCTCTGCCCCCACCTATTACTGGCCTTCATAGCAAAGAACACATGGAAGGCCAACGCACATGAAACAAACAAAAAGTAAAATTCCCAGTTCAATTTGCTAGCCAGTTTGCTTACAAACCAGATTAACCGGTATACAGGGAGCCGTGAAGTGGCCCTGCAGCTTTCACATGCGTTTGCAAATGTGTGCTAACTAAACCCCTGTTTTGACGCAAACTGTTTGACAGGTTAATCTGGTTGGTAAGCAAACTGGCTAGCAAATTGAACTGGGAATTTTACTTTTTGTTTGTTTCATGTGCGTTGGCCTTCCATGTGTTCTTTGCTATGAAGGCCAGTAATAGGTGGGGGCAGAGGCCATTTTCTTTGTTGTTAATGTGTACTGGTGAGTGGACATACTGGATGCCTTTGCTTTAATACCATCAGCTGGGCATCCATTATGCCCCCAATTACCTTTAGGAGGGATGGGCCACCTCCAGGCTCACCTGCCCCCTATCTATCCATTAGCTTGCATGTGCTTCCACTGTGAAGGCTCTTATAAATTCATTTCATTGCATTTTCTCACTACCTATCACAGTTTCAGAGGCCCTGAAATTTCAAGATAGCACAACTCCCCAAATGACCCCATTTTGGAAGGTAGACACCCCAAGCTATTTTCTGAGAGGCATGGCGAGTCCATGGAATATTTTATATTTTGCCACAGGTTTCGGGAAAATTATTATTTTTTTATTTTTTTAACACAAAGTTGTCACTTAAAGATAAATTGCTCACACATTCCATGGGTATATGTGAAATGACACCCCAAAATACATTCTGATGCTTCTCCTGAGTACAGAGATACCACATGTGTGAGACTTTTTGGGAGCCTAGCTGTGTACGGGGCCCCGAAAACCAATCACCACCTTCAGGTTTTCTAATGGCGTAAATTGTGCATTTCACCTTGGCACTACCTGTCACAGTTTCAGAGGCCCTGAAATTTCAAGATAGCACAAAACCCCCCCAAATGACCCCATTTTGCAAAGTAGACACTCCAAGCTATTTGCTGAGAGGCATGGTGAGTCCATGGAATATTTTATATTTTACCACAAGTTGTGGAAAAATTATTATTATTTTTTTTTTGTTTTTTTACACAAAGTTGTCACTCAATGATATATTTCTCACACATGCCATGAGTATATGTGAAATTACAACCCAAAATACATTCTGCTGCTTCTTCTGAGTATAGGGATACCCCATTTCTGAAACTTTTTTTGCAGTCTAGCCGAGTACAGGACCCCGAAAACCAATCACCACCTTCAGGCTTTCCAAGGGTGTAAATTGTTGATTTCACTCCTTGCTACCTATCACAGTTTCGGAGGCCATGAAATGCCAAGACAGCACAACCCCCCCCCCCCCAATAGGTAGTAAGGAGTGAAATCAACAATTTATGCCCTTAGAAAGCCTGAAGGTGGTGATTGGTTTTCGGAGTCCTGTACTCGGCTAGACTGCAAAAAAGTCTCACACATGGGGTATCCCTGTACTCAGGAGAAGCAGCAAGATGTATTTTGGGGTGTCATTTCACATACTGTATACCCATGGAATGTGTGAGCAATTTATCTTTAAGTGACAACTTTGTTTTAAAAAAATAAAAAAATAATAATTTTCCCGAAACCTGTGGCAAAATATAAAATATTCCATGGACTCGCCATGCCTCTCAGAAAATAGCTTGGGGTGTCTAATTTGCAAAATGGCATAATTCTGGGGGGGGGGTGGGTTTTGTGCTATCTTGAAATTTCAGGGCCTCTGAAACTGTGACAGGTAGTGCGCAAGTAAAATGCACAATTTACGCCATTAGAAAACCTGAAGGTGGTGATTGGTTTTCGGGGTCCCGTACACAGCTAGGCTCCCAAAAAGTCTCACACATGTGGTATCCCTGTACTCAGGAGAAGCAGCAGAATGTATTTTGGGGTGTCATTTCACATATACCCATGGCATGCGTGAGCAATATATCATTTAGTGACTACTTTGTGTAAAAACAAAAAAACAAATTGTCACCTTCCCGAAACTTAGGGCAAAATATAAAATACTCCATGGACTCAATATGCCTCTCAGCAAATAGCTTTGGGTGTCTACTTTTCAAAAAGGGATCATTTTGGGGGTGTTTGAACTGTCACATCACCCACTCTTCTAACCACTTGAAAACCAAGGCTTTTCTGTGGCTTTTTGTTTACATGAAAAAATGTTTTTTTTACTAGAAAATTACTAGAACCCCCAAACATTATATATTTTTTTAAAGCAGAGGCCCTACAAAACAAAATGGTGGATGTTGCAAATTTTTTTGTCACACGGTATTTGTGCAGAGATTTTCCAAACGCAATTTCTGCGAAAAAAATAATTTATTTTTTAATTTAATGCACAAATACACTATATAATTCCAAATTGTTTGGAAAAATTTAAAAGATGATCTTATGCCAAGTACATAAATATGAAACATGACATGCTTTAAAATTTACGCATGCCTGTGCAGCGGCAACAAGCTACGTACATTTTTAAAAGCCTTTAAAAGTCTTTACAGGTTACCACTTTAGACTTACAGAGGAGGTCTACAGCACGAATTACTGCCCTCAACCTGACGTTCGCAGCGATACCTCACATGCATGCTGCAATTGCGGTTTACATGTGACACTAGACCAACGCTTATGTGCGCCTTTGCATGCAAGTGCAGGGGGACAGGGGGGCTCGATTTTTTTTTTTTTTTGCTTTTTTATGTTATTTCGACACCTTTCCTTTCATTTTTTTTTTATCATTTTTATTGTTATCACAGTGAATTTAATATCCCCTATGATAGCAATTTGTAGTGACAGGTACTCCTTTTTTTAAAAATTGGGGTCTTTTAGACTCTAGATCTCTCCTCTGACCTTAACGCATCTGACCACACCAAAATTGGTGTGATAAAATGCTTTCCCAATTTCCCAATGGCGCTGTTTATTTCTGGCGAAACAGAAGTCATGAAGAGCCTTCACATTGTCTCCCACCCAGTCTTCTGCTGAGAGGTCAGAGTTGGCACCTGCAGCTTATGTCCATCAATCTTTCACCTCACCTCCTTGAAAATCAGCCAAGCAGGCTGAGCCCCAAGTCATGCAGCAGTCTCTTCTTCTTTTTGATGACTCTGTTAGCATGGTTTCCCAGGGCCATTCACCTAGCCCTGCCCCAGAAGTGGAATAGATTGTGTGCAACGATGCCCAACTACTTATGTCTCCAGATGAGTACATGGGAGGACCATCGCAGCACGTCTCGGATGATGACGAAACACAGGTGCCAACTGCTGAATTGTGGAGACCGACATGGAGGGCAGGGATGAAGACTGGGTGGAATGTGGAGGACGATGAGGTCCTCGACCCCACATGGAATGAACGTCATGCAGGTGACCTGAGTGGTTTGGAGGAAGAGACAGTGGTCGTACAGAGCCACCAGCACAGCAGAAGAGGGAGCAGGGTGCAAAAGCGGAGCGGCCCTGCCCTAGACACTATGCCTGCTACTGCCCAACGCAGCAAGGGACCGAGCACACCAAAGCCAGCTCACAGGAGTTCCCTAGCATGGCAGTTCTTCAGACAATGTGATGATGACAGGACACGAGTGGTTTGCACACTGTGCAATCAGAGCCTGAAGCGAGGCATAAACCTTCTCAACCTGAGCACAACCTGCATGACCAGGCATCTAAGTGCAAAGCATGAGCTGCAGTGGAGTACACACCTCAAAAACCAAGAAAGGTCTCTGGCTCCTCCTGCTTCCTCTTCTGCTGCTGCAGTCTTGGCCTCTTCATCCACCTCTGTAGTGACAGTGGCACCTGCAACCCCGCAAACAGAGGATCCACCAGCAACACCACCACCTGGGTCACCAACAACCATCTCCACAATGTCCCGTGGAAGCGTTCAGCTTTCTATATTCCAAACACTGGAGCGGAAGTAGAAGTACCCCCCTACCTACCCGTGATCCCTGGCCCTGAATGCCAGTATTTCAAAATTCCTGGCCTTTGAAATGCTGTCATTCCAGCTGGTGGAGACGCAGAGTTTTAAACGCCTTATGGCGGAGGCTGTCCCACAGTACATCGTGCCCAGCCACCACTACTTTTCCAGGCAAGCCATCCCTTCCCTGCACAACCAAGTGGGTGACAAAATCAGGTGTGCACTGCGCAACGCCATCTGTGGCAAGGTCCACCTAACTACGGATATTTGGACCAGTAAGCACGGTCAAGGACATTATATCTCCCTAACAGCACACTGGGTAAATGTAGTGGCGGCTGGGCCTGAGGCGGATAGCAGTTTGGCGCATGTCCTTCCACCACCGAGGATTGCAGCGCGCTTCAGTTTGCCTCCTGTTCCTAACCCCTCCTACTCCACTTAATCATCCTCTACCGCCTCCTCTTCCTGTCAGCCTAACACCTTCACCACCAACTTCAGCACAGCCAGGGGTAAACGACAGCAGGCAGTTTTAAAACTTGCCTGTTTGGGTGAAAAATCACACACCGCGCAGGAGTTGTGGAGGGGCATTGAACAGCAGACCAATGAGCGGTTGCTGCCAGTGAGCCTCAAGCCCGGCCTGGTGGTGTGTGATAATGGGCGAAATCTCGTAGCAGCTCTGGGCCTAGCCGGTTTGACACACATCCCTTGCCTGGCACGTGTGCTGAATTTGGTGGTGCAGAGGTTCCTTAGAAATTACTCCAATATGTCAGAGCTGCTGCAGAAAGTGCGGGCCGTCTGTGCGCACGTTCAGCGTTCTCACCCTGCTGCTGCTCGCCTGTCAGCACTACAGCGTAACTTCGGCCTTCCCGCTCACCGCCTCATATGTGACGTGCCCACAAGGTGGAGCTCCACCTTGCACATGCTGGCCAGACTGTGTGAGCAGCAGCAGGCAATAATGGAGTTTCAGCTGCAGCACGCACGTGTGAGTCGCTCTGCGGACAGCACCACTTCACCACCAATAACTGGGCCACCATGTGAGACCTGTGTGCCTTTTTGCGCTGTTTCGAGTACTCCACCAACATGTCCTGTGCCGATGATGCCGTTCTCAGCTTAACTATCCCACTTCTATGCCTTGTTGTAAAAACACTTCAGGTGATGATAAAAGAGGATGTGGCACAGGATGAGGAGGAGGAGGAGGATGAAGAGGTATAATTTCCAAGGCTTTCAGGGCAGTCATTCGCAAGTGGCTCCGAGGGTGGGTTCCCACACACACAAACGCACGGGACACAATTGTCCAGCAGGAGCACAGTTCTGGAGGATGACGAGGATGAGGAGGAGGAGATGGAGGAGGATATGGAACCATGTTCACAGCAGGGTGGCACCCAGGCCAGCTCATGGCAATCACTGGTGCGTGGCTGGGGGGATACGGAGGACACAGAGGATAAACCTCCCACAGAGGACAGCTTTTTGTTGCCTCTGGGCAGCCTGGCACACATGAGCGATTACATGCTGCAGTGTCTCCGCAATGACCGCCAAGTTTCCCACATAGTAACTTGTGCTGATTACTGGGTGGCCACCCTGCTGGATCCCCATTACAAGGACAACATACCGTCCTTAATTCCCTCACTGATGCGTGATCGGAAGATGCGCGAGTACAAGCGCACACTGGTAGACGCGCTGCTGGTGGCATTCCTACCTGACAGCGGGGGGCACAGTGGAAGCACAAAGCCAAGACAGGGGAGGAGGAGGAAGAGGTCGTCAACGCTGCCAGGGCACCGCCAGCACCTCAGAAGGCAGGGTTAGCATGGCTGAAATGTGAAAAAGCTTTGTCAGCACGCCACAACAAGCAGCAGCACCACCAGCTGATATGGAACATCTTAGCAGGAGGCAGCATTTCACTAACATGGTGGAGTTGTATGTGTGCACACACCTAGACGTACTGAATGACGGGTCTGCCCCCTTCAACTTCTGGGTCTCCAAGTTGGACACATGGCCTGAGCTTGTCCTTTACGCCTTGGAGGTGCTGGCCTGCCCTGCAGTCAGTGTATTATCTTAACCTGTATTTAGCATGGCTGGGGGCGTTATCACAGACAAGCGCAGCCGCCTGTCCAGAGCCAATGTGGACAAGCTCACGTTCATTAAAATGAACCAGGCATTGATCCCACAGGACTTGTCCGTACCTTGTGCAGAATAGACATGTATACCGGCCTTACCCAGCCATTGTTGGATTTGATCTTTCTTACTCTTTTGAGGTGTACCCGAATGAAAAATTTTATTTTATTAAAAACCAAAACCAGTGTTGGCTACCTCGTCCTCCTCCTCCACTGCCACCGCCGCTTCCACCTACACCGCCATATCCACCGCCACCACCACCGCCACCTCAACCTCATACTCCATATGGGCCTCGTCCACCTCCTACATCATTCAAGATGATATATTTTTATTTTTCTGTCTTTTATGTTATTTTAAGTTATTTCCCTATCCACATTTGTTTGCAGAGCACTTGCCATGCTCTTAAGATGATTTTGCTGCCATTTGCAGCCCTCTAGCCCTTTCCATGATTGTTTTAAAGCCATTTTAGTGCTCAAAAGTTCGGGTCTCCATTGACTTCAATGTGGTTCGGGATCGGGGTAAAGTTCGGGTTGTGTCCGGTTCACGAACCCGAACTTTTTTTCAAGTTCGGCCGGACCCGCCGAACCCAGACATCCAGGTGTTCACTCAAATCTAAATATGAACAAAGCATATTCCTCTATGGTGTGGACTTGATTCAATTAAAAGCACTACGTGTCATTTCTGTCTGCTGCTTCATTCCTCTGCTATCAGCATGAATCAGGTTTTCCTGAAACCAAGAGAAAAAAGGTGGCAGGGGAGGAATCACCCATCACACAGCTTGTGATTGACATCCTCAGTTATGTTCCCATGTGCTGTGTGGAAGGGGAGGGGGGGGGATTCCCGTCCCTCCAATCAGCTCTTAGGCTACATTCACACCTGAGCGTAGCGTTTTTCGCGCGTTTTTTACCGCGATTTTACCGCGATTTTTGCGGCGTTTTTTACCGCGATTTTACCGCGATTTTTACCGCGATTTTTGTGCAGGCGTTTTTAGATTGAATAGAGATCAATGGAAAACGCCTGTAATCTGCCCAAAAAGAAGCTCATGTACTTTTTTGAGCGTTGGGCGTTTTGTATACAGCGTCAAAACGCTCAGATGTGAACAGGGGCCATTGAAATGAATAGGATTTGTCTTGTTGGGCGTTTTGAGAGCTGATCCTAGAGCAGAAAAACGCCCCAAAAACGCCCCAAAACGCCTACATGTGAACGGAGCCTTAGAGCTCTTCTCACTGAGTTCTGAAGAGTGTAACTTCAGCTGAGGCCAGTCACTTCACTGGGTAGATGTAAAGGTTTACAACCACTTTAAGGTAAGTTATTCACTTTATGGGTATCCAGTGAGTGTTGTTAACGAAAAAAGTTTTTATTATTATGAATACATATGATTATTATTTTGTTTACTATTTTTGGTTTTATTCCTAAGGTACCTTTCCTTGTCTGGTGGAACTGACACAAACTGTATAATATTGAGATCAAGTGCTATTTTTTACTTTGGGTGACCCCACTTTTGGAATATATGCAATCTTCCTGGTAGGTATACATATATGCCTATTACACAAAGGTTTTGGGGTGTTTTTTTGGATAAGGATGGTATGTTGGGTGTCAAAATCTTTTTTCTCTATCTCCCACAGGCCAGGTAGCACACAGTGGAATATAGGTGAGATTTATTTTATTCTCCCTTCATGTGCTCTCAATGGGGAGGGGAGGGGGGGGTGTCAAATTTAAATGTACTATATACTGTATATAGAAGTTATGTTTGATTTATTATATTTATGGTAAAATATTGTCATATCTTCATTATTACTGGATGTTATTTTCCTTCTCCTCAAGATTGGACTTTCTGTACTACTGTGGATCCTGAGGAAGTGAATATGTCACATAACACGTTGTTCCTATATGCTAAATAATCAACTATATCAGTCTGACTTTTTTACATTTGATTTTTATTGAGCTGTACTTTCTAAACCTGTAATAAACATATTTTATTTTTTACATTGGTATGTTACTTTGTGGTACATCTCCCCACTTCTCATGAGTGAAGAATATTCTCTATTTGATTTAGGAATGGTACCCATAAGAAATCTGTATTGCTTGTAGTGATATAAACCCACCCACTGTCTGTGGGAATTCACTGGTGTCACCATACTTATGCAGCCTGCTCCACAGCACAGGAGCAGCAACATACTACCTCATCAACTTCTGAGGCAGAGTTTGCATACAGACCAGCCAACAGCAGGGGGCTACTATTTCTACACCAGCACTGACAGCTCCTTTTCCAGTGTTATTCAGTATTGTGATGCTATGAGTGTTGGTGTTCAAGTATTATTATTATTATTATATAGGATTTATATAGCACCCACAGTTTACGCAGCGCTTTACAATTTGAAGGTAGACAGTACAAGTACAATACACTTTAATACAGTAGGGATCAGAGGACCCTGCTCATTAGAGCTTACAATCTAAGAGGGAGGGTCAAGAGATACAAGAGATAATAACTGTGGAGGATGGGCTGATGGAGAAAATAAAAGTACAGCTGTTAGATGGTTCACAGATAGGTTTCTCTGAAGAGATGTGTTTTCAGGGATTGTCTGAAAGTGGACAAAGTAGGAGATAGTCGGACAGATTGGGGTAGAGCATTCCAGAGGATGGGAGAAGTCCTGGAGGCGAGCATGGGAAGAGGTTACAAGGGAGCTAGAGAGCAGGAGGCCGTGGGAACGAAGAGAACGAGTGAGTTGGTATTTTGAGACCAGGTTAGTGATGTAGCTGGGCACCAAGTTATGGATGGCTTTGTAAGTTATGGTTAGAAACTTGAATTTAATTTGTTTGTTGAGTGGCAGTCAATGGAGGGATTGGCAAAGAGGGGTAGCAGACACAGAGCAGTTTGCAAGGTGGATAAAGCCTGACAGCAGCATTCATGATGGACTGAATGGGGGGATAGCCTTTCTAAAGGTAAGCAAATGAGAAGGGAGTTGCAGTAATGGAGACAAGAGATGACCAGGGAGTGGATTAGAAGCTTTGTGGTATCATTGGTTAGGAAGGGGCGTATCTTGGAGATGCTGCGGAGGTTGAGGCTGCAAGCTTTGGACAGTGACTGGACGTGTGGCCGAAAGGATAGTTCAGAGTCCAGGATTATACCTAGGACCTTGGCATCAGTGGACAGGTTAATAGTTGCGCCATTGATGTTGATCAGGGGAAGAGGAAATATCATGAGCTCGGTTTTGGATAGATTAAGTTTGAGGAAATGATGCGACATCCAGGCTGACATGTCTGTTAGTAAACTGGTGATGCGGGAGGATATGCGGGAGGAGATTGATGGAGTGAGCTGAGGGGTGGAGAGATAGATTTGTCATCAGCGTAGAGATGATATTGAAAGCATATTAAAAAAGAATAGCGCACACATGTGTAAGATTCTGGTACCCTTATTTCCCATTTCTACCTTAATATTGCGTCCCACCTTGCTAACTAGGTGGAACGCATACACCTTTAAGAACGATGACATCATCGCCGAGCGCCGCTATGAGCGGCTATTTCAATCGCCGGTTTTCTCTCACTCATTGCTCGTTCAAACCGCATGCTTGACCAGTCTTGTCCTATGCTGCCGGAGCTTCTAGCTATTCCTTTGCCTGAACAAAACCGGAACCTCGCTACCGATCCCGTATCTCGCTACCGGATCACTCTCTTGCTACTGGACCTTGCTACTACTAACCCAACTAGTGATAAGTACCCCACAGGGGATTTCTTCCTAACTAACTTACACTATCTACCTCTGCATACTAAAGGACTGTTACTATGTAAGCACTATTTCTATCATCTGCATAACTTCATAGATTGCTAGCTCTTGAGCCTACCATCATCTACATCATTGCACTAGGTTACTCTCTCTTGTATACTTCATCTGCTGTCCCCTACCACCTGTTACAATACATGATTGCTAAACCTATCTGCATACTACCTATCATCACCTACCACTCTCCTGAATATTACTACTAAGTGCTCACCATTTCTAACGCCTGTCTCTCACCTCTATACTATCATATACATCCTATCACTCCAGGAACATCATATTGAGTGTATGTATATTTGCATAAAGCAGGCTGTGCACGGTGATGAGTCCTGAGAGTTGGATATGTTTGATCAACACATCTCTACATGACTACTGAGTGTAATAATTCTGCAGCTGCAAATCCATTCACTAACAAAAAACGCAAGAGCGTTACAGATTGAACGAGCCCTAAAATATGGATTCAGCAGAATTACCCACTCAAGTAATGCAATTAAAACAACAAGTAGATGCATTGATACTTGCTCTTACAGAGGTAAAAAACGAAAATCAGGCTTTGAGACAGCAGGTTGGCCGTCTTGCACAGCTCTCTGCTGCTCAGCCCCGTGAGCCTAAGATAAACCCTCCTCTAGTGTTTACAGGTGATCGGAAAAAATTTAGTGAATTTAAAAACGCATGTCAATTGCTTTTCTTGTTAAAACCTCGTACCTACCCTACTGACCAAATTAAAGTCTGTACCACTATTTCCTATCTGACGGGTGATCCCCGTGCCTGGGCAGACTCTCTCTTTGAGAAAGATGATCCACTTCTCAATTCCTATCCTTTATTCCTAGCGCAACTCGCTAGTTTATATGAAGACCCCAATAGGCAGAGTACTGCTGATACCCAATTGAGGGCTTTAAAACAAGGAAGGAGACCTGTTGAAGACTTTGTGGCAGAGTTCAAGAGATGGACCCTTGATTCAGGGTGGAATGATACATCTCTAAGAACTCAGTTCAGACTCGGCCTATCAGAAGCCGTTAAAGACGAGCTCGCCCGAGCGGATTTACCTGACACCTTGGATGCCCTGATACAGACCAGTATCAATATTGACAGACGACTGCGAGAAAGAAAGGCTGAGAAGATGGGATTGCCATTGTCCAGTCCTTCTCAGATGTCGGCTGTTGACCCTACTCCTATGGAGGTAGGAATGATACGTCCACCTTTATCCTTTACCGAACGTACCAGGAGAAGATCCGAACATCTCTGCATGTACTGCGCCTCCCCGGATCATTTGTTAAGCGGCTGTCCCCTTGTCCGCAAAAAAGAGGGTGAGTGTTCAAATGTCTTGCTAGGGGGACTAACGACTTCCTTTTCTAATCCTTATCTTTTTATTCATTTGACATTACAGTGGGACCAAACTAGGATCACCACCAAGGCTATGATCGACACAGGATCTTGTGGGAACTATATCGATACTTGTTTTGCTACCTTAAATAAAATACCTATTATTTCAAAACTCAAACCTGTCTCTGTTAGTTTCATTAACGGTATTCCGTTATCCTCTGGTCCAATCACCAAACAGACACAAGCACTCCTTGTCACTGCCAATGAGTCTCATATGGAGACTACCACTTTTGATGTACTAACCTCACCACATTTTCCCATTATTTTGGGACTTCCCTGGTTACACATACATCAACCAATCATTGATTGGAAAACAAGAACTCTAACCTTCTCTTCTCACTATTGCGAAACCACGTGTAATCTCTCATCATATGGAAAGATCCTGTCTGTGTTGACAGATGAGATTATACCACTATGTTACCAGGATTTGTCGAAAGTCTTCCTTGAGAAAAATGCTCAAGTATTGCCTCCCCATAGGGACTATGATTGTTGTATCGATCTACTCCCTAATAGCAAGTTGCCTTTCGGTCATGTTTATCCTCTTTCACAGGATGAGCTCTCTCATCTCAAGGAATACTTGGATGAGAATTTGGCGAAAGGGTTTATCAGACCTTCTACTTCCTCTACTGCTGCAGGACTCTTCTTTGTCCGCAATAAGGATTCAAGTCTCAGGCCTATTATTGATTACAGGCAATTAAATACCATTACAATAAAGGATCGCTATCCCTTACCCCTCATTCCTGAACTTATTGAACAGGTGCGCGGGGCTACCTACTTTTCGAAATTGAACCTAAAAGGGGCATACAACCTAATCTGAATCCGTGACGGGGATGAATGGAAGACAGCATTCAGAACCAGATACGGATTGTTCGAGTACCTTGTGATGCCATTCGGGTTGTGTAATGCTCCCGCAGCCTTTCAACGATTCATAAATGACATCTTCAGAGACTTACTTGATGTTTGTGTTGTAGTATATCTGGACGATATACTTATTTATTCTCAATCTTTATCTGAACACATAAAACATGTAAGACTCGTGTTGTCCAGACTACTTGCACACAACTTATACGTAAAATTAAAAAAATGTTTATTTCATGAAGAAGAAGTACTATTCCTAGGATACATCATATCTAAAAATGGAATCAAAATGGATATGAGCAAGATATCCTGTATTCTAGATTGGCCTGTGCCAACAACTCGTAAAGCATTACAAAGATTCCTCGGATTTTCTAACTTCTATAGGAAGTTCATCAAGAACTTCTCTGCTATTGTGAGACCTCTCACACAACTCACAAGTATAAAAAAAACATTCAAATGGTCAGAAGAAGCAAATGGAGCTTTCCGCTTGTTGAAATCAAGCTTTACTTCTGCTCCCATACTACGCCATCCAGACCCATCCCTTCAATACATCCTGGAGGTAGATGCGTCAAATATGGCAGTAGGAGCAGTTCTCTCCCAACGACCAACAAATACTTCACCACTTCACCCAGTTGCTTTTTTCTCAAAATCACTAAGCAGCCCCGAGGTGAATTACCCAGTGGGTGAAAAAGAGTTGCTTGCCATAAAATTGGCATTGGAGAATTGGCGACACCTACTTGAGGGTACTCGATTACCAGTTCTCATATACACAGATCATAAAAATCTTCAATACCTTCAGACTAACAAGACTCTTTCCCACCGGCAGGTACGATGGTCCTTATTCTTTTTAAGATTCAACTTTTTGGTGACCTACACTCCTGCAGACAAAAATAAAAAGGCGGATGCGCTGTCACGATTAACCGAGGATAACTACGCCAAAATACCTTCAAATCCTATAATACCCTATGAACGTATTGTCGGTGTTGTTCATTCCCTGAAGGAAGAGATTTTGCACAGCATAGGACTGGATTCACCTCCACCACAACTAAGTGCTGATGCAGAAGGCTTCCTCTATTACAACGACAAACTTTACATACCCCCTACTATGCGTACCAAGATTTTGGAATTGTCGCATGATGTGCCTATGGCAGGACATATGGGTATGACTAAAACATTCAATTTACTTACTAGGCAGTTTTGGTGGCCTGACATGAAGACGACCGTACAAAAATTTGTTTCTTCTTGTGACATCTGTGCAAGGTCCAAAATTGACACTACAAAACCATCTGGTCTACTTTGTAGTCTACCAATACCCCAGGTTCCATGGGAAGTTGTGTCCTTGGACTTTGTAGTAGAACTACCACCTTCCAAAGGATTTAACACCATTCTAGTGTCAGTGGACCATCTGACCAAGATGGCACATTTCATTTCTATTCGAAGATTACCTTCATCCAAGCAAACAGCTGAATTGCTAGTGAAACATGTCTTTAAGTTACATGGTATTCCAAAGACCCTTCTGTCTGACCGTGGTTCACAGTTCATCTCCAAGTTTTGGCAAGCTCTATGTCAGATACTACGAATAGAGCGAAAACTTACTTCTCCTTACCACCCTCAGACCAACGGACAGACAGAAAGAGTCAACCAGTGCATTGAGCAATATCTACGTTGCTATACCTCATACCTACAGGACGATTGGGTGGACCTCCTCCCGCTGGCGGAATTCGCTTATAACAACGCAACCCACAGTACTACTAAGCAAAGTCCATTCTACTTGAACTATGGGTTTCATCCCACTCTTCTTCCACCACGCATCCTTCCATCAAGTAACCCAGTGGCCTCTGATTATCTCACCCAAATAAAGGACTCTCTGGGTTTACTCAACACCACCATATCACACGCCCATAGTCAACAAAAAAGGTACTACGACCTACGTAGAAAACCCTCTCCTCAATATGCTATTGGGGATCTTGTTTGGCTATCTACAAAAAATTTGAGATTAAAGATCCCTAGTAAAAAACTTGGACCTTTATTTCTGGGACCCTTCCCAATTAAGAAACTCATTGGAAAAGCTGCAGTGCAACTCACCTTACCGGCAGATCTCAAAATACATCCCTTCTTTCATGTGTCGCTACTAAAACCACATGTTCCTAACCAAGGAATAAGGCCTACCATCTTGCCTCAACCTCCAGTACAAGTTGAAGAATATGAGATCAAGGAGATTCTGGATTCTCGTATCCACAGAGGAAGACTCCAATATCACATAAGCTGGAAGAACTATGGACCCCAAGACGACACCTGGTTGGATACTGCTGATGTTCACGCACCTAGGCTTATACGAACATTTCACTCGAAATACCCGGAAAAACCAGCGCTATAGGCCTTCCGGAGCCGGCCTTAAGGGGGGGGGGGTACTGTAAGATTCTGGTACCCTTGGTACCCTTATTTCCCATTTCTACCTTAATATTGCGTCCCACCTTGCTAACTAGGTGGAACGCATACACCTTTAAGAACGATGACATCATCGCCGAGCGCCGCTATGAGCGGCTATTTCAATCGCCGGTTTTCTCTCACTCATTGCTTGTTCAAACCGCATGCTTGACCAGTCTTGTCCTATGCTGCCGGAGCTTCTAGCTATTCTTTTGCCTGAACAAAACCGGAACCTCGCTACCGATCCCGTATCTCGCTACCGGATCACTCTCTTGCTACTGGACCTTGCTACTACTAACCCAACTAGTGATAAGTACCCCACAGGGGATTTCTTCCTAACTAACTTACACTATCTACCTCTGCATACTAAAGGACTGTTACTATGTAAGCACTATTTCTATCATCTGCATAACTTCATAGATTGCTAGCTCTTGAGCCTACCATCATCTACATCATTGCACTAGGTTACTCTCTCTTGTATACTTCATCTGCTGTCCCCTACCACCTGTTACAATACATGATTGCTAAACCTATCTGCATACTACCTATCATCACCTACCACTCTCCTGAATATTACTACTAAGTGCTCACCATTTCTAACGCCTGTCTCTCACCTCTATACTATCATATACATCCTATCACTCCAGGAACATCATATTGAGTGTATGTATATTTGCATAAAGCAGGCTGTGCACGGTGATGAGTCCTGAGAGTTGGATATGTTTGTTCAACACATCTCTACATGACTACTGAGTGTAACAATTCTGCAGCTGCAAATCCATTCACTAACAAAAAACGCAAGAGCGTTACAACATGCAAAAGAAATGACTATCAAATATGAAGACAATCCATAAATAAAAATGGGGATTTGGTCCCACCATATGGCCATATCGTGCTCAAGCCGACCACTACTTCAAAGTACCCCATATTGAAAGCCATGGGAGGCAATCAGCTGACCCAGGGAGGAGGTGTAGATTGAGAAAAGGAACAGTCCAACAACAGAACCTTGGGGGACCCCGACAGAGAAAGGAAGAGGAGAGGAGGTAGTAGAGTTGTAAGTAGCACTGAAGGTGCGTTGGGATAGGTAGGATATGAACCAGTGAAGAGTACAGTCACAGAGGCCAAGGGAGGGGAGTTTTTTGAGGAGGAGAGGGTGGTCTACTCTGTCAAAGGCAGCAGAGAGGTCCAGGAGGAGTAGTACAGAATAGTGTCCATTGGTGTTTTCTGTTAGTAGGTCGTTTGTGAGTTTAAGGAAAGCAGTTTTATTGGAATGTTGAGGGCGAAATACGGAACTGAAGTGGATCAAGAAGATTGTTCTTAGTCAGATGGTCACTCAGTCGGTTGTAAACCATTCATTCAAGGAGTTTGGAGGAGAAGGGGAGTAAGGAAATGGGGCATAGATTGTGAAGATTGGTGGGGTCCAGTGAGGGCTTTTTAAGGATGAGAGTGACTAGTGCGTGTTTTAGAGAATTAGGGAAGGTGCCAGAAGCGAGGGAGAGGTTGAAGATGTGAGTTAGAGAGCGTAGAATAGAGTCAGATGGTGAGCGTAGCATGTGCGACGAAGCATGATCCAGGGGGGCAGGTGGTTAGATGGGTGTTAGATAAAAATCCAGCAACCTCATTAATATTAGCAGGGTGGAACGAGGGAAGTAATGATTGTACCTATGGATATGAGTTGTTAAGTGGGGGAGGTTTCTGCACATTGGAAATCTCCTTACGAATAGTATCGATCTTATTTTTGAAGTTATTGTCGATTTTCTGGGCAGGGTGGAGTTGGTGGAGGACAGAGTAGAGAGTTAAAGGCAGAGAAGAGATGACAGGGACTAGATGAGAATGTTTGGATGAGCATGATAAAATAGGTTTGCTCGGCAGTGAGGAGGCAGGAATAGTATTTTAGGAGGGCAGATTTATATTGTTCGAAGTCTTCCTGGGATTTAGTCTTACGCCACAGGCGCTCAAGACCATGGCTATGTTTTCAGAGACTTCTGGTGTTGTCTGTTTGCCAGGGTTGTAGCGGTCGGGGCCGAATTCTACATGTAGTGAGGGGAGCGATCTTGTCTAGGGTGAATGACAGTGAGCTGTTATAGATGGAAGTGGCTAGGTTGGGGTATGACAGGGGTGAGATTTTGTCATATAGATAGTCAGTAGCAAAGTAGAGCATAGAAGAGTTGAGGTGGCGATGGTTTCTACGGGTAACTGTTAGGCGGTTGGAGGGGGAGGAGGTGGACAGGGAAAGTGCGAAACTAATAAGGTAGTGACCAGAGAGTGGGAGAGGTTTGTTGGAGAGGTTGCATTGAGTGCGTAGATAGGAGAAGACAAGGTCAAGCGTGTTGCCAGTGGAGTGTGTAGGAGCATGTATCCATTGCTTCAGGTCAAGAGATGAGGTTAGACTGAGAAATTTAGAAGCAGTATTAGTATTAGCGTTAACAGGGATGTTGAAGTCACCAAAAATGTTGATACGGTTCAGGGGGCCGGTAGATGACAGCAGTTCTTAAAGAAGCAGGAGAAAATAGATGAATGCAATGCACCTCAAAAGAGGAGAATGTCAGAGAGGGAGGTGGGTGAAGTACCTGCTGATAGGTGCTGTATGGGTCTAGAAGGATTCCCACTCCACCAGCCTTCCGTCTAATTGGTCTAGGGGAGTGAGACCAGAGAAGGCCACCATGGGAGAGGGAAGCAGGAGAAGTAGTATGGGAATTATGAAAACAGGTTTCTGTGATAGCAAGTAGGTTAAAAGAGTTTGGGATGAAGAGGTCGTGGAGAGAGGTGAATTTGTTACAGACAGAGCGGGCGTTCCAGAGAGCACAGGAGAAGGGGAGGCTTGTATTGGGAAGAAGAGAAATGGAGACTAGGTTCTGTGGGTTGCGGCTTCTGGCAGAGGGTGTAGGGTGGTGGGAGCATAGTAAAAAGCCAAATGGAGGCCTTGGGCTTAGGGATATGTCACCAGAGGGAAGGAGAAGAGTGAGGGAGATAATGTGGGAGTGTGATTTATACGAAGAGACCTGCCCCAGAGTCCTGAAGGTTTTCTCAGTATGTGGATGTAAAATTAGCAAGTGTTGGTAGGAGCAGTAATAGGGAGAGGACAGAAGGGGTGGGGTGGAGAAGAGGGGTAAAGGTGAGTTAGTTTGAGAAGAGAGGACACAACTGTCAGCAGTAGTGGTAGAGTGTACATGTTACAGAGTATGAAAAGAGATGAATAGATGGACAGGGTCACCTGTAGCCTGTCTGGTGCTTGTTGGTGTAGTTTGCTGTCTATGCTGGCTTTGTGCAACCGCTGAAGTGCAGAGCTTGAAGTGCATATCACTTGTAGAAAGAAGCCTTAAGGGAAGATGCCCCCTTAGGGGTGCACTAAGTTTATGCTGGTATAAGGGTGGGGGTGGAAATTAATTAATTAATCATGAGGGGATATAAGGATGTCTAACAGATTGGACCTTTCACTTCTAAAATCAGACAAGAATGACTATAAAGTTAGGGCCTAATCTTAAAGCATTGAGAGTAGACAGGTTGCAGTTGCAGTTGCAGTTAATGGTAGGTGTCTTTTAGGAGATTGCACATACCAAAAAGCACAGATACAGAGAGAGAGAGAGTAAACAAGTATTAGCTACTGCTACTAGCTGAGCAGGTTGCTGGAACCAGCAATCAGACATGTCAGTAACTTCCAAAAGTGATAGGATTAGAAGGCAACATTGTTGCTATTAATCTCTACTGCTGCGCTTTTTTTTTTTTTTTTTTAAATATAGATCTGATGACAGGGTCTCTCAAAAGAAACATTTAAGAACTTGCAAAGGTGGAATTAATAAATAGAAAAAATGTTTACAAAGTTACAGCAGCATAGAAACACACAACTTTGAAAACATGTAAAACAGCTTCATCGACAGTGGATCAAGATGTTGAACCATGAGATTCTATACGAGCTTTACAATTTAGGTGTACAAACAAGGGAGAAGAAAAAGGAAACCAACAATTTGCCAAAGGAAGAAACCGGCAACACAGTTGGTATTCAGTGTACCTTACATTCGAAAACAGTTCATTTTTTACCCCATTTAATAACTTTAGAACTAAAAGTCAAATGACTTATAATAACATATTTCTACAGTCAGCTTGATTAAAGTAAGACAGCTAGGCTTAGCCTAGCTAATAGATATATATATTTTCAAAAGTAATGGGATATTCATTAGGAAGATACTCCTAGAAGCTGTATTTTAGAGCATAAACCTACTTAGGAAAGTGGACTGTTACCAGCAAAAAAGCTCAAAAAGCAAGGTAGTATAGTAACATTCAAAAATCACAGCTGTTCTAACACAAAACAGAGCCTTACACTTGCAAATTAAACATTTGAAAATAAATGATATAATGTGAAATGCAATGAAGTAGTTAACACTGCCATGGAGAAAAAGCATTCATACTGTACACACATGGTGCTGTAATCTTGGGCACATAATTCCTGAAACAATAAAGAAGCTAGCTCAAGATCAGCATGCCAACAGCAAATTGGAAAATGAATCCATGCTGTCGAATAATGAAATGTACTTGCAGCATAAAAGGAAAAATTGCAAGGAAACTTTTTTCCTAAAAAGGAGCAATAGCAGAGCTCAGCAGCCCAATTTATACAGATCCATATGCTGTAAAAAACACTAACACTCCACAAAATAATGGCTATTTAATACCGTCATTGTGAGCTGCTTGCGGTACTGTTATGTGTTCCCACATCCATGAATGTATATAGTGTAAAAAAAAGTTGTGCTTACCTATGAACACTGTGTGAAAAATGCATCATCTTTTATATGTATACCAGTAAATAAAATGCAATACAACATTTGTATTGGGGATCTCACATAATACAGCAATCAAAAAATAAAATGACACCTCATCACATCTTATACAAGACGATTCTATGTATAAACAGTCTCTTATATGATGATCTCTAGTGAATAAGCACACAATTCCTTCAGTGCTCCACCACAAACTGCAAATCCACTTGTGCTCCATCCTAGTGATATCAGCCTTTTACCTTCTAAAAGAGACCCATGAGAGATAAAGGTCTCAATGCGCTCTGCCCCTAAATTCCCCATTTTCCTCCTCAACCAAATACCTAAAACATACTATATATATATATATATATATACACACACAGTGAGTACATCCCTCCCATTTTTTTAAATATTTTATTAGATCTTTTCATGTGACAACACTGAAGAAATGACACTTTGCTACAATGTAAAGCAGTGAGTGTACAGCAGTGAGTGTACAGCTTGCATAGCAGTGTAAATTTGCTGTCCCCTCAAAATAAATCAACACACAGCCATTAATGTCTAAACCGCTGGCAACAAAAATGAGTACACCCCTAAGTGAAAGTGTCCAAACTGGGACCAATTAGCCATTTTCCCTCCCCGGTGTCACACAATTTGTTAGTGTTACAAGGTATCAGTTGTGAATGGGGAGTAGGTGTGTTAAATTTGGTGTTATCACTCTCTCATACTGGTCACTGGAAGTTTGACATGGCACCTCATGGCAAAGAACTCTCTGAGGATCTGAAAAAAAGAATTGTTGCTCTACATAAAAATGGCTTAGGCTATAGGAAGATTGCCAAGATCCTGAAACTGAGCTGCAGCACGGTGGTCAAGACAGTACAGTGGTTTAACAGGACAGGTTCCACTCAGAACAGGCCACGCCATGGTCGATCAAAGATGTTGAGTGCACATGATCAGCGTCATATCCAGAGGTTGTCTTTAGGAAATAGATGTATGAGTGCTGCCAGCATTGCTGCAGAGGTTAAAGGGGTGGGGAGGTCAGCCTGTCAGTGCTCAGACCACACGCCGCACATTGCATCAAATTGGTCTGCATGGCTGTCATCCCAGAAGAAAGCCTCTTCTAAAGATGATGGACAAGAAAGCCCGCAAACAGTTTGCTGAAGACAATTAGACTAAGGACATGGATTACTAGAACCATGTCCTGTGGTCTGATGAGACCAAGATAAACTTATTTGGTTCAGATGGTGTCAAATAACATACTGTGACATACTGAAGCAGAGCATGATCCACTCTGGGCCTCAGGGCAGTATTCCAACATGATAACGACCCAAAACACACCTCCAAGAAGACCACTGTTTTGCTAAGGAAGCTGAGGGTAAAGGTTATTGACTGACCAAGTATGTTTCCAGACCTAAACCCTATTGAGCATCTGTGGGACATCCTCAAATGGAAGGTGGAGGAGCGCAAAGTCTCTAACATCCACCAGCTCTGTGATGTCGTCATGGGGGATTGGAAGAGGACTCCAGTGGCAACCTGTGATGCTCTGATGAACTCCATGCCCAAGAGGGTTAAGGCAGTGATGGAAAATAATGGTGGCCACACAAAATATTGACACTTTGGGCCCAATTTGGACATTTTCACTTAGGGGTGTACTCACTTTTGTTGCCAGAAGTTTAGACATTAATGGCTGTGTGTTGAGTTATGTTGAGGGGACAACACATTTACACTGTTGTACAAGCTGTACACTCACTTCTTTACATTGTAGCAAAGTGTAATTTCTTCAGTGTTGTCACATGAAAAGATATAATAAAATATTTACAAAAATGTGAGGGGCGTACTCACTTTTGTGAGATACTGTATATATGTGTGTCTCTTCTTCTCTAATTGTATTTAAAAGTAAAACTGTAACTGTAACAAGAAAAATGTTAATTGTTCAAATGGGCAATTGCTTACTGCCATGAACAACAAGGGTTGAAAACACTATAGTGGCTCTAATTGTTATTTTCATGTTAACCCCTTTTCCACTGTCACCTTCTGGCCCTTTAGTTGGATTCTAGGAGCCAGAGGTTGCCATTCCGATCATGTGACTTCTGTGATTGACAGTCAGTAGCTTTCCGGTACCCATTTATTACTGTGTTGGGAGTGTGCAGAGAGCACATTCTCAGCAGAGTAAAGGGCCGCATATATACGGCTGCTAAGCGTTACAGCCCACCTGCCGAGAGGCCACGTAAATGTGCCAGGTTGAAAGGAAGTGGTTCAGATCAAAAGTGTTTGATCAACTAATAAGCTGCCTTTACCTCTTAGGGAAGATGGGAAGGAAACTATACTGTACATCAAGAAAGATTTTGGTTGCTTGACAGTATAATGGAAGGACAGATCTAAGATACAGTTTCCATTATTGCATGCATGGAATCCACCTAGGTGCATAATATATATTGGACATAAGGTATATACTGGGTGGTGTCTATATGCTTGTAAATGGCAGGACAGAGTAATTTGTACTCTGAAGGCTTCTGGCTATGGTTCACAAATGCTCTGTTGGACTTTGTTATCTGTTCTGGGATCCAATAAATGCCAGTACTACAGAAAAAAGAACTCTTTGGTACAGGGTAGTCATGGATGGACATGTCGTTCTAAATGGAATTTAGGTAAGTGACAAACAAATAGACATGTAGTTTTAAGTGGAAGGAAGTAACAAACAAATTAAAGCCAAACTCTAGCTAACACCCTTTGGGCAGGTATAGCAACAGGTATTTTTCTTTTGGAAGAAAATATGTAAGCCATATGTATTTAAATCACTGTAAGCACCCCCATTAGTTTAATATGATTTGTCCCAACTTATGTAGCTGAAATATTTACCAGACAGCTGGGCTAGTTAAATTAAGTGGAAAAATAATGGATCTACTGGGAAGATAATAAAACTATGGACAAAGCAAACGCTTAAAAAAATGGTTTATTACTGTTATTGAAAAATCAAATAATATATGTAATTTGTCATATGTATCAATTATTTAGCAAAACTGCGCTCGTGTATACAATCCAACATAAACAACTTATTATATATGAAAAAGTAATAAATGCAAATATGTGAAAAAGGGAAATAGAGAAGCAGCAACTCCACCGTGGGATATTCAACACAGTTTTATATAATACATCAACTACAGAGTTGCGCTACAAATAAAAGCCTTAATTGTAAAACATATGAATTTTGAATACTAGTAATTGTGAGTCCATAAAGAATCTTCAAGAAAAGAAAAAAGATTATCCTCTTGATTGTACATTGAACATGTAAAGTTCCATCACCAAATAAAGAATAAGCTTCTTGTGTAAACTTTCACCAAAAAATAGAGAGCATGCATGCTTACCTGCCCAAATAGGACCCTCTATCTCTAGACAGGTCAAAAAAAGCTAGAGACAAACATCCAATACCATCTCCTCTGAAGGTGGCTCCAAACCCACACTTTCAGGGGACCAGTAATCTCATAATGGTTCTCTGCCAAGCATCCTTTCATTGAAAGTGTATAAGAACATGGAAGACAGAATTCTTCCAATAGCATAAAATCCTTTGACTTGTTTATTAAAATCACACTTACATCCAATTGAAGTTTATAGCGCTATACATTAATATCCTCACTGGCAGTAAGATAAACACCTGGACTTCCGGGATTATGAAGACGTGATGACATCAGCACGTAGCTCCTTCCTACATGTTTTGTCAAAAGGTTTCCATGGATTAGGTTATATAAACATGACCAGATCTAGTATTAAGCTGCAGAGTAACTATATCGATCTAAATTCTAAAGTTATATTTTAGAGAAGAGAGAGATTTTACCATACATAAGAATCTATAATGTAACTTTATAATAGAACTATTATTGCCTGACGCCCTCTATTGAAGAATTTCAACCTTGCTAATTGAGTAAGCCAATTTATTGAAAATCGTAGGCCCTCTAGTGGACAAAAATACTACTAATTTCATATTATCCACCCTGTATAATTCAATGCAGCTCAGAGGAAGAATGGTCACGAATCATAGAACGCAATCCCTGAAGTAAATTACAGTTCAAACCTATTACAATTAATAAATAAAATAGAATTAATCTTTAAAATAATCTTAAAAAAAAAAAAATCAGACCTTAAATACAATGGTTAATCTAGCACAGCACTTTATATCCAATTTAAAAAAGGACCATAATAGAGAACATAATACTATTTAGTCACCTTTATATAAATTAATGGATAAAGAAACATCTTCCATTGTTAAATGTTTTAAAAGGGAGATGAACTTAGGTATTTTCAATAAAGGCTAAAGGCATTCACATCCACATCTACATTAAGACCCTGAGGGGTGAAAGATCTAATGTTATATATCCATTTCATCTCTAATTAGAAAATTCCCCTTTTAATTGAACTACTCCTCCAATGCAGCATACATTTATCTATCCCTAAAAATAGGGTACCTGGAGGGTCTCTATTGTGAGCCACTGCAGTGTCTGGAGACTGAGTTTCCTTTGAAACCCATCTTAATGTTGCCTATATGTCCTCCCAATCGGACATGCAGGGCCTGCGTGGTCCTGCCCACATATTGCAGGCCTAATGGGCACTGTAACATATAGACAACATTTGTAGTCAAGCAAGTAATAAAGGGCTTGGATGAAAAAACACAAGAATAGCTAGTGAAAGTAAAGAAACTAGTTCTCCAGTCCTTTATTCCATTGATAGCACTGAACACTTACATTTAAAATACCCTGTTAGTTGTTGAGAAAAATTAAGTAGTACTCATGGAGTGGTCGAATACGTTTGGAGCAATCCAGTCCCGTAGGGATGGTACTCCCCTATTTACAACTTAGGGCCTCTCAGGTAAAACTGGGCCTAGTATCCTATCATTGCGTAAAATATGTCAATCTTCAGAAAAATACAGATTACTATTCCATAGGAGGAGCATGTCATCAATGTACCTAGCCCAAATGACCAATTCTGGTGTCCTGTGGGCATAGATGACATCCTCCTCCCATTTGGCCATAAATAGGTTTGCCAAACTGGGGGAAATCTTTCCATTTTTTGGTGACAGTTCACACAAGGAGCTTATTCTTTAATTGGTGATGGAACTTCACGTGTTCAACATACACTCAAGAGGATAATCTTTCTTCTTTTCTTTAAGATTCTTTATGGACATACAATTACTAATATTCTTTATTCATATGTTTCACAACTAAGGCTCTTATTTTTAGTGCTGCTCTGTAACTGATGACTTTGTGATATGTGACCTTGCCTATAGTTCAGAACCTGTACAATAGAGATGGGAACACACCCTGTTCAGTTCACACCAGAACTCCCAAACAGAGAAAAAGTTCTGACCCGAATGGCAAACTGTATTAAAGTCTATAGGACCCAAACTTGAAAAATCAAAAGTCACCATTTTGAAGGCTTATATGCACGTTACTGACCATAAAAAGGGTATGGGGGCCAGGTCAACTGGTGGCACCACCCCCTTGTGATGTCACCAACCCAGCATGCAGCCATCTGTGACATCACAAAGGGAACAGTGCTACCAGGTGATGTTGCCAGATGGCCTCGCCCTTACCTATATAAGAACTGTGAAAAGGCAAGCCAGGCATTCGGCGGTTTGCCTTAGTTGACAGCGGATAGTTTTTTTCCCTTTTTCAGATCTGATGGTGTCTGCTGCATTGTGATTGGATATGGATCTACATCAGGGGACATTGTTTTTTTTATAAAAAAAAAAATGAAATTGTTAAAAACTGTTTCTGTGTTTTTATTACTTTTTGACACTTTTTTGGTGAATGGATAGGGGTACTATGTACCCAATACTCATTCACATAGGGGGGCCGGGATATGGGGTGACCCTTGTTAAAGGGGGCTTCCATATTCCAATAAGTGGCACACCCCCACAACCACCACCTGGCCCAGAGCCCCCCTGCCCCAAAGCACCCCCCATGTTGAGAGCATGTGGCCTGGTATGGTTCAGGAGGGGGGAGGGAGACCCCTTTTTCTGGGCTGCCAGGCTGCATGCTCGGGTAAGGCTCAGGTTTTTATTTTGGCATGTTCTTACAAGACCCAAAGGGCCTAGGGGGGGGGGGGCGACCCCATGCCATTTTTTTTCACTTCCTTATTGCTGGCAATGTTTTTTTTTTATTTAGCTGTCAGCGGGGAAGCCCATTGACAGCTGATGACTCATCATTTGTTAAGGACGCCGTGACTGGCTTCCCAACCCTGCTTCCTAACAAACAGCTATACACTGTGCCCTTATTGAGCAAAGCTTTGTCCAATCAGGGATTAGAATGCACTGGGCAGTGCACAGTGCATTGCAGGGGGTTCAGCTGGGTGAACACCCGCCGAACGCCTTGCAAACTTTGGTGTTTGCCAAATGGGAGAACAGGCGATGTTTGGCCTGAACATTTGCTTGGCCTGAACTGTTTGCCCAACTCTACTGTACAAGATTGTATAAGGTCATCCCACCTAGATGCTTGTCATGCAGCACCAAAACCTGAGCAAGAGTTATGCAAGCAAATTTAAAAAATGCTTACCTATGAGAAGTAAATGCAGATTAAAGCCAAACTACTTTAACCACTTGAGGATTTTGAACATAATAGACGTGTCCTAAAAAAATACAGCAAATGTTAGACAGTAATTGCTTTGTATTACACAAAAAGGTGTGACCTTTGATCTGCATATTACATCATTAATAAAAGTAAAACTGCGCTAAAAGTGATGCATGTTGTTGCAACAAATCATGTAACATAAAGGTAGCAGTGATCAATCATACAAATTGGAAGTGAATATTGGCAGAAATCCTCCACCACAATATGAAAATCTTCCTCCACGGTGTCAAAGTGCCAAGATAACGCTAATGCGCTTACCAGATGGAGTCTGTGTTCAGGCGTTGGCAATAAACCATGGGGGTTATGAATCCGATCTTGGTACTTTGACACCGTGGAGGAAGATTTTCATATTGTGGTGGAGGATTTCTGTTTCCTTGCACTATAACACACACTAATTTGGACTTTTTTACTTCTTTATTTGGATTTATGTCATTTGTTTACCGCTGCTAGGCGGTGATTTTTTGGTGTTGGACTGCACATCTCTGTATACAGACATTTTTATTTTTTATATCATATATATTCACTGCCAAATATCTTTGTATACAGACATTTTTATTTTTTATATCATATACTTTCTATATTCACTGCCAATTTGTATGATTGCTCACTGCTACCTTTATGTTACATGATTTGTTGCAACAACATGCATCACTTTTAGCGCAGCTTTACTTTTATTATTGTTATTTGGTGTTTTCCTACTGTAGCTGCAGCTCTAATTTATTCTGTGTTTAGCGCGGTTATTTTGGTATTAATATTACATCACTAAACTTTATAGGTTAAATTCTAACAAAGTTACAGCAGCATAGAAACACACAACTTTGAAAACATGTAAAACAGTTTCATCGACAGTGGATCAAGCTCTAGAGCCATTGGATTGCATACAAGCTTTACAATTCACGTGTACAAACAAAGCAGAAGAAAAAAGAAAAGGTAACAAATACATTTCCCATGGAAGAAACTGGTAACACAATTGGTATTCAGTGTGCCTTATACTCAAAAGAGAGTTCATTTTTTAACCCGGTTTATCAACTTTAGAACTAAATGTTATATGACTTATGATAGAAATTTCTACAGTCAGCTTGATCAAAGTAAGACAGATAATGGATAGTTTGTTTTTTTCAGAAGTAATGGGAAATTCACTAGGAAGATACCCCTAAAAGCTGTATTATACAGCACATACTGTACCTACTTAGGAAAGTGAACTGTTGTCAGCAAAATGCTCAACAAGCAAAGTAGTGTAGTAACATTCAAAAATCACAGCTGTATTAACACAAAACAGAGTCTTACTCTTGCAAAGGGAACATTTGAAAAAAATGATATATTGTGAAATGCAATGAAGTAGTTAACACTGCCATGGAGAAAAAACATTCATACTGTACACACATGGTGTTGTAATCTTGGGCACATGAATCCTGAAACAATAAAGAAGCTAGCTCAAGATCAGCATGCCAACGGCGCATTGGAAAATTGATCCATGCTGTCAAATAATAAAATGTACTGGCTGGATAAAAGGAAAAATTACATGGAAACTTTTTTCCCCAAAAAACAGCAATAGCAGAGCTCAGCAACTTAATTCATACGGATCCATATGATGTAAAAAAACACTAACACTACACAGGGCAGTTACCGCAACAGGTATTTTTCTTTTGGAAGAAAAATTTTAAGCCATGTGTATTTAAAACACTGTAAGCACCCCTATTAGTGTAATATGGTTTGTCCCAACTCATGCAACTGAAATATTTACTGGATAGCTTGGCCAGTTAAATTAAGTGGAAACATAATGGATCTACTGGAAACATAAGAAAACTATAGACATGGTAAATACAAAAAAAAAAAACTAGTGCATAATTTTTATGGACAGACCAAATCATATATGTAATTTGTCATATGTGTCTTTGCCTATAGCTCAGAACCTGCACAAGATGGTCATCCCACCCGGATGCTTGTCATACAGCACCAAAACCTGAACAAGAGTTATGCAAGTAAATTAAAAAAATGCTTACCCATGAGAATTAAATTTAGATTAGGGCCCACCTACTTTAACCACTTGAGAATTTTAAACATAAGAGATATGTCCTAAAAATGTCAACAAATGACAGACAGTAATTGTTTTGTGTTACGCAGCAAGGTGTGACCTTTGATCTGCATATTACATCACTAACAAACCTTACAAGTTAAATTCTGCTTCAATACATTTTTTGAAAGGTTTACAATGTTACAGCAGCGTGGGAACATACAACTTTGAAAACACGTAAAACAGCTTTATCACCAGTGGATCAAGATGTAGAGCCATGAGATTCCATACAAGCTTTACAATTCAGGTGTACAAACAGTGGCGGTTCTACATTAAATTGCTCTCCGGGCGAGACTCCCTCCCGGCGCCCCCCCCCCCCCCCAAAAAAAAAATAACATGACAAAAGGCTCTGTGTACAATCCCTGTCTGGAATCTAAGGCAGGTAGTTTCAGCCCTTTTGTTACCTTAGAAATTTTTTAGCTGGGTTAGGTGCCCTTTACTTTAACGTTTACACTTACAGTAAAGCCTCACTTACAAAAACATAAATAAGGATATAAAGCAAAAAATATTTTATGGTAACAAGAATATATACTTTTCATGATAGATAGTGATCTAAGGGCTCTTTCACACGGCCGCTCCGTGTGAAAGCTCCGCTGCGGGACTTTTTTTTTTTTTTTTTCACGGAGCGGATGACATTTGTGTCATCCGCTCCGTGTGCCCGCATATTATCCCATCTGTTTGCGGATGATATGCGGACATAATGTAAGTCTATGGGCATTGCGGATGTCAGCGGATGACACCGCTGACATCCGATTTTCTTTCCTTTCTGTTTTTTGAACGGAACAAAAATAGGGTTCTGTTCCGTTCCAAAAAACGGAACGGAACTGAAAGGAAGGAAATCGGATGTCAGCGGATGGTATTCTGCTGACATCTGCAATCCCATTGACTTACATTATGTCCGTAAATCATCCGCAAAAAAATAGGATGATTTGCGGACATACGAAGCGCCCGTGTGAAAGGGCCCTAAGACTTCTGAAAGGGGTTCTCAGTTTCTAGCAGCATGACAAATGATTCCGAGTCCGACCTACCCTAACCTGGCTGCTGCTGTGCTGTGCAGCCTGCACAGTGCAGGTGTGCGAACATAGAGGAGAGAGCGAGAGCAACTTACCTGCAAGTATGTGTAGTGTAGTGACTACAGTACCATCAGTGTACACTACTCTCCTCGGCTCCTCTTCCTCGCCTCCCCCCGCCCCCGATAGTTCTGAGCGCGCCGCCGCCGCTGCTGTGTGTAGTGTACAGTACTCCTCGGCGGCTCGGCTCCTCCTCCTCCCCTCCCCCCTGCCCCCGCTAGTTCTGAGCGCGCCGCTGCTGTGTGTGTGTACTCTCCTCGGCTCCTCCTCCTCGCTTGCTCCCCCCGCTAGTTCTGAGCTGCATTATGCACAATCCCCGTTCCAGCCGCCGGCTCCTTCAGCAGAAGGGGCGGCAGCGGCGCCGCATCCCGCAGCAAAGGTGATTTTCTTTTTCTCCATGACCACCACCACCAGGTTAGTGCCGAGTGCCCCCCCACGTGATGCCGCCCCGGGCGGCTGCCCTGTTCGCCCGTGCCCAAAACCGCCACTGTGTACAAACAAAGCAAATATATGGGAATATAAACAAAGATTCTTGTTAGATCTTAAGGGCAAAACTTTGTTTTTGTAAATCCAAACCCAGGTGAGGAATCAACCCTTTAAAAATAGGTAAGCCTGTGTCTAGTTAATCCTGTATTTTAAGCAGTGGGTTGATAGCAATGCATCCTTACGATACAGGTTGAGGAGAGAAGTGCACAGGTGTCAGGAGGAAAGAAGAAAGGGAAAAGAAGAGGAAAAGAAAGGATCAGGTGGGAAGGGTATTTAGGGGGAGGTTCAGGATAGAAGACCTTGCCAAAAGTCCATATCGGCACTTAGTTCCAGACAGGCTAGCCTTTAAGGTGTTAGTTTCACAAGGCTAACAAGGTCCTGCCACAGTCCTTATGTAGGTAGGGGATCCAAATCTTTTCAAACCTTCACATCGAATCCTCAAGAATTTCAGCCATTTTCTTATTGAAAACCAAGAAATTTTGATTTTTTGTTGTTTTTGTAATCCTGGGGTGGAGGACCAGCATGTCTTAGCTACGACCTGTTTTGACACTGTAAACAGAGATGGTTGTTTTAAATTCAACAATGTCTTCTATGGCGATTTTCATATGCCATTTCCTAGCATTTTGTACCAACTGATAAATGCTGGTCCAAAATCTTTTGATCTTAGGGCACTCACACCATATTTATAGTAGGGTGTCTGGGGATTGCCATACCTTAGAACACTTGTTGGATGTGGTGGTACAAAACTTTTCTAAGCATCGTGGGGCCATGTACCACCACATGAAAAAATGGTAATTGTATTCTGTCACTGCTGCATTAATGGAGCAGTGGGCTATGGTTTGCAAGATTTGCTTTTAGCTCTCCTGGTCCACTTCCTTTCCAGACCTTTCTCTCACTTTGCTGCATAGGAGAGAGGATTAGGTGTTTGCCCTTCCAGAACAGATACGTATATAGTGAAAATAGTCCCTCTGGATGTAGCGTCATATAGACATACAGTATGTGTTTGAATCTTATCAATGTCTGGATGGATGGTTAATTGTTTAATATTTACCTTCTGCTCATAAACTGTATCTAACTTTTTCCTGTACTGGGCCCTTTTGTAAGTTTTTTATGGAGGGGAAATTGAGGACTCCCATAAGGAAAGCTAGAAGATAGATTCTATATATTGGTTTTTAGAGACCCACTGTAGTGGTTTCAAACTACCTGGGATAAAGAAAGGGTTGTGCATTAGGGTTGTGGGGGAGGCACAGAAAAACATTTGTTTACCAGAATATTTCACATTGTCCCATACCTGCAAAATAGTGATGGGGGATATGATTAAGGATTCGTCTTAGCATTTGGTGGGGATTTTATAGTAGAGTTTCTATTGAAATTGGGTCAAATTGCAGTGGCTCTCTAGGCATGGGATGGGGGGGGGGGGGTAGTGTTGAAAACATTATGGTAAACCAATGGTTGGGTAATTTGTGTCAGGGAGTATAAATGGTCAAAGTGACTGATTAACAGACCTCCACAGCTTTTAGGTTCGTATAAAGTCTTGCGATTTACACAGGGTCTATCTTTGCCCCATATAAAGTATAGTAAATTATTTTGGAGATGGTACTTTAATTAGGAGTACTTGAAAAGGGTAGTGCAGTTTAGGGAGGAACAGCATTTTGACCTCCGCTATGCACCCCAACAAATAAATCTGATATTTCCTCCATGATTCAGGAAGAATGTAAAGTTGTCATAGTAGGTTTGGGTAGTTAGCTGAGAATATTGTTTCACAGGGGGAGATGAGATGAATCCCCAAATATGAAAACCTGAGAGGGTTCCCAAGATGAGGGAAAGGAGTCTTGGAGTTTAAAGAGGACCTCTTGGGGAATACTAATATTTAAAGGAGCTGTAAAGGCAGAAGGTTTTTTTATCTGTATGCATTATATGCATTAAGATAAAAAAAACCTTCTGTGTGTAGCAGCCTCACCAGCACCCCTAATACTTATCTGAGCCCCATCTCTATGCAGCAATGTCCACGAGTCCCTCAGCCATCTGGGACCCCCCTCCTAATTGGCTGAGACACAGCAGTGGTGCCATTGGCTCCCATGGCTGATAATCAAAGTCAGTCAACCAATCGAGAGAGAAGGGGCAGGGCCGAACAGCAGCTCCGTATCTGAATGGACACACAGAGCTGCAGCTCGGCTCGGATGCCCCCATAGCAAGCTGCTTGCTGTTGGGGCCCTCGACTGCAAGGAGGGGCCAGGAGCAGCAAAGAGGGATCCGAGAAGAGGAGGATGCCCTGTGCAAAACCAACTTCACATGGCAGGTAAGTATAACGTTTGTTATTTTTTTTTTTTAAATGAGACTTTACAATCACTTTAAGTCTTTGCACTTACTGTTACTGAAGTGGGGGTAAATGAAATAGATACAATTACAAGAGGTAAAGTATAGTAAAAAAAGAATAGAGGAGAACAGAGAACATGTTATTAACATTGCTTGGGCACCTATTGTTTCGAGTGAGATCTACTGGAGTGGCAGTGGTGATTATGATTGTAAATAACTAAAAAACATTGTCCCTTAACCCTACACTACATTGAAAACATTAAATTGAATTTTATAATACTTCCTTGACTTCCTGATGACGCCCTCCGGTGAAATGTATTGAGGTCTGCAGCGGTGATACTTCAGTTTTGTCACTACTGGTTCTTGGTGGAACGCAGCTGACATGCAGGCCGGTCCTTGGTGAGGACTGCGCTAGGTACAGCATAAAAAAACATCTACTAGTGGGTGCCGCTTCAGGCACAATTAAATGTGAGTGAATTTTCAATTGTTTTAAATGGGATTATGATATTTTTAATAAACGTATTGCACGATCATCCTGCCTTATGCTTTTTTTCTGAGAATTCTTATGGTTTGTAACCTGATTCAACATTTAAAGATAAAAACACACACACATATATATATATATATATATATATATATATATATATATATAGATATATATATATATATATATATATATATATATATATATATATATATATATATATATATATATATATATATATATATATATATATATATATATATATATATATATACTTGAGACGTGGTTATTTGGACTGAGGAAATTAGTTTGGAATATGGGAGGCTTAAACGGTGACCAATAATACATGCAAACACTACAACAATATTTTAATATTTTATTAGATTTGTTAAACAAAAACTAAATAATTTTGTATAAAATTTAGTATATGCACTATAACTAATATTATCAAACTAAGCAGCACCTCAAATTTAAAGGTATAGCAATAATATATTAAGGTTGCTAACTAGAACCAAAGCTGATCTCACTGCACCCACAATAGAAACTAAATAACTCACACTAGTGCAGCGCAACCAAAAATCACATAGGACAAAAATGTAATGATACAAATTTAATCACTTTAGGACTGCTCACGTTGCTGCTACTGCAGCACAGTGGTAGCCCTGGGTCTAGCGACGTACACCTTCGTCGCTGACTTCCCTGCCATCTCCGCGGCGTGCACGCGCTGCCGGAGGCTCGCTCCCGCTGTGTTTAGACACAGCGGGAGTTGGGCCGGAGGAGGAAAGACTGCAAAATCCGCCCACTTATGTAAACAAAGCAAACCAATCAAAATATGCTTATTGCGATTTTTTTACCAAAAATATGTAGCAGAAAACAAATTGGCCTAAAATGTTAAAAAATTTTGATTTGTAAATTTTTTTGGGGGAATGTTATATATCAGTAAGTGAAAAATATTGTTGTTTTTTTTTTCAAAATTGTCGCTCTTTTTTCCAAAAATGAAAAATCGCACAGGGGATCAATTACCACCAAAAGAAAGCTCTATTTGTGGAGAAAAAAGGACGTAAATGTAATTTGGGTACAGCCTCCCATGACGCGCAATTGTCCGTTAAAATAATGCAGTGCCAAATCGCAAAATATGGCCTGGTCAGGAAGGGGGTAAAATCTTCCGGTCTTAAAGTGGTTAAAAATACACTCATTGAGAGTTTTTTTTGTCAAAGACATGTAGCTAAATATATTTTTGGCATAAATATATGACAAAAATTGAATATATTGGATATTTTTTAACTGTGAAAGTAGAAAATGTAAATTTTTCGCAAAATTTTTGCTCTTTTTTTATTAATATTGTGAAAAATAAAAAGCGCAGAGGTGATCAAATACTACCAAAAGAAAGCTCTGTTTGTGGGGGAAAAAAAAGAGGTAAATTTCGTTTGGGTACAGCATTGCATGACCACGGAATTGTCAGTTAAAATCGTGCAGTGCCAAGTTGAAAAAAGTGGCCTGGTCATTAAGCAGGAAAATCCTCCGGGGCTAAAGTGGATAACAACTATTCATAGAATATGTGCAATAAATAAAAAGTCCTCATAAGGAAAATTAAAGTGCATCCTTAAAGTAAATAATCCCAGTGGTGTCCAAGAAAAGTTGTGCAAAAAGCAACAATTTCAAATATAATAAAGAGCTTCATAAAAGTCCCAATAGTGCCCAAAACCTGTATAAACAATAAAATATTAATACACAATTAACAGTGTTTATAAAAATATGAAGTGTTCAACAAGCTCTTTTACTCCAAAAGGCTTGATCAGTAGTGATGGACGAACATCGGCCGGGGCAATTCGCGAACGTCAGCCGTGAATTTTCTCAAAAGTCTGCGAACTGCGAGTTCTCGGCGAGCCCCATTGACTTTAATGGGAGGCGAACTTTAAAAACCTTTAGGTCATATTTGCAGCCACAAAAGACTTACTAGCTGTGCACAAATAGTCCCAGCACATGGACAATGTCATAGCAGAAGTATTGCAATTGGAAAAGTTGCCCTAAAAATATATATATATATTTTTTTTTTACAGCAAAATTGTTTTTTTCATAAATCAGACAGAACTGACAGCAGCCTGTAAATACATGTCAAATACATGTAGGGTCCATTCACTCATCTGTAAAATGGGTCCGCATCTATTCCACAATTTGGCGGAACGTTTACAGACCCATTGATTTTCAATTCCAGTCTGAAAAATTAGGCATTCACAGGATAAAGAAGTAAGTGTCGGCCATTCCAGGCCCCAAAAATTAGCCCACATGGGTTTACCTGACAGCTAAGAACGTTGTATTCTGTGGCTGAAGGTACATTAGGCGTTCACAGGATACAGAAGTAAGTGTCGGCCAGTATTGGTCCCAAAAAATTGACTCACATGGGTTTACCTGACAGCTAAGAATGTTGTATTCTGTGGCTGAAGGTTCATTAGGCATTTACAGGATACAGAAATAAGTGTTGGCCAGTATTGGCCCCAAAAATGTGCCCACATGGGTTTACCTGACAGCAAAGAACGTAGTATTTGGTGGCTGGAGGTACATTAGGCATTCACAGGATACAGAAGTAAGTGTCGGCCAGTATAGGCCCCAAAAATTAGCCCACATGGGTTTACCTGACAGCTAAGAATGTGGTATTCTGTTGCTGAAGGTACATTAGGCATTCACAAGATACAGAAGTAAGTGTCGGCTAGTATTGGCCCCAAAAATTATCCCACATGGGTTTACCTGACAGCTAAGAATGTAGTATTTGGTGGCTGGAGGTACATTAGGCATTCACAGGATACAGAAGTAAGTGTCGGCCAGTATAGGCCCCAAAAATTAGCCCACATGGGTTTACCTGACAGCTAAGAACGTAGTATTCTGTGGCTGAAAATACATTAGGCATTCACAGTATACAGAAGTAAGTGTCGACCATGATAGGCCTCAAAAATTAGCCCACATGGGTTTACCTGACAGCTAAGAATGTTGTATTCTGTGGCTGAAGGTACATTAGGCATTCACAGGATACAGAAGTAAGTGTCGGCCAGTATAGGCCCCAAAAATTAGCCCACATGGGTTTACCTGACAGCTAAGAACGTAGTATTGTGTGGTTGAAGGATCATTAGGCATTCACAGGATACAGAAGTAAGTGTCGGCCATGATAGGCCTCAAAAATTAGCCCACATGGGTTTACCTGACAGCTAAGAATGTTGTATTCTGTGGTTGAAGGTACATTAGGCATTCACAGGATACAGAAGTATGTGTCGGCCAGTGTTGGCCCCAAAAATTAGCCCACATGGGTTTACCTGACAGCAAAGAATGTAGTATTTGGTGGCTGGAGGTACATGAGGCATTCGCAGGATAAATAAGTCAGTGTCGGCCAGTATTGGCCCTAAAAATTAGCCCACATGGGTTTACCTGACAGCTAAGAATGTTGTATTCTGTGGCTGAAGGTACATTAGGCATTCACAGGATACAGAAGTAGGTTTTGGCCAGTATTGACCCCAAAAATTAGCCCACATGGGTTTACCTGACAGCAAAGAACGTAGTACTTGGTGGCTGGAGGTACATTAGGCATTCAAAGGATACAGAAGTAAGTGTCGGCCAGTATAGGCCCCAAAAATTAGCCCACATGGGTTTACCTGACAGCTAAGAATGTTGTATTCTGTTGCTGAAGGTACATTAGGCATTTACAAGATACAGAAGTAAGTGTCGGCTAGTATTGGCCCCAAAAATTATCCCACATGGGTTTACCTGACAGCTAAGAATGTAGTATTTGGTGGCTGGAGGTACATTAGGCATTCACAGGATACAGAAGTAAGTGTCGGCCAGTATAGGGCCCAAAAACTAGCCCACATGGGTTTACCTGACAGCTAAGAACGTAGTATTCTGTGGCTAAAAATACATTAGGCATTCACAGGATACAGAAGTAAGTGTCGGCCATGATAGGCCTCAAAAATTAGCCCACATGGGTTTACCTGACAGCTAAGAATGTTGTATTCTGTGGTTGAAGGTAAATTAGGCATTCACAGGATACAGAAGTAAGTGTCGGCCAGTGTTGGCCCCAAAAATTAGCCCACATGGGTTTACCTGACAGCAAAGAATGTAGTATTTGGTGGCTGGCGGTACATGAGGCATTCGCAGGATAAATAAGTCAGTGTCGGCCAGTATTGGCCCTAAAAATTAGCCCACATGGGTTTACCTGACAGCTAGGAATGTTGTATTCTGTGGCTGAAGGTACATTAGGCATTCACAGGATACAGAAGTAGGATTCGGCCAGTATTGACCCCAAAAATTAGCCCACATGGGTTTACCTGACAGCAAAGAACGTAGTATTTGGTGGCTGGAGGTACATTAGGCATTCACAGGATAAAGAAGTAAGTATCGGCCAGTATAGGCCCCAAAAATTAGCCCACATGGGTTTACCTGACAGCTAAGAATGTTGTATTCTGTGGCTGAAGGTACATTAGGCATTCACAGGATAAATAAGTAAGTGTCTGCCATGAAAGGCCCCAAAAATTAGCCCACATGGGTTTACCTGACAGATAAGAATGTTGTATTCTGTGATTGAAAATACATTAGGCATTCACAGGATACAGAAGTAAGTGTCGGCTAGTATTGGCCACAAAAATTAGCCCACATGGGTTTACCTGACAGCTAAGAATGTAGTATTCTGTGGCTGAAGGTACATTAGGCATTCACAGGATACAGAAGTAAGTGTCGGCCAGTATTGGCCCCAAAAATTAGCCCACATGGGTTTACCTGACAGCTAAGAATGTTGTATTCTGTTGCTGAAGGTACATTAGGCATTCACAGGATATAGAAGTAAGTGTCGGCCAGTATTGGCCCCAAAAATTAGCCCACATTGATTTACCTGACAGCTAAGAATGTTGTATCCTGATGGCAACCTTCTCGTGGGACCCGCGAGACCAGGCCGTGTCACTCCTGAGTGACGGCAAGTCAAGCCAGTCTGAATCTGCTTTGCTGCCTTGCCCTAGGCCCTCACGGCCATGTAGATACCCTTTTCCTGCAGTGATTGCAGGCTTGGATGCAGAGAATTTACCCCCACCACCGATATGCGGACTGTTTCGCATATACAGAGGTTTACCTCTGCCACCTTTTTAACTGTTTACCTGTTTTTGTTGTTACTTTTTTTTGTTTCTTTTTTTTTTTACCACCACCTTTTTATACCATTAGAAGTGATGTTACTACCAGAGGTTCACATTACCCCTTGCTGCTATGTCAAGTTGACCATCGCTGTCTACGACTTCCACCCGTGAATGACGTCGCAAGTATACTGTTTGTGTCCTATTGCCATCTATATATGTCATGGCCACTAGTATACATCTTTTATACCTTTAGTTCCCATGGTACTTAACTTTGTCTCCCTGAATGTACATGGACTGAACAGCCCCTTTCATAGACGAGCTATGTGGCGAGATGCTAGAACTTTGAAAGCGGACGTTCTCTTTATGCAGGAGACGCACTTCATTGCCAACAAGCATCCCCATTGTGCAGATAAACGCTTCCCTCATATCTTTACAGCCACAGAAATACTTCTGTATTCACAGGATACAGAAGTAAGTGTCGGCCATGATAGGCCTCAAAAATTAGCCCACATGGGTTTACCTGACAGCTAAGAATGTTGTATTCTGTGGCTGAAGGTACATTAGGCATTCACAGGATACAGAAGTAAGTGTCGGCCATCCTGGCAATGAATAAGCGACATCTCTAAGTCGTGAAACGCGTCTGCCTTTGTGTCCTGCACTCACAGTGTGATGTTTCCAGTTTGCCTATTTGTTTGATGTGGAATAAATATACTCCAATTTTGATTTACATCGGAGTGCGGTCATCTCTTTTTGCTTCACCCAAAAATTTTCCCACATGGGTTTAACTGACAGCAAAGATTGTAGTATTTGGTGGCTGGAGGTACATTAGGCATTCGCAGGATAAAAAAGTATGTGTCAGCTAGTATAGGCCCCAAATATTAGCCTACATGGGTTTACCTGACAGCTAAGAACATAGTATTTTGTGGCTGGAGGTACATTAGGCATTCACAGGATAAAGAAGTAAGTGTCGGCCAGTATAGGCCCCAAAAATTAGCCCACATGGGTTTACCTGACAGCTAAGATCGTTGTATTCTGTGGTTGAAGGTACATTACACATTCACAGGATACAGAAGTAAGTGTCGGCCAGTATTGGCCCCAAAAATTAGCCCACATGGATTTACCTGACAGCTAAGAATGTTGTATCCTGATGGCAACCTTCTCGTGGGACCCGCGAGACCAGGCCGTGTCACTCCTGAGTGACGGCAAGTCAAGCCAGTCTGAATCTGCTTTGCTGCCTTGCCCTAGGCCCTCACGGCCGTGTAGATACCCTTTTCCTGCAGTGATTGCAGGCTTGGATGCAGAGAATTTACCCCCACCACCGATATGCGGACTGTTTCGCATATACAGAGGTTTACCTCTGCCACCTTTTTAACTGTTTACCTGTTTTTGTTGTTACTTTTTTTTTCTGTCTTTTTTTTTTACCACCACCTTTTTATACCATTAGAAGTGATGTTACTACCAGAGGTTCACATTACCCCTTGCTGCTATGTCAAGTTGACCATCGCTGTCTACGACTTTCACCCGTGAATGACGTCGCAAGTATACTGTTTGTGTCCTATTGCCATCTATATATGTCATGGCCACTAGTATTCATCTTTAATACCTTTAGTTCCCATGGTACTTAACTTTGTCTCCCTGAATGTACATGGACTGAACAGCCCCTTTCATAGACGAGCTATGTGGCGAGATGCTAGAACTTTGAAAGCGGACGTTCTCTTTATTCAGGAGACATACTTCATTGCCAACAAGCATCCCCATTGTGCAGATAAACGCTTCCCTCATATCTTTACAGCCACAGGAACTAAAAAAAGGGAGGTGTACTTATTGCTATTAATAGCTCAGTTGCATTTCAATTGCAGGACTCCTATGAAGACCCTAAAGGCAGATTCCTGATCCTGAACTGCACCCTAAACAATGCTAAATACACTCTAGTCAATGTATATGCCCCTAATTCGGGCCAAATTTCATTTATGCACTCTCTTGTAAAAAAAGTAAATACCTGTAAATTTGGTTCAGTACTATTGGGAGGGGACTTCAATTGCATAGTGGACTCTACCTTAGACTGCTCCCTTCAACAAAAACGCCCTAGACCTGAACTTCCCCCATTGCTTCATGAACATGGCTTGTATGACCTGTGGAGATGTCTAAACCCCACAGACCGGGATTACACTTACTACTCGTTACCCCACAGGTCATACTCCAGAATCTATTTATTCTTGTCTGACATTGATTTGGTCCCACATATATCAAAGACCCCTCCACGAACTAACTGGTTTATCATCCAAATGATATTGCCAATGCGTTTAGTAAATATTACAATAACCTTTACAACCTGCATACAGACCCTGATACTGCCCAGCCCACAGACGACTCCATTACGGAGCTTTTGAGACCTCTGAACCTCCCAGCTCTTTCAGCAGAGGTTCTGCGCGGGTTGAACGAGCCGATTGCCACGGCAGAAATTTCCGCTGTGATCCGTTCGTTGCCCACGCACAAATCCCCAGGGGCAGATGGCTTTTCAGCCGAGTATTATAAAACATTTGAAAATATCTTGGTCCCACACATGCTCCCTATGTTTAACAAAGTTCTTTCTTCCACGCCATTTCCTGAAGAGATGCTAGAAGCGGTCATAGTAGCCCTACCAAAACCGGGTAAGAAGCCGGATACTCCTTCCAATTTACACCCCATCTCGTTGCTCAATAACGACAATAAAATTTATGTGAAAATTCTTGCCAACAGGTTAGCCCCTATCATTCCCAATTTAATCAACCCAGACCAGGTTGGCTCTGTGAAGGGCCGTCAGGCCCCTGGTGGCACTCGTAGAATGCTTAACCTACTCAAAATAGCTGAACAGAGAGGGACACCTACAGCCTTTTTGACGCTTGACGCCAAAAAGGCTTTCGACCGCATACACTGGGGTTATTTAAGAGCTACCCTTCAGCGGTTTGGTTTTGCTGGCCCTATTTTATCAGCGATCACAGCTCTATACATGACCCCTTCAGCTTACATTCATACCTCGGCGGCAATGTCAACGAAATTCCACATTACAAATGGCACGCGCCAGGGGTGTCCCCTTTCTCCCATCATCTTTACGTTGATGATGGAGCCCCTGGCGGAGGCCATCAGACGGCATAAAGATTTTAAGGGCATTACAGTGGGTGATAAAGTACATAAGTTGGGGTTGTTCGCTGATGACGTGGTCCTCACTTTTACTTCCCCAGCCATTTCCCTCAAATTTGCATCGGAGCTCTTAGAAGCCTTCGGGCGCATCTCCTATTATAAACTTAACGTATACAAATCTTCCTGTCTACCTATGCAGGTACCCACCTCTACTTTGTGTTTGCTGAGAACCATGTTTCCTTTTAATTGGGTTAAAAAAACACCATCGTACCTCGGGATCACCCTCACTTTCCCATCAAAAGATACATTTAAGCAGAACTATCTTACTCTTTTAAATACGATAAAACTAGATTTAGAACATATTGGCAAACTTAGCTGGCTAGAAAAAGTAGCTGCTTTTAAGATGCAAATTCTGCCAAAACTTCTTTATTATTTTTGCACAGTGCCAGTCCATATCCCAATGTCTTACTTTGAATCACTGAACTGCATGCTCCGACACCTCCTGTGGAAGGGAAGGATGGCCAAGCTATCATTTTCAGTGCTACTTAGATCTAAGACAATGGGGGGCCCTGGTCTTCCCAATTTGCGTAATTACTACTATGCAGCCCTCCTGAGTAGCTTGGTTCGAACCCTGTATGGGCAGGCTATGGGTTTCTATTGAAAAGGCGATCCTTCTGGGTAGGGATCTTCCTTCCTTACTGATGGCCACCACCCTAAATAGGCCAGTGTATTATTCCCTTTTTCCATCCATAGATGCTACCCTGGAGGCCTGGGGGATTGTCTCCTCCCGCCTCCAGTGTCACATCCCTACTCACCATGCAGAGCTTTCCCTAGCTGCGTATAAATTCCTTATTCCGTCCTTAAAAATTCCCCCAGGAATCAACCCTAAAAACATCTCCTACCAATTCTACCTCACACAAGTTAGCTGGTACCACTACTACACAACTGCCCAACTTAAATACTATCATGCTAGACACCTTGATAATACCTGCACCTTGCCATCTGAAGTATGGCACTACCTGACCTCACGACTACGCAAATCGAAAGGCATCTTGTGGTGTTACACCTATTTACAATCCTGCTCCAAGCCCAATAAAACCACAAGTATACTTAACTGGGAAAAGGACCTTCTTGTTCTCTATATGTAACGCTCCTGCGTTTTATGTATGATGTGGATTTTCAGCTGCAGAAATATTCCACTTCAGTAGTCACGTAAGAGAAACGCTGAGACACCATTCCCAACTCTCAATGACTCATCATGTGTGGAGGATCTCAATTCAGCAAGTAAATACACACACTCAATAAGATGTTTCCTAGAGTGACTTATGTATATAGTAACACAGTGATGATAGGCTGAAGAGACAGGTTGGGTAGAGATGGTAGATGACAGACACTTGAAAGGAAATGTTCTTGAAAGTGAGATAGTAGCAGATGGGATGCAGATAGGTTTAGCAATCATTTATGGTAGCAGATGACAGAGTAGCAGGTGGACATACAAGAGAGATCAACCCAGTGCAAGAACAGGTGGTAGTAGGCTCAAGAGCTAGCAATCTTAGATAATGCAGATGTAGTAATAGTCCTTAGTATGCAGAGCTAGATAGTGTAAGCTTTAGTATAAAGGTTATAGAGGTTTCCCCTGTGGGGTACTTATCACTAATAGCAATGTAGCAGAGGAGAGGTTCGGCAAGAGCGGATGATCCGGTAGCGGGATACAGGGATCAGCGCAGCGTGGTTCCGACAGCGAGGTATGCTTGCAAGCATGAGAGCTTCAAGACAGGTTAGCATCAAGGCATAAAGCAGTTTGAACGAGCACATGTGAGTGAGAGCCGGCGATCTAAATAGCCATCCAGTCCGGCGCTCAGTGATGACAGCATCAGTCTTAAAGGTGTATGCGCACCTATATGTGCTTCATCTATCTAGGTAGATGGAAAGCACCCGGAAATGATGTGATAGGAGGCACTGAGAGTGCCAGAACCTTACAGTACCCCCCCCCCCCCGTAAGGCCGGCTCCGGAAGGCCTCTAAGGCTGGTTGTCGATATAAGAATCGGAAAATACTGGTTGCCGATACGAGAATCGGATAAGACTGGTTGCCGATACGAGAATCGGATAAGACTGGTTGCCGATACGAGAATCGGATAAGACTGGTTGCCGATACGAGAATCGGATAATACTGGTTGCCGATACGAGAATTGGATAAGACTGGTTGCCGATACGAGAATCGGATAAGGCTGGTTGCCGATACGAGAATCGGATAAGACTGGTTGCCGATACGAGAATCGGATAAGACTGGTTGCCGATACGAGAATCGGATAAGACTGGTTGCCGATACGAGAATCGGATAAGACTGGTTGCCGATGTGAAAATCGGAAAAAAAAAATGGTTGCCGATATGAGAATCGGATCAGGTTGGTAACCGATCTGAGAATCGGATCACTTGTTGCCGATATGAGGATCGGATCAGGTTGGTAACCGATATGAGAATCGGATCACTTGTTGCCGATATGAGAATCGGATCAGGTTGGTAACCGATCTGAGAATCGGATCACTTGTTGTTAGGGTGTCTGCTACATGAACCCCTCACTAGAATCGGACGCATAACCATCCGAAGTAATCCTTGTAGTCCTAGCAACCAATGCTTCTTCAAACATCCTCAGATCCTTCCTACATACCACCGTGCCATTAGAAGCGCATACGCAGTCAGGTGCAAGAATCTCAATGTTTTCATTGGGAGCTATAAGTGTGCTTGCAAAAATAGGAGTATCCTCAGGAGGTGGTACAGGAGGTTTTTTAGAACGTGGTATCGAGTTCACTGGAGTTGAAGGAATACCTATTCCAATATTTGTCAATTTCTGGGTGTCCATTTTTGATATAGGACGGGGACAGGGCTGGCAACAGCCTTGGTAATTTCCAGGCTGTTTTTCAGGGAAGACCATTCGGATTCGCCTGGCCTCCATTGGGAGAGCCTTAGGCCTATGGGGTCTGGTTGGGCAGGATGTAATGAAATGTCCCCCTTCTCCACAATAAAAACAAAGGCCACAGATTCTCCTGTGATCTTTTTTTTTGTAAGGACAACTTAGCATGTACGGCACCAATCTCCATAGGCTCCTCATCCATCTCTGTAGGATCAGGGTTCAAATGAGATGTGTCAGAGTGACAAGGCTGACTGTTTAAGGCAGGCTTGGACCATGACCAGGCAGGATCACCATATTCATTTGGTTTCCTTTTTTCCCTAGGTAGCCGGGGTCTGCGGTTACCTGGAGCAGGTTTAGGAGTAGATTTTTGGGAGGGGAGACACTGGGAGTGCATCGCAATTGCAAATGATTCCCAATTGTCTAGGATCAGACTTTTTTCTTGCAGTTTCTCGTATGCCCACGTTTTCATTTTTCCAGAAAGCAAATTAATGGCAGCATGCACTTTAATAAAGTCATTATGATAGGTCCTAGGCTTAAGGATAAACAGGAGCTCACAATCCATACGAAAAAAAAGAAAAGAGGAACGGGAACCATCAAACCTGTCTGGTAGAAGGACAAGAGGTTCTGGGGGTTGAGCAGCAGTAGGCTGTGTCAGTCTGGTCACCTGCTGCGTCAGAGCCTGATTGTCTTCTTTTAATACAGTAAGTGCGTGTATTAACGCAGTTACTTGTTGTGTTAACTGTGTCACCTGAGTGGTCATTTCTGCTGAATCCATTTTATCTGATTCGTTCAATCTGTAACGCTCCTGCGTTTTATGTATGATGTGGATTTTCAGCTGCAGAAATATTCCACTTCAGTAGTCATGTAAGAGAAACGCTGAGACACCATTCCCAACTCTCAATGACTCATCATGTGTGGAGGATCTCAATTCAGCAAGTAAATACACACACTCAATAAGATGTTTCCTAGAGTGACTTATGTATATAGTAACACAGTGATGATAGGCTGAAGAGACAGGTTGGGTAGAGATGGTAGATGACAGACACTTGAAAGGAAATGTTCTTGAAAGTGAGATAGTAGCAGATGGGATGCAGATAGGTTTAGCAATCATGTATGGTAGCAGATGACAGAGTAGCAGGTGGACATACAAGAGAGATCAACCCAGTGCAAGAACAGGTGGTAGTAGGCTCAAGAGCTAGCAATCTTAGATAATGCAGATGTAGTAATAGTCCTTAGTATGCAGAGCTAGATAGTGTAAGCTTTAGTATAAAGGTTATAGAGGTTTCCCCTGTGGGGTACTTATCACTAATAGCAATGTAGCAGAGGAGAGGTTCGGCAAGAGCGGATGATCCGGTAGCGGGATACAGGGATCAGCGCAGCGTGGTTCCGACAGCGAGGTATGCTTGCAAGCATGAGAGCTTCAAGACAGGTTAGCATCAAGGCATAAAGCAGTTTGAACGAACACATGTGAGTGAGAGCCGGCGATCTAAATAGCCATCCAGTCCGGCGCTCAGTGATGACAGCATCAGTCTTAAAGGTGTATGCGCACCTATATGTGCTTCATCTATCTAGGTAGATGGAAAGCACCCGGAAATGATGTGATAGGAGGCACTGAGAGTGCCAGAACCTTACACTATACTCCTAAAGAGTGGGGGTTAGCTTCACTTTCAATCCTTAAAGCATCCCATTGTACAAACCATTGGGAACTGGCTATGAAACTTCTTCATAGGAGCTACTTAACGCCAGTCCGCATGGCCCGCATATTCGGCCAATCCTCTGACTTGTGCTGGAGGGGCTGTGACTGCTCAGGCACCTTGTTACACATAATGTTTAGCTGCAGATGCCTCCGTAGTTTCTGGAACACTGTGGCTAAACTGATAGCCCAAATCACAGGTCTGATTTTCCCTCTCAAGGCAGACCTTGCGATCCTGAACCTGGGGATTGATCGCTTTCCCAAACAGTACAGAGTGATTATAACTGATATATTAGTGGCAGCAAGACTAGCTATCACATCCAAATGGAAATCACTTGATGCACCAAACATTACGGATGTTGTTAAGAGAGTACAGGCCCACTGCTCCTATGAGGAATTTTTTGCATTCTACAATGGTTCTTTTAAACAATTTTCGAATGTATGGTCTGCTTGGCATGCACATTTCCCGAAAGCAACACCCTAAATAGGATGTAGCCCAGGTTGCTATTTTATTTCTTGATGACGATATATCTTCAAAATTTTTGGTGTTTTTTTGTATTTTTATTTTATTATTGTTTGTCTGAACCTTCCTCACTATACTTCATATTGTTGTATTTGTTTTCCACTTACCCCATTGGTCAGCTATCGATCTAGATGTTCACACTCTAAAACCATAGCCGCCTCTAGAGGTGTTACCTCCCCACTGGTAATATCTCCTGGCTACTGGGTGGGGTTTGGACGAGGACACAGTTATTATACCCATTGGGGGTGTCCGAGCCTGAGACTCACCCTAAACGAAACTCAGGGAAGGTTCTTTGGCACTTTATGGTACTGTGTCACTGGAAGTTCCATATATACCATACTGCTGCCCTACAGTTACTGTGCTAATTATATCATATGTGTTGAACATGTACCTCTACCAGTGTATGCACACCACTATGTTTTCAAGTTTTGATACTGTCCAATTCCTGGAATCTTTGAATGTTTGTAAGCTTTTACTTACCTTGTTTGAAATGAATAAAAACGAATTGAACAGAATGTTGTATTCTGTGGCTGAAGGTACATTAGGCATTCACAGGATAAATAAGTAAGTGTCGGCCATGAAAGGCCCCAAAAATTAGCCCACATGGGTTTACCTGACAGCAAAGAACGTAGTATTTGGTGGCTGGAGGTACATTATGCATTCACAGGATAAAGAAGTAAGTGTCGGCCAGTATAGGCCCCAAAAATTAGCCCACATGGGTTTACCTGACAGCTAAGAACGTTGTATTCTGTGGCTGGAGGTACATTAGGCGTTCACATAAAAAATAATTGTCGGCCCTGAAACATGAAATGCCTTTTATGCCGCTGTATTTAGCGAAGACAAGGACCAGGAATTGTTGTGGGTGGATGGCGGTCTAGCGGATATTTGTGGCCTGGCATGAGGAATTTCAATGAAACATGGTCTACTGGTCACATGTGTTGAATTCCTCAGAGATCCATGCCTCTTTCATTTTTATAAATGTGAGGTAGTCCACACTGTTATGAGCTAGGCGAGTGCGCTTATCGGTCACGACCCCCCCCCCGCTGCGCTGAACGTCCTTTCGGACAGGACACTGGACAGGGGGCAAGCCAACATTTCCATTGCAAATTGTGCAAGCTCTGGCAAGAGGTCAAGCCTGCCCACCCAGTAGTCCAGGGGTTCATCACTCCTCAGAGCATCCACATCGGCCATTAACCCGATGTAGTTGGACACCTGTCGGTCTAGGCATTCCCTGATGCTGGATCCGGAGTACAGCTGTCGATGGGTTGGCTGAAAGAAGGATCTCATATCTGAAGTGACCAACACATCTTCAAACCGCCCTCTTCTTGCAGGCACTGTTGGATTGCTACCTGCAACTGTCTCTCTGTAACTGGAAATTCCTCTGCCAGCGCACGCAAAAGCAGAATGCAGCATTTCCCGCAGCAAGGCCTAGAAGTGCTGCATTCTGACCGCCCTCTGTGATTGTGGTAACATTTCCGCCATTTTTTGCTTGTACCGGGGGTCTAAGTACGTTGCCACCCAGTACTGGTCCTTGGCCTTTATGCTTTTTATACGGGGGTCCCCCTTAAAACACTGGAGCATGAAGGCCCCCATTCGCACTAAACTGGAAGCGGTGTAGTGGCCTGCTTCCAGCTCATCATCCAGGATAATGTCATCCTCGTTTGCCTCCCCCCATCCACGGATAACACCAGGGATACCAGAAAGGTTTAAAGCATGCTCTTCTTGCTCCTCCTCGTCCCCCCGGCACCATCCTCCTCTGACTCCTCTTCAGACTCCTGCTGTTGACTTGTCTCAGATGGAGTAGTTCCCACTGGGAATTCATCCAACATTGCGACTTCCTCATCTTCCTGCTCCTGCTCCTCGACGGCTTGATCAATGACATGACGCAATGCACGCTCCAGAAAGAAGGCTTAAGGTACGATGTCACTGATGGCGCCCTGGCCGTGACTGAACAGTTTGGTGATCTCATCGAATGGCCGCAGAAGTCTGCATGCGTCGCACATGAGCAGCCACTTGCGAGGTGAAAAAAACCCAAGCTCCCCAGAACCTGTCCTGCCGCAGAGTTTGTACAGGTAGTCGTTAACTGCACATTTCTGCTGGAGCAGCCTATCAAGCATATGCAACGTTGAGTTCCATCGCGTCGGGCAGTCACAAAGAAGATGCCTGACGGGCAGGTTGTGTCGCCGCTGAATGTCAACAAGGCGAGCCATGGCTGTGTAAGATCTTCTAAAATGGCCTGAGATTTTCCTGGCAAGACGTCCTGGACCCCAGGGTATTTGGCAACGAATCGTTGCACGACCAAGTTCAGGACATGTGCCATGCATGGCATGTGTGTTATTTTGCCCTGTTTCAGCGCTCTCAGCAGATTGGCACCCTTGTTGCACACCACTTTACCAACTGTCAATTCAGCGGTGTCAGCCACTGATCTACCTGTGAACGCAAAGCTGAAAGCAGTGCAGGACCAGTGTGGCTCTTGGCTTCCAGGCACAACAGACGCAGCACAGCAGGGTTACGTCTCACCTGGCATGTGGAATAGGCTCTGGGGATCTTGGGCGGCGCAGCAGAAGAGATGGTAGCAGCGGAAAAGGAGGAGTCAGCCGAGGAGGAGAGGGAGGATGGAGGAGGAGGAGAGGAGAAGGAGAAGAGGAGGCAGGCCTGCATGCAAACCGTGGCAGTACAACCAAATCTACACGGGTGCCACGGGTTACATGCTTGATGGCCATCAGAAGGTTCACCCAGTGGGCAGTAAAAGTGATATACCTTCCCTGCCCATGTTTGCTAGACCATGTGCCTGTGGTCAGATGTATCTTGGCACCAACACTGTGTGCCAGAGATATATTCACTTACCGCTGAACATGGCCATACAGCTCTCAAATGCCCTTCTGCGAGAAATATTTTCTGCCTGGGACCTTCCATTGTGGTGTTCCTGTTATATTCTCCGTGTTGTGAGAGACACAGGACTCTGATCTGGAACAACGGATGTTTTTTCAGTACTCATTGTACACTCCAACATGCATTACAGGACAGCTCGGTATATCAATGCATCTCTTACATGTGTCTAAGATGGCCACTCTTCCAGGGACGCTACGGGGAGAAAATGGCAGCGGATCACTTTCGGCGGGCCCGTCGAAAGTCTCGTAACCGGTCTTGAAGCTGAAACCGGTTAGGAGGGCGACAGCGTCGTTGAGGACAGGCACCCATCGACTCGGGGCCGGAGGAAGCAGGGCTGGCCGGAATGGACACCGGCGGGGCCAAGAGAGCATCCCCTAGCTCAGAGGGTGAACAGACCTCTGGACCAGGGCTGAAGGGCTATGTTGGAGCTGAGTTTAAAAGTTCAGAGTCCCCCCAAGCATCAGTCTGAATGCATCCTGATCCGGTAGGAGCAGATCCTTGAGACACTGGAGGTGCAGCCGATGTCAGACATTCCGGCAGCTGAGAACGAGGACGCTATTGGTCCGCATGCCGTCTGCAAATGGAACCATCTTCCAGGCAGACCCTATACATTTTGGGTCCCAAAGTCTCTGCGATTATAGCAGGAAGCCAACAAGTGTTGGAAGCACCATAAGATCGAGCCCATACCGTTTGCTGGGCTGTAAACCAGGGAATCTCGTCGTGTTCGACCCTTTTGTCTTGGGACTGCCATATATGTTCCTGGACAGTTTGAGGGCGGAGCATGTCCAAAACAGTCCATGGCTGCCGACCCAAAAGAAGTTGAGCTGGAGTTTTCCCAGTGGTTGCATGTGGTGTGTTTATGTAAGCAGAAAGGAAGGAGTGCAGCTGCTGGGGTGACAGGGACTGTTGTTTACTTGTAGCCACAGTAGCTTTGAAATAGCGTTTGAAGGTCTGTACAAACCTTTCTGCTTGACCATTTGTAGCCGGGTGGTAAGGTGCGGTCAACTTGTGTTTGATGTTGTGGGCAGTCAGGAAACTCTGAAACTCCTGGCTTGTGAATTGTGCACCGTTGTCTGTGACAATTTCTCTGGGGTATCCAAACGTAGCAGCGAGATGTAACAGTATGGAAATCGTCGCCTTAGTCATCGGCTGGGTAACAGGAATGACCTTAGGCCACTTTGAATGGGCATCAATTATGATCAAAAAGGTGTGTCCTCTGATCGGGCCTGCAAAGTCCAAGTGTAGGCGAAACCAGGGAACCGTGGGCCAAGTCCAGGCCTGGACGCACCCTCGAGGAGGGTCTCTTGCAGTTTGTGCACATCCAGCACATGCATTCACATATGTCGTGATATCTGAGTCTAGGTTCGGCCACCACACATAGCCTCGGGCCTTTTGTTTCATACGTGTGCCCTCGGGATGACCAGTATGTAGCAAGTCCAGAATGTGTCTCCCCATAAAACACAGTTGCCAGCCACAGTTAATTCCAGACGCCTATGAAAGTAAGGTTCATAATCCTGTGTGACAGTTGCAGGCCAACCGTGCCGTACCGTAACCAGGAGAGTATTGTCTTAAGGAAGGTATCCTTGGCTGTATGGGCTGCTACCTTCCCAGAAGACAGAAAGGACAGGCTGGTGTAACGACAACTCTTGACTGGTGGAGAAGAGTCTGTTAATGTCCTTGTCAGACGGGACATGGCGTCCGCATTAGCATTGGCATCATGGCTAGATTACTAGATTTTGTAGTTATATGCTCCCAAGAATAGGGCATAGCGTTGAAGACGGGCCGCAGTCATCTGGGAGATGCCTTTGTCAGGGCTAAAGATCTGAAGGAGTGGTTTATGATCAGTCAGTATGGTGAATTCCCTACCATACAGGTAAAGATGAAACTTCTTAATTGCCCATATGAGCGCTAGAGCCTCATAGTCAATGTGAGAGTAATTGCTTTCTGCTTTTGTCAAGGACCTGGAGGCGAATGCCACAGGTTTCTCTGACCCATCTGGTAAAACGTGAGATAGCACAGCCCCTAGACCATAGGGTGAGGCATCACAAGCCAAGGTGAGAGGCCTTTGGAGGTCATAGTGCACGAGCATGCGTGACGCCAACAGCTTTCGCTCCAGTTCCAACTGGAGTGTTTCTCCAAAAGCTTGTTCAACGGAAACAAAGTGTGTGCTAGATCTGGCAGGAATTTGTGGTAATAGTTCAGCAAGCCCAGGTATGATCACAGCTGTTGGACGTTGGTTGGGGCTGGAGCTTTTACTCAAGCATTCCACAAGGTGGCCCCAAAACTCCAATTTAGGTACCATGAATTGGCATTTCGCTAAATTCACTTTTAGACCCTGCTCTTGGAGTCTCGCCAACACAAGCTCCACGTTACACTTGTGTTCCTGGTCCATCAGGCCCGTGATGAGCATGTCATCTAAAAGGCGCTGTGTGAAAGGAATGTCTGCCAAAATCTCATCCATTTTGCGTTGCCAAATGGCGGGGGCGGAGGCTACACCAAACACCATCCGATTGTATGCATACAGTCCCTTGTGAGTGTTGATGGTTAGAAACTTGCGGGATGAAGGGTGGACCTCAAACTGTAAATAAACTTGCCTGAGATCAAGCTTGGTGAACTTTTGACCTCCTGCAAGAGAGGCAAAAATGTCATCTACTCTGGGTAGGGGATACTGGTCTATCTCCAGTTGAGAATTTAGTGCCATGCGGAAATCGCCACAAATGCGTAAGTCCCCATTCGCTTTCTTCACTGGTACAACTGGTGATGCCCACTCGCTGTGCTCTACCTTTGAGATGACACCTTGTTCCTCTAGCTGTCTTAGTTCAGCTTCCACACCTGCTCGGAGTGCGAAAGGTACCGTCCGAGCTTTGAAGAACCTAGGCTGGGTGTTGGGTTTCAGCCTGAGTCTCACACAGTCATGCTTTATTTTCCCCAAATGGTTATCAAAGACTTGTGGGAATCGCTGTTTCAGGGATTCCACCCATCCCTCTTTATCTCCTGATGGGATGGTCACAGTGTTGCAGGGGTTTATGGCGATGTCTGGCATGCCAAAGTGAGCAATCCAGTCTCTCCCAAAGAGAGGGGGTCCCCCATGTTCTAGGATATATAATGGAATTCTCTTCATCTGACCCTTGTAGGATACCTGTACTTTCACGTACCCCAGCTGCTTTGAGTATGTCTGCAGTTTGATTGGTGTTGGACGGACAGTTGCTCGGATCAGAAGTTTTCTCCATTGTTTCTGGGTGATAACTGAAACTGCTGCTCCTGTGTCTACATCCATTTTGAGTTTCTTTACTTCCTCGGTTACCTCTACAGTCATTGCTGAGGGTGCTGAATGCATATGATGTATGTCCAATCTGTGGAGCACTTCCTCATCCTCTGATTCAAATGACGATGTATATCTTCCCACCATATATGCCTTTGTCCTGGGGTTCAGAGGTTGTTTATTTCGCACCTTCTTAGTATGGCAGACTCGTTTCAGATGGCCTGCCTTACCACAATTATGACAGAGCTGATCCTTAAACCGGCAGACTTTGTGATCATGGTCTGTATTCCCACAATGGTAGCAAGCTGACTCCCGGCTTGGCGAGGGTCTATATTTCCAGTTTGCTGCAGTTGGCTTGACTGCTGTTCTTAAAACTTCCTCTTTAACCTCTTCCTTTCTGCTCTGGGGGTTCAATGCCTCTGTATCTTTCACAGCCATTTCCATCACTGAAGCTATCTCAATCGCCTTTGTAAGGGTAAGGTCTTTCTCTGTTAACAGTCTCTTTAGGCTAGACTCACTATGTAGTCCCATGACAAACTTATCCCTCAGTGCAGTCGGTAAGTACTCCCCAAAAGAACAGGTTGAGGCTAGTCTGCAAAGGGCGAGCACATAAGCCTTAATATCTTCACCTGGCTGTTGCTTCCGCTGATAGAACCAGAATCTTTCTGCAATCTCTAGTGGTTTAGGCTGGAAGTGATTCCCTAACAGTGTCAGGAGCTCTGCCAAAGTCTTAGTTGCTGGTTTTTCAGGGAAAAGGAGATCCCTAAGAGTGTCATATATCCTAGCACCAACCACTGTCAGAAATACTGCTACTTGCCTATCGCCTGGGATGGCATTTGCACCAAAATACTGTTTCAGTCTCTCAACCCAGGAACTCCAGCATGTCTGTTCTCCATCAAATTCACTTAATGTCCCGATCAATGACATTTTCCTGCTGGGCTCTGTGGGTGTTTGTATCCAGGTGACAATCCAGAGGTTTTTTTTTTTCTTCTTTTCTTTTCTCACACGGATAGTAACCTTGTAAATCCCATCCTCGTTGCCAACTGTTATATTCTCAGTGTTGTGAGAGACACAGGACTCTGATCTGGAACAACGGATGCTTATTCAGTACTCACTGTACAATCCAACATGCATTACAGGACAGCTCGGTATATCAATGCATCTCTTACATGTGTCTAAGATGGCCACTCTGCCCCTTGACCCTTGTCATCACTCCTGGGTGGAGCCAGCCTTAAAGTAGCAGTACATATGAAACCCTTCCGGTATAACAGTTTCAATGGCCAAAAATTTACAAAAGGCCTCCGAGTCCACCAGTTGATATGGCAGTAGTTGGCGGGCCAGCAGTCAAACGTTGGGCAAGAGGGTTATCTGGCGTCATAATTTTTTTCCGCTCCAACATTTGGGCCACAGAAGCCTGCCTTTTTCCAGAACAACGTGACGATGGCATGGTGGAAGGTGGAGTGGAGGACAATTGTGAGGAGAGAGGAGAAGGAGAAGAGGCTGGACGGTAAGAGCCTGGAGTGTGGCTTTGTGGGTTCTGACGGTGTTGCTCCCACTGGGCTCGGTGATGGGAGTTCAGGTTCCCCTTTTAAGGCGGTCGTCCCTAGGTGAGTGTTGGGCTTACCGCGACTTATGCGTTAACTGCAAAGGCTGCAGATGGCAACACTATTGTCAGCAACGGACACATTAAAAAAAGCTCACACTGCAGAGAAATGTGCCGGCGTCCAGGGAGTGCCAGATGTGACTGTACATGGTTGATGGCTTGCTCCTGATACATTTGCAGTCTGCTTTGTACCTCTTGTGCAATGCAAGTTCTGCCTGCCTCTCCTCCCTATCTGCAGGTCTGTCTCTCCCTCTGAACTCCCCTCCTCTTCCTCTCTTGTGGCCACCCATGTGACGTCCATAGACACATCATCATCCACGTCATCTTCCCCACCACTAACATTCGAGATCTCGGAGTAGGCGGTGGTGTCTTTGGGGGTGCACACAGCAGAGAGTGAAGAGGGTGCAGATAGAGAGGATGAGGAGGGTGCAGAAGAGGAAGGCTGAATGAGCCACTCAACCAAGTCTGGTGCGTCCTTTGACGTAATCAAATGCGCCTTCTGAAACGCCACACTTTGGCTCCGGCCTAGTGCTCCTGCCCTACCCCTACCACCCCTGCGTAAGTGTCTGCCTCTTGTTCTGCCTGTCATGTTTTTAAATGACCCTGTGACAAAAGTCTCTAGAGAATCGCAGTATATCTGGAAAAAGGTATATAACACCCACTTCAATATGTGGTATTGGGGGGCCACAGTTTTATCACACCAGTTCTACAAATAATTGGCCAGTAACTGTTGTCACTGTGTGTAGCACAGTTAACACAGCAAAAGAGGCCACATTTTTGCAGGACACAAATACACTCTTAGAAAAGTATCCTTTTAAATAACACCCCACTTCAATATGTGGTATTGGGGGCCACTGGTCTATCACACCAGTTGTTCAAAAAATTGGCCAGTGAGTTTGGCACTGTGTGTAGCAGAGTTAACAAAAGAGGCAATATTGTTGCAGGACACAAATAAACTTGTAAAAGTATACTCAGATAACACCCCACTTTAATATGTGGTATTGGGGGGCCACTGGTCTATCACACCAGTTATAATACATTAAAAGTGCTTTTGTCACTGTAGTATTGCTGCAGTCAGTCACCACATCAGTCACAATGCTGCACAGTGCACAATACAAATCCACTATAATATGCTTTCTATATTACAAAGTATATTATACCGTGGATTACACCCCTATATAGTGCACTGCACACCTATACCAAATAAAAAGCGGCCCTTGAAATGACTTTTGTGGACATTAACAAAGCGATTTGTGTCACTACTGATCTCTGTCCCTAGAGCACACTGGATACCTGTCCCTAAACTGAACAGAAACTGTACACCTATACCAAATAAATTGCAGCCCTTTAAATGACTTTTGTGGACATTAACAGAGCGATTTGTGTCACTGCCGATCTCTATCTGTCCCTGCAGCGCAGACTGGATACCTGTCTCTAAATTGAAAAGAGACTGTAGTAGACCTATACCGAAATACCAGCCCTGAAAAGGACTTTTGTGGATCTTAACAGAGCTATTTATGTCTGGTAATATTTCCCTGATGCATACAGTAGACCTTTCCCTACGCTGACAAAAAGCAGAATTGTCTATTTATAAGGTAGTGGGCATGTCCATGTGCTGAAATGTTTCAATTGGCTGTCCCGTTCCACCTGACAGGTGTGTCATGGGTCAAAGTTCTCCCCAATGTAAACTAATATGGCCGCCGCAAACAACGCCATGTGTTCGCAAAATTGGCAGGTAGCGAATTGGGGATACTGGTCTATCTCCAGTTGAGAATTTAGTGCCATGCGGAAATCGCCACAAATGCGTAAGTCCCCATTCGCTTTCTTCACTGGTACAACTGGTGATGCCCACTCGCTGTGCTCTACCTTTGAGATGACACCTTGTTCCTCTAGCTGTCTTAGTTCAGCTTCCACACCTGCTCGGAGTGCGAAAGGTACCGTCCGAGCTTTGAAGAACCTAGGCTGGGTGTTGGGTTTCAGCCTGAGTCTCACACAGTCATGCTTTATTTTCCCCAAATGGTTATCAAAGACTTGTGGGAATCGCTGTTTCAGGGATTCCACCCATCCCTCTTTATCTCCTGATGGGATGGTCACAGTGTTGCAGGGGTTTATGGCGATGTCTGGCATGCCAAAGTGAGCAATCCAGTCTCTCCCAAAGAGAGGGGGTCCCCCATGTTCTAGGATATATAATGGAATTCTCTTCATCTGACCCTTGTAGGATACCTGTACTTTCACGTACCCCAGCTGCTTTGAGTATGTCTGCAGTTTGATTGGTGTTGGACGGACAGTTGCTCGGATCAGAAGTTTTCTCCATTGTTTCTGGGTGATAACTGAAACTGCTGCTCCTGTGTCTACATCCATTTTGAGTTTCTTTACTTCCTCGGTTACCTCTACAGTCATTGCTGAGGGTGCTGAATGCATATGATGTATGTCCAATCTGTGGAGCACTTCCTCATCCTCTGATTCAAATGACGATGTATATCTTCCCACCATATATGCCTTTGTCCTGGGGTTCAGAGGTTGTTTATTTCGCACCTTCTTAGTATGGCAGACTCGTTTCAGATGGCCTGCCTTACCACAATTATGACAGAGCTGATCCTTAAACCGGCAGACTTTGTGATCATGGTCTGTATTCCCACAATGGTAGCAAGCTGACTCCCGGCTTGGCGAGGGTCTATATTTCCAGTTTGCTGCAGTTGGCTTGACTGCTGTTCTTAAAACTTCCTCTTTAACCTCTTCCTTTCTGCTCTGGGGGTTCAATGCCTCTGTATCTTTCACAGCCATTTCCATCACTGAAGCTATCTCAATCGCCTTTGTAAGGGTAAGGTCTTTCTCTGTTAACAGTCTCTTTAGGCTAGACTCACTATGTAGTCCCATGACAAACTTATCCCTCAGTGCAGTCGGTAAGTACTCCCCAAAAGAACAGGTTGAGGCTAGTCTGCAAAGGGCGAGCACATAAGCCTTAATATCTTCACCTGGCTGTTGCTTCCGCTGATAGAACCAGAATCTTTCTGCAATCTCTAGTGGTTTAGGCTGGAAGTGATTCCCTAACAGTGTCAGGAGCTCTGCCAAAGTCTTAGTTGCTGGTTTTTCAGGGAAAAGGAGATCCCTAAGAGTGTCATATATCCTAGCACCAACCACTGTCAGAAATACTGCTACTTGCCTATCGCCTGGGATGGCATTTGCACCAAAATACTGTTTCAGTCTCTCAACCCAGGAACTCCAGCATGTCTGTTCTCCATCAAATTCACTTAATGTCCCGATCAATGACATTTTCCTGCTGGGCTCTGTGGGTGTTTGTATCCAGGTGACAATCCAGAGGTTTTTTTTTTTCTTCTTTTCTTTTCTCACACGGATAGTAACCTTGTAAATCCCATCCTCGTTGCCAACTGTTATATTCTCAGTGTTGTGAGAGACACAGGACTCTGATCTGGAACAACGGATGCTTATTCAGTACTCACTGTACAATCCAACATGCATTACAGGACAGCTCGGTATATCAATGCATCTCTTACATGTGTCTAAGATGGCCACTCTGCCCCTTGACCCTTGTCATCACTCCTGGGTGGAGCCAGCCTTAAAGTAGCAGTACATATGAAACCCTTCCGGTATAACAGTTTCAATGGCCAAAAATTTACAAAAGGCCTCCGAGTCCACCAGTTGATATGGCAGTAGTTGGCGGGCCAGCAGTCAAACGTTGGGCAAGAGGGTTATCTGGCGTCATAATTTTTTTCCGCTCCAACATTTGGGCCACAGAAGCCTGCCTTTTTCCAGAACAACGTGACGATGGCATGGTGGAAGGTGGAGTGGAGGACAATTGTGAGGAGAGAGGAGAAGGAGAAGAGGCTGGACGGTAAGAGCCTGGAGTGTGGCTTTGTGGGTTCTGACGGTGTTGCTCCCACTGGGCTCGGCGATGGGAGTTCAGGTTCCCCTTTTAAGGCGGTCGTCCCTAGGTGAGTGTTGGGCTTACCGCGACTTATGCGTTAACTGCAAAGGCTGCAGATGGCAACACTATTGTCAGCAACGGACACATTAAAAAAAGCTCACACTGCAGAGAAATGTGCCGGCGTCCAGGGAGTGCCAGATGTGACTGTACATGGTTGATGGCTTGCTCCTGATACATTTGCAGTCTGCTTTGTACCTCTTGTGCAATGCAAGTTCTGCCTGCCTCTCCTCCCTATCTGCAGGTCTGTCTCTCCCTCTGAACTCCCCTCCTCTTCCTCTCTTGTGGCCACCCATGTGACGTCCATAGACACATCATCATCCACGTCATCTTCCCCACCACTAACATTCGAGATCTCGGAGTAGGCGGTGGTGTCTTTGGGGGTGCACACAGCAGAGAGTGAAGAGGGTGCAGATAGAGAGGATGAGGAGGGTGCAGAAGAGGAAGGCTGAATGAGCCACTCAACCAAGTCTGGTGCGTCCTTTGACGTAATCAAATGCGCCTTCTGAAACGCCACACTTTGGCTCCGGCCTAGTGCTCCTGCCCTACCCCTACCACCCCTGCGTAAGTGTCTGCCTCTTGTTCTGCCTGTCATGTTTTTAAATGACCCTGTGACAAAAGTCTCTAGAGAATCGCAGTATATCTGGAAAAAGGTATATAACACCCACTTCAATATGTGGTATTGGGGGGCCACAGTTTTATCACACCAGTTCTACAAATAATTGGCCAGTAACTGTTGTCACTGTGTGTAGCACAGTTAACACAGCAAAAGAGGCCACATTTTTGCAGGACACAAATACACTCTTAGAAAAGTATCCTTTTAAATAACACCCCACTTCAATATGTGGTATTGGGGGCCACTGGTCTATCACACCAGTTGTTCAAAAAATTGGCCAGTGAGTTTGGCACTGTGTGTAGCAGAGTTAACAAAAGAGGCAATATTGTTGCAGGACACAAATAAACTTGTAAAAGTATACTCAGATAACACCCCACTTTAATATGTGGTATTGGGGGGCCACTGGTCTATCACACCAGTTATAATACATTAAAAGTGCTTTTGTCACTGTAGTATTGCTGCAGTCAGTCACCACATCAGTCACAATGCTGCACAGTGCACAATACAAATCCACTATAATATGCTTTCTATATTACAAAGTATATTATACCGTGGATTACACCCCTATATAGTGCACTGCACACCTATACCAAATAAAAAGCGGCCCTTGAAATGACTTTTGTGGACATTAACAGAGCGATTTGTGTCACTACTGATCTCTGTCCCTAGAGCACACTGGATACCTGTCCCTAAACTGAACAGAAACTGTACACCTATACCAAATAAATTGCAGCCCTTTAAATGACTTTTGTGGACATTAACAGAGCGATTTGTGTCACTGCCGATCTCTATCTGTCCCTGCAGCGCAGACTGGATACCTGTCTCTAAATTGAAAAGAGACTGTAGTAGACCTATACCGAAATACCAGCCCTGAAAAGGACTTTTGTGGATCTTAACAGAGCTATTTATGTCTGGTAATATTTCCCTGATGCATACAGTAGACCTTTCCCTACGCTGACAAAAAGCAGAATTGTCTATTTATAAGGTAGTGGGCATGTCCATGTGCTGAAATGTTTCAATTGGCTGTCCCGTTCCACCTGACAGGTGTGTCATGGGTCAAAGTTCTCCCCAATGTAAACTAATATGGCCGCCGCAAACAACGCCATGTGTTCGCAAAATTGGCAGGTAGCGAACAAGCAAAATTTGCAGCGAACTGACCGCCGGGCAAACCGCAAGGCCATCTCTATTGATCAGTGCAGCTTCTCCTTCATGCATCACCCTATGCAACACCCATGCTGTCACACCAGCTGCTCGCCTCTTAATTAGACCTCATATGAAAACAGAAGTCAGTTGAGCTCATATCCCTTTAAGGGCCAGATTTAAGCAATGCAGCCTTCTTCACAACTCCACACAACCCTCCAACTCTCAGAAATAAATATAACCTATGTGCTCACTAGTCAACATACACTGTAATGCAGCGCTATTAGTGCTCAATATGGTAAGTAGTGTCAGAACATTTTCATTAAAAAAATATATAGAATAGCTATATGTCATAATAATCATAATAAGCCAATCCAAACCAAGAGTGAGTGCAATTGAATACAGTGCAATCCAAAATATACAATTTTTGGGGGGGATTGCACAAACAAATATATATATCATAAATGTCCAAGCAAACATAAAAAACTTTTCTCCAGGTGATGATCCAGGTGATGATCCACAAACAGTGCTTCTTTACCACTCAACTTCTTTCCCGTGCTTAAAAAAATTGTGTGTCACCTTGGAGTGCTCCCCCCACCAGGAATAATCTCACCTGGGGTTGTGTGACCACCACAATCAAGTAGGGTCAGAAATAGCCTTTTAGCCTATCAGGGGTGACAGCCAGCTCCTCCAACCTTCTCCTCTGTTATTTCCTCATAAAGGAATCATGGCATCCAGAGAGCATATATATACAGTGGGTACGGAAAGTATTCAGACCCCCTTAAATTTTTAACTCTTTGTTATATTGCAGCCATTTGCTAAAATCATTTAGGTTCATTCTTCTTCCTCATGAATGTACACATAGCACCCCATACTGACAGAAAAACACAGAATTGTTGACATTGTTGCAGATTTATTAAAAAAGAAAAACTGAAATATCACATGGTCCTAAGTATTCAGACCCTTTGCTTAGTATTTAGTAGAAGCCCCCTTTTGATCTAATACAGCCAGGAGTCTTTTTGGGAAAGATGCAACAAGTCTTTCACACCTGGATTTGGGGATCCTCTGCCATTCCTCCTTGCAGATCCTCTCCAGTTCTGTCAGGTTGGATGGTAAACGTTGGTGGACAGCCATTTTTAGGTCTCTCCAGAGATGCTCAATTGGGTTTAAGTCAGGGCTCTGGCTGGGCCATTCAAGAACAGTCACGGAGTTGTTGTGAAGCCACTCCTTCGTTATTTTAGCTGTGTGCTTAGGGTCATTGTCTTGTTGGAAGGTAAACCTTCGGCTCAGTCTGAGGTCCAGAGCACTCTGGAGAAGGTTTTTGTCCAGGATATCCCTGTACTTGGCCGCATTCATCTTTCCCTTGATTGCAACCAGTCGTCCTGTCCCTGCAGCTGAAAAACACCCCCACAGCATGATGCTGCCACCACCATGCTTCACTGTTGGGACTGTATTGGAGAGGTGATGAGCAGTGCCTGGTTTTCTCCACACATACAGCTTAGAATTAAGGCCAAAAAGTTCTATTTTGGTCTCATCAGACCAGAGAATCTTTTTTCTCACCATCTTGGAGTCCTTCAGGTGTTTTTTTAGCAAACTCTATGCGGGCTTTCATGTGTCTTACACTGAGGAGAGGCTTCCGTCGGGCCACTCTGCCATAAAGCCCCGACTGGTGGAGGGCTGCAGTGATGGTTGACTTTCTACAACTTTCTCCCATCTCCTGACTGCATCTCTGGAGCTCAGCCACAGTGATCTTTGGGTTCTTCTTTACCTCTCTCACCAAGGCTCTTCTCCCCCGATAGCTCAGTTTGGCCGGACGGCCAGCTCTAGGAAGGGTTCTGGTTGTCCCAAACGTCTTCCATTTGAGGATTATGTAGGCCACTGTGCTCTTAGGAACCTTAAGTGCAGCAGAAATCTTTTTGTAACCTTGGCCAGATCTGTGCCTTGCCACAATTCTGTCTCTGAGCTCCTCAGGCAGTTCCTTTGACCTCATGATTCTCATTTGCTCTGACATGCATTGTGTTCTGGAAGGTCTTATATAGACAGGTGTGTGGCTTTCCTAATCAAGTCCAATCAGTATAATCAAACACAGCTGGACTCAAATGAAGGTGTAGAACCATCTCAAGGATGATCAGAAGAAATGGAAAGCACCTGAGTTAAATATATGAGTGTCACAGCAAAGGGTCTGAATATATAGGACCATGTGATATTTCAGTTTTTCTTTTTTAATAAATCTGCAACAATGTCAACAATTCTGTGTTTTTCTGTCAGTATGGGGTGCTATGTGTACATTCATGATGAAGAAGAATGAACCTAAATGATTTTAGCAAATGGCTGCAATATAACAAAGAGTGAAAAATTTAAGGGGGTCTGAATACTTTCCGTACCCACTGTATATATATATATATATATATATATATATATATATATATATAAAAAGACCAATAGTGCTTACATCTAGAGTTGAGCGGACACCTGGATGTCCATGTTCGGCGGGTTCGGCCGAACTTGAAAAAAAAGTCCGGGTCCGTGTCCCGGACTTTTTCCGAACTTTACCCAGACACCGAACCCAATTGAAGTCAATGGGGACCCGAACTTTCAGGCACTAAAATGGCTCTAAAACACCAATGAAAAGGGCTAGAGTGCTGCAAATGGCAGCACAACGTAGTTAAGAGCATGGCGAGTGCTCTGCAAACAAATGTGGATAGGGAAATAACTTAAAAAACAACAAAGGCACTTCCGGTTCCGGCGCCAGATGTGAAGGGGCAGGAAGTAGCGGCTCCGGGCACATCGCTGTAAAAAACCGGCTATTCCGCCCGATCGGCGGGTCCGCGGCACCCCCCGCAGCCACTACCAATTAGGGGAACACCCCATGGACAAGTTTCTGGTCCACGGACCTCCTGCAGCTCCTCCGCCCGACCTCTCGGACTGTTCGTCTGCCGCCTCACAGACAGGCAAGATGGCGGAGGGCGCGACCTTGCATCCCAGCCAGCATCCACCCGGCCCTAGCTATGCCGCTGTTGTGGCCACCTCCACTGCCACTAGTGCGGTGTCCCCTGAGCACTATAATGGCATTGCTCAAGCTGTCGCAGCCCTGCTATCCCCAACGATCACAGCAGCTGTTGATAAAGCTATGGCTGCAGGCATTGCTCATATCAGGAAGGATCTGAGTGAACATGCATTCCGCCTCACTGAGCTTGAGAGTAGAGTGACTGACATAGAGGAAGAAACACAGGCATCTTTCCATTCTGAGAAACAATTCAAACAGACCCAACAATATCTCTTAGAGAAAGTGGATGATCTTGAAAATCGTTCACGCAGGAATAACCTGCGTATAATAGGTCTCCCGGAATCCTTTGGTGCGGATTCCCTGATGGAACTGTGTTCTCAGCGTGTACCTCAGGCATTGGGACTCACAGCCCCCTGCGTTGCTGAAAGGGCTCACCGAGTGGGACCCCCCTCTAATGAAAGGCGCACTCCACGTCCAGTGATAGTGAAATACCTGAATTTTGCTGACAGGAATAATTTGATGAAATCCTATCGAAATTCCAAAGCTCTGCAAATTGACGGCCATAAATTACTGCTGTTCGCAGATTACTCACAGGAGGTCTCCCGCCGCCGTAAGGCCCTACAACCAATCTGCAACGCCCTCTATCAGCAGGGTATAAAGTTCACTCTGGCTTATCCTGCGACTTTGCGATTCACAGATCCGACAGGCCTCTCCAAGTCCTTCACTCACCCGGATGACGCCTGGGATTACCTTAATTCCCACCTGAGACTGCCGATGGATACCTCCGCACCACCTGCACAATCCTCTGTCAGGTACCAACATCCCAGAGATCAACGGAGCCCCCGTGGGGAGCCTGCTAAAAAACTGCGACTCACTGATCTTCCCGGGAAGTATAATCCTGTGTGACCTACGTTAAAGTTGATGATCCCCATCTCTGTTCCTCAGTTCGCTTTCAGTTTTATTTTGCTCCATCAACGCACTAAGAAATGCCAGTGGGAGCCCCTGCAGCCACTGCTTAGCTCCATTTCCACCCGCCTGTAACATTCCTAGTGGTTTGAATACACCTCTAACTATCTACAGGTGGGGCCGAACATCCTAGTTGGCATGCCCATGTCTCATTCTCACCCCCTATCTTGCATTGATGGATTGGTTCGTATATATAGGCTCTTGATAGATTATGTGCACTGTTTTGCCTGACTGTTTTCTTTTACCCACCTCCTCACAGGGTGCTACCGCGGATAGTCTTCTCTTTTACAGCTGGTTGTGGTCACCCTGCTGTTGTTGGAGATGTCTGGGCTGGACCTCATCTACACTCTCATTTACCTGTGGATGGGGCTGCGGACTCGCCGCTTGGGCCAGATCGTCGACCTTCCCCGGTAGCGCTACTGTAGGCGATAGTCACATGTGGGAAGAAGCGAAGTTCAGGCTTCCACGGACACGTAAGTGTCTTTTCACTGCTCTGTACTGTTTGTTTTCTGTTGTACAAGCTCTGCCAAATTTCCATCCACCTATCCCTACTCGTTTACACCATCGCCCACTTTCCTTATATATCTTTCCAAATACAACGCTCTGCAGTTTTACTCACTCCACAGTACGAGATTTTAACTCTATAATATCCGCATCATTTTACTTGTTTAGCACTCACCTATGGTTAGGATAATTTCATGGAATGTCAAGGGCCTACGATCCCCCCACAAACGAATGGCGATCCTTCGCCACCTGAAACGACTTCGTGCAGAAATTGCAGTCCTTCAAGAGACTCATCTCTCTGAACAGGACTTTAAACGAATGCAGAAACTATGGGTAGGCCAAGTTTTGGGCTCTCCCGCAGTTAAGGGGAAGGCAGGTGTTCTTGTCCTCATCCACAAGTGCTTCACCGGTACTGTCCTTTCCTCTCACACTGATACAGAGGGTAGATTCATTGCTGTCACTTTGTCCTCTGGGTCGAAGGAATGGGTTCTGGCAACTACGTATGCCCCCAATTCCCCGTCAAAACAATACTTTCAAGACATTACCTCCCAATTGGCACGTTCCCTTCATGTCCCTTTGATCCTTGCAGGTGATATGAACACAGTCATGGATGAACGGGAAGACAGGGCACGTCCGTCATCCTACCGCCCGTTAGATAGAACTCCCCACCCCAGTCACCTGGCTGCTTTTGCAGAACATATCCAACTTACGGATATATGGCGCCTCCTGCACCCTACGGGACGCGACTTCACTTTCTTCTCTAACCCACACAAATCCCTCTCCCGCATTGATTATTTTTTCTCTAATCCTCTCTCACAATCCTTGATCACGGATTCCACAATTCACGACATAGCAATTTCTGACCACACCCCGGTCTCAATTGACTTCTTGGAAACATTCCCCAGGCCGCCTTCAAGCGGGTGGAGGTTCCCTTCCTTCTTGGCACACGACGCACAACTGGCGGCGATAATTGAGAACACCTGGCAGGAATTTGCACACACTAATGCTTCCCACTCCTCCAATCCTGCTTTGTTTTGGGAAACGGGGAAGGCTGTGTTGAGGGGTCGTATTCTCTCTTACGCTGCCGGCCGCAAGCGGGTCATCAAAAAAGCATATGTTGATGCAAGTGCCCAGCTACGCCTCGCCCACTTGGCTCTATCTCAATCCAATACGCAATCTAACAGACAAAAGTGGCAGGAGGCGAAATTAGTTTTTGATACTTGGGCGGCGGCGCAGGAGAGGTTATACTCTTCGATCCAGGATCTCGAATACCACAAATATGGCAATAAACCAGGCAAACTGCTAGCCAAGTTATGCAAAGGTCGGTTCACTCCTACACACATTAGGGCGCTGAAATCAAGTGATGGCACACTGACTACCTCACCGACGGAAATAGCTGCTTCTCTTTCCAACTTCTTCTCAGACCTCTACAGTCTGGAGAACCATGACACCCAAGCCGCTGAAGCTTGGCTGGCTTCTGTAACCCTCCCCACAATTACGGAAGACCAACTTTCAATTCTAAATGCCCCAATTTCTTTAGAGGAAATCAAGTCTACCATAGCCAAATTGCCCCCTGGTAAAGCGCCCGGTCCCGACGGCTTCACCTCTGACTTTTACAAAGCGTCGGTCGACACCATAGCACCGTCCCTTCAATCACTGTATCAACATGTTCTGGAGGGCCATCCCTATTTCCCTACGGGCCTCCAGGCACATGTCAAATTGATACCTAAACCCGGTAAGGATCCAACCGAGCCAGGATCCTATCGGCCCATCTCACTTCTAAACCTAGATGGTAAAATATTATCCAAAATCATAGCCAATAGGCTTGCCCCTATCATGCCCACCTTGATCCACCCTGCCCAAGCAGGCTTCACCTCTGGCAGGTCAGCAACGGCCAATATCAGAAAGGTTCTAGCAGCCCTGGAAGCGTCCCAAGCTCACCCCTTGTCCGACATGGCCATTATCTCTCTAGACGCTGAGAAGGCCTTTGATAGGGTGGACATTGATTGGCTCCATCTAGTCGTACAACGTTTCGGGTTCCGGGGTCCCTTTGTCCACCTTATCAAAGCCATGTACACGAACCCTTCCGCCTGCGTTGTGGCCAACGGTCATGTTTCTGCACCGTTCTCCCTACGCCGGGGAACCAGACAGGGGTGCCCACTGTCCCCACTTTTGTTCAACTTAGCTCTAGAACCCCTTGCCAGCTACATTCTTCACCATCCTGATCTTCATGGTATCCGTATAGGAGACTCTGAGTTACGCATAGCCCTATTTGCTGATGATATACTCATATTTACATCTGACCCTGTCGGGGACTCCAAATTAGTCCATGATATATTTAATGACTTCCGCCTCTGTTCTGGGCTAAAGATAAATTTTTCCAAAAGTGAACTCCTCCCTCTCCGCCATGCAACACATAATCCCTGGCCTTCTACACCTCTCTTCTCTATAGCTAAGTCCTCTATCACATACCTGGGCATCAAAATTGGCCGCACCCCCTCGTCTATATACCACCTGAATATCCCACCTACTGTTTCTAAAATAATATCTTCATTAGACACGTGGATGGGTCTCCCCCTCTCCCTCTTCGGCAGATGTCACCTGTATAAGATGGTGGGTTTCCCCAAACTGCTGTATCCTCTCCAGACGATTCCTCTTTTGGTGAGGCATGCGGATATGCAAAAGCTAACTAGAGCTGTATCTAACTTTATATGGCAAGGCAAAAGGCCCCGCATTGCCCTCCAGAAACTGTATCTGCCGAGAAGGGAGGGTGGGGTGGCACTCCCCAATGCTCGATTGTACAACCTCGCATGTGTGTTCAGAGTAGGGCTGGATTGGATTGGCAAAGCTTCCAGATATTCTAATCTCCTACTAGAATCCCATCAGTCCATGCCCTATGACCTGGCTGCCATATTACATTGCAAACACAGTGCCCTACCACCCACACTGAAGAACAGTGTCCTAATTAGAGACACCAACATAGCTTGGAGGGAAGTCCACCGCAAAACCCGATCCTCACCCACCATGTCTCATCATCTGCCTATTTGTGGACATCCTCTCTTCACACAGGCGCAGTGTTATTTACCTTTTCGAGACTGGTATACCCGGGGTCTTCACCGTTTCTCACAATTGTTTGATCCCGTCCAGGGTTCACCTTTACCCATCTCTGTGATTCGGGAGCGTTTTCACCTTCCGAAGGGCCACACTCTGGGAATCTTGCAAGCTATTAGCTTCGTAGTCAAAACTTGTCCCGACCCTTCACTGCGGTTTCAACCTACCCTGGTCGACCAATTTCTGGACCAAGGCCTTCACAAAATTTCAGACATATATAAAACTCTCCTGTCTTCCCCAGATATCAGCAAATCTTCTTTTCATAACTCCACCTGGGCTAAAGACTTCCCCAACCCTGACGCTCACTCACTTATTTTGTCGGGCTACTTGGCCACTCACAAAGCTATCACCAATGAATTTTGGAGGGAGCAACAGTTCAGGATTATGCACCGCAGCTATGTCCCATTCTCCAGAAGCTCCCATCCTACTCACTCGTCTGGCTGTCCGCTCTGCAAAGCCCCCAAACCTACTCTCGCCCACAGACTTTGGTCATGCCCACATATCTCCGCCTTTTGGACCTCAGTGGAAACCTATGTTGCTGCCAAAACGGGTCTGACACCCCTGAAAGACCCTTACGCACTTCTGTTTGGACACCTGGATTCTTCAATCATCAACCTACCAAAGAACCAAGGCTCCATCATCAAAACACATAAAACATGGCTCTTAACCTGCTATATGATAGCCAGAAGAACTATCCTGGCCAAATGGATACGAGACTTGCCTCCAACCCTACCCGAAGTGATCTCGGGCCTGCAACAACTACAAGCCAAAGAAGCCCTCGAGCTTGCAACTGCCTCGTCTCCCAATCTAGTCAAGTTCAATCGCAAGGGGAATTCTTTCCTGCGCACTTTGCCGCCTGCATGCATCTACGTCATAGAGGACCAGTAGCTCCCACTTATGTCAAAGACCCTCTACAGCTTGAGTTACCGCTGCTTGAATACTCTAACATTCTGGTTACCATTTCTTTTACTGTTTATGCCTACACCGCCGCATTTGGCACAAGCCGATATATCAATCTTTTATTCAGCTGGTATCTCTATTACCTTGCGCTTCTCCAGACTGGGACTCCACATCCACATGAGCTGTCTCGAGAGGTCTAGGCAATAATTTGGGTCCTTCCTACTAACCATTTGTCAGATTTTCTGTACCTGATATGCTGTGTTTTAAATTAATTCCGGTTAATGCATTGACTTGATATCATGAGATGGTGTTCCTCTCTTTTCTCCTCTTCCTTTTTTTTTTTTTTTTTTGCTCTTCTTTCCTTCCCTTCTTCCCCCCCCCCCTTCCACCCCTCTGCTCCCAATCTGACTCTCCCCCCCCTCCCTCCTTTACCTGCACTCTCTTGTCTTCCCCCCCTCCACCCCACTACTTCACCCCACTACTTCACTGCTAGATGCAATTCATGGTCACTTGCCTCCCATCAGGTCCACATATCGAGGCTACGGGCCCAAATCTGTGAGACCTGTTCGGGACGCCTACTTTGGGTTATTACTTGAGTGTTGTTTTACATGATACTGTTTGTTGTGTATTTTGCATTGCATTGCATTGTTTGTGCAAACTCTGTTCATTTCTTGAAAAACCTCAATAAAATATGTTTAAAAAAAAAAAAAAAAAACAACAAAAAAACAACAAAAAAACCCCAGAAAAATAAAACAATTTTCTTCATCTGTGAAGGACGAGGCCCACATGGAGTAGGAGGGAGGTTGAGGTGGTGGTGGATGTGGCGTGTCATAGGCATGCGCACAGGGTGTGCCGGGTGTTCCTGGGCACACCCTAATCACCTAGGGCACATTAGCATTATCACTCTGTTTGCCAGTGAGGAGATGGGAAAGATCCCCCTCGGACCTGCTCTGCCATAAGAGAAGTGACACACACTTCTATTTCACTTTGCCAGCAGGGAGAGTAATGTACTGGGGCCATATACATGTAGGCAAACACATGCATGTGTATTTAAACTTTGGGGTGCACACCCTAATGCAATAGGCTGCGCACACCTATGGGCGGTGTAGGTGGAAGCGGCGGTGGAGGAGGACGAGGTAGCCAACACTGCTTTTTTTCAATCATTTTAAATGAGGGTACACCCCAAAAGAGTGAGAAAGAGCAAAAATAGAAAAATGGCTGGGTAAGGTCGGTATCCATCTCTATTCTGCACAAGGTACGGAAAAGTCCTGTGGGATCCATGCCTGGTTCATTTTAATGAACGCTGTGCTTGTCTGTGATAACGCCCCCAGCCGTGCTAAATACACGTTCAGATAATACACTGGCTGCAGGGCACGCCAGCACCTCCAAGGCGTAAAGGGCAAGCTCAGGCCATGTGCCCAATTTGGAGACCCAGAAGTTGAAGGGGGCAGACCCGTCATTCACTACATGTGGGCGTGTGCACACATACTGCTCCACCATGTTGGTGAAATGCTGCCTCCTGCTAAGACGTTCCATATGAGCTGCTGGTGCTGCTGTTTGTTGTGGCGTGTTGACAAAGCTTTTCCACATTTCGGCCATGCTAACCCTGCCTTCTGAGGTGCTGGCGGTGCCCTGGTTGCGTTGGCGACCTCTTCCTCCTCCTCCTCCTCTGCCTTGGCCTTGTGCTTCCACTGTGGCCCCGCTGTCAGGTGGGAATGCTAGCAGCATCGCGTCTACCAGCGTGCGCTTGTACTCGCGCATCTTGCGATCGCGCTCCAGTGAGTGAATTAAGGATGGTACGTTGTCCTTGTAAAGGGGATCCAGCAGCGTGGCCACCCAGTAATCAGCACAAGTTGGAATGTGGGCAACTCGGCGGTCGTTGTGGAGACACTGCAGCATGTAATCGCTCATGTGTGCCAGGCTGCCCAGAGGCAACGAAAGGCTGTCCTCTGTGGGAGGTGTATCGTCTGTGTCCTCTGTATCCCCCCAGCCACGCACCAGTGATGGCCATGAGCTGGCCTGGGTGCCACCCTGCTGTGAACATGGTTCCATCTCCTCCTCCATCTCCTCCTCCTCATCCTCCAGAACTGTGCCCCTGCTGGACAATTGTGTCCCTGGCGTTTGTGTGTGCAGGAACCCACCCTTGGAGCCCCATGCGAATGACTGCCCTGAAAGCCTTGGAAATGTTACCTCTTCATCCTCCTCCTCCTCCTCCTCATCCTGTGCCACATCCTCTTCCATCATCGCCCGAATCATTTTTTGAAGGAGGCATAGAAGTGGGATAGTTAAGCTGACAACGGTGTCATCGGCACTGGCCATGTTGGTGGAGTACTCAAAACAGCGCAACAAGGCACACAGGTCTCGCATGGAGGCCCAGTTATTGGTGGTGAAGTGGTGCTGTTCCGCAGAGCGACTCACGCGTGTGTGCTGCAGCTGAAACTCCACTATGGCCTGCTGCTGCTCGCACAGTCTTTCCAGCATGTGCAAGGTGGAGTTCCACTTTGTGGGCACATCACATAAGAGGCGGTGAGCGGGAAGGCTGAAGTTACGCTGCAGCGCTGACAGGCGAGCAGCAGCAGGGTGAGAACGCCGAAAGTGCGCACAGACGGCCCGCACTTTCTGCAGCAGCTCTGACATATCGGGGTAATTTTTAAAGAACCTCTGCACCACCAAATTCAGCACATGCGCCAGGCAAGGGATGTGCGTCAAACCGGCTAGGCCCAGAGCTGCTCTGAGATTTCGCCCGTTATCGCACACCACCAGGCCGGGCTTGAGGCTCGCTGGCAGCTCATTTGTCTGCTGTTCCATGCTCCTCCACAACTCCTGCGCGGTGTGTGGTTTTTCCCCCAAACAGGCAAGTTTTAAAACTGCCTGCTGTCCTTTACCCCTGGCTGTGCTGAAGTTGGTGGTGAAGGTGTTACGCTGACCGGATGAGGAGGCGTTAGAGGATGAGGAAGCGGAGTAGGGGGAGTTAGGAACAGGAGGCAAACTGAAGCGCCCTGCAATCCTCAGTGGTGGAAGGACGTGCGCCAAATTGCTATCTGCCTCAGGCCCATCCGCCACTGCATTTACCCAGTGTACCGTTAGTGAGATATAACGCCCCTGACCGTGCTTACTGGTCCACGTATCGGTAGTTAGGTGGACCTTGGCACAGATGGCGTTGCGCAGTGCACACCTGATTTTTTCCCCCACTTGGTTGTGCAGGGAAGGGATGGCTTGCCTGGAAAAGTAGTGGCGGCTGGGCACGACTTACTTTGGGACAGCCACCGACATAAGGCTTTTAAAACTGTGCGTCTCCACCAGACGGAATGACAGCATTTCCAAGGCCAAGAATTTTGAAATGCTGGCATTCAGGGCCAGGGATCGCGGGTGGGTTGGGGGGGTACTTCCTCTTCCTCTCAAGTGTTTTGGAGATGGAAAGCTGAACGCTTCCACGGGACATTGTGGAGATGGTTGGTGACCCAGGTGGTGGTGTTGCTGACAGATTGTCTGTTTGCGAGGTGGCAGGTGCCGGTATCACTACAGATGTAGTGATGCCGGCACCTGCCGAGACTGCAGCAGAAGAGGAAGCAGGAGGAGTCAGAGACCTTTCTTGGTTTTGAAGGTGTCTACTCCACTGCAGCTCGTGCTTTGCACTTAGATACCTGATCATGCAGGTTGTGCTCAGGTTGAGAAGGTTTATGCCTCGCTTCAGGCTCTGATTGCACATTTTCTGAAGAACTTCCACGCTAGAGAACTCCTTTGAGCTGGCTTTGGTGCGCTTGTTCCCTTGCTGCATTGGGCAGTAGCAGGCATAGTGTCTAGGGCACGGCCGCTCCGCTTCTGCACCCTGCTCCCTCTTCTGCTGTTCTGGTGGCTCTGTGCGACCACCGCCTCTTCCTCCAAACTACTCAGGTCACCTGCATGACCTTCATTCCATGTGGGGTCGAGGACCTCATCGTCCTCCACACAGTCTTCACCCCTGCCCTCCTTGTCGGTCTCCACAATTCTGAATGCCGCAGCAGTTGGCACCTGCGTTTCGTCATCATCGGAGACGTGCTGCGATGGTCCTTCCATGTACTCATCTTGAGAAATAAGTGGTTGGGCATCGCTGCACTCAATCTCTTCCACTTCTGGGGCAGGGCTAGGTCGATGGCCCTGGGAAACCCTGCTGACAGAGTCATCAAAAAGAAGAAGAGACTGCTGCATGACTTGGGGCTCAGACTGCTTGCCTGATTTGCAAGGGGGTGAGGTGAAAGACGGTTGGACATCGGCTGCAGGTGCCAACTCTGACCTTTCTGCAGTAGACTGGGTGGGAGACAATGTGAAGGAACTGGAGGCACTGTCAGCTACCCAATCTACTATCGCCTCTACTTCTTCTGGCCTCATCACTTCTAGAGGTGTATGATGCCCTACCAAATACTGCTGCAGGTTCTGTCGCCTAATCACACTTGAGGAAGGTGTTTCACTTGTGCGTGTAGCTGGCACAGATCGACCATGTCCTCTCCTTGCAACAGGAGCTCTACCAGCAGCACCACGACCCAGGCCACGGCCCCTATTTGACGGTTTCCTCATATTTCTGTAATTTATGCCCTAGAAAGGTGTTTATTGAATAGCGGAACAAAACAACAACAGTATCGCACGGGTGTATCTCACAGTCAAATATGCAAACTATGCCGCAATTTAATTTTTTTTACCCCAAAAGGGTGTATATTGAATAGCGGAATAGAAAAAAGGATAAAAAACGGTGTATCTCACACGTACAAACACAGACTAGGCCCCGATTAAAATTTTTTGTACCCTAAAGGGAGGATGAGGAAGAAGAGGCAAACTGAAGCGCCCTGCAATCCTTGGCGGTGGAAGGAGATGCGCCAAACAAATTTAAAAGGTGTATCTCACACGTACCGATACAGACTATGCCGCAATTCAATTTTTTACACTCCAAAAGGGTGTATATTGAAGAGCGGAATAGGAAAAATTTTATAATACGGTGTATCTCACACGTACAAACACAGACTAAGCCCCGATTACAATTTTTTGTACCCTAAAGGCAGGATGAGGAAGAGGAAAAGGAGGAGTTCGGAACAGGAGGCAAACTGAAGCGCCCTGCAATCCTCGGTGGTGGATGGAGATGCGCCAAACAAATTTAAAAAGGTGTATCTCACATGTACCGATACAGACTATGCCGTAATTTAATTTTTTACACTCAAACAGGGTGTATATTGAATAACGGAATAGGAAAAATTTTACAAAACGGTGTATCTCACACGTACAAACACAGACTAGGCCCCGATTACTATTTTTTGTACCCCCAAAGGCAGGATGAGGAGTAGGAGGAGGTCCGAACAGGAGGCAAACTGAAGCACCCTGCAATCTTCGGCGGTATGAGATGCGCCCCAAAAATTGGAAAGGTGTATCTTACACGTACCGATAAAGACTATCCCGCAATTTAATTGTTTTTACCCCAAAGGTGTAGATTGAATAGCGGAATTGAAAATATGATATCAAAAGGTGTATGTATCTCACACGTACATGCCCAGATTACTATTTTTTGTACCCCCAAAGGCAGGATGAGGAGTAGGAGGAGTTCGGAACAGGCAGGAGGCAGACTGAAGCACCCTGCAATCCTCGGCGGTATGAGATGCACCCCAAAAATTTGAAAGCTGCATCTCACACGTACCGATACAGACTATCCCGCAATTTAATTGTTTTTACCCCAAAGGTGTAGATTGAATAGCGGAATAGAAAATATGATATCAAAAGGTGTATGTATCTCACACGTACAGACCCAGACTAGGCCCAGCTTACTATTTTTTGTACCCCCAAAGGCAGGATGAGGAGTAGGAGGAGTTCGGAACAGGCAGGAGGCAGACTGAAGCACGCTGCAATCCTCGGCTGTATGAGATGCGTCCCAAAAATTGGAAAGGTGTATCTCACACGTACCGATACAGACTATCCCGCAATTTAATTGTTTTTACCCCAAAGGTGTAGATTGAATAGCGGAATAGAAAATATGATATCAAAAGGTGTATGTATCTCACACGTACAGACCCAGACTAGGCCCAGATTACTATTTTTTGTACCCCCAAAGGCAGGATGAGGAGTAGGAGGAGTTTGGAACAGGCAGGAGGCACACTGAAGCACCCTGCAATCCTCGGCAGTATGAGATGCGCCCCAAAAATTGTAAAGGTGTATCTCACACGTACCGATATAGACTATCCCGCAATTTAATTGTTTTCACCCCAAAGGTGTAGATTGAATAGCGGAATAGAAAATATGATATCAAAAGGTGTATGTATCTCACACGTACAGACCCAGACTAGGCCCAGATTACTATTTTTTGTACCCCCAAAGGCAGGATGAGGAGTAGGAGGAGTTCGGAACAGGCAGGAGGCACACTGAAGCACCCTGCAATCCTCGGCGGTATGAGATGTGCCCCAAAAATTGGAAAGGTGTATCTCACACGTACCGATACAGACTATCCCGCAATTTAATTGTTTTTACCCCAAAGGTGTAGATTGAATAGCGGAATAGAAAATATGATATCAAAAGGTGTATGTATCTCACACGTACAGACCCAGACTAGGCCCAAATTACTATTTTTTGTACCCCCAAAGGCAGGATGAGGAGTAGGAGGAGTTCGGAACAGACAGGAGGCACACTGAAGCACCCTGCAATCCTCGGCGGTATGAGATGCGCCCCAAAAATTGGAAAGGTGTATCTCACACGTACCGATACAGACTATCCCGCAATTTAATTGTTTTTACCCCAAAGGTGTAGATTGAATAGCGGAATAGAAAATATGATATCAAAAGGTGTATGTATCTCACACGTACAGACCCAGACTAGGCCCAAATTACTATTTTTTGTACCCCCAAAGGCAGGATGAGGAGTAGGAGGAGTTCGGAACAGGCAGGAGGCACACTGAAGCACCCTGCAATCCTCGGCAGTATGAGATGCGCCCCAAAAATTGGAAAGGTGTATCTCACATGTACCGATACAGACTATCCCGCAATTTAATTGTTTTTACCCCAAGGGTGTAGATTGAATAGCGGAATAGAAAATATGATATAAAATTGGTGATTTTTCAATAGCACATGTGAACAGCAGTGTCTTATATCAGTCAGCTCTACTGCAGGCTATGGAGGGGAAAAAAAAGAAAATTCCCCTTTTAAGTTTGTAATTTTTAAATAGATTAGTACAGACTATGCCAGAATTTAATTTTTTTTAACCCAAAAGGGTGTATATTGAATAGTGGAATAGAAAAAAGTGTATAAATTTTAAAATCACTCAATAATAGCACATGTGAACACAGCAGTGTATTATCACAGTCAGCAGCACTGAAGGAAAAACGCTGCACACAACTGACTGATAAAAAATATTTTTTTCTCCCTCCTCCTCAGCGGGCAAAAAGATTGTGTTCACACCACCCCACACACAGCAAAATCGATGTGGACCACTGACCCTGCCTATTCTCCAGCCTTGCCCTAAAATGATTGATAAGATCGGTCACTGCCGGCACTGCAAACCCCCCACACAGCAAAATCGATTGTAGAACACTGACCCTGCCTATCTCCAGCCTGGCCCTAAAATGATCGATAAGATCGGTCACTGCCGGCACTGCAAACCCCCCCACACAGCAAAATCGATTGTAGAACACTGACCCTGCCTATCTCCAGCGTCGCCCTAAAATGCCCTAACAACTCGCCCTGCCTGCAGCACTCCGACCTGTCCCTGATTCTGAATTCTTTTCGGACACAATATAATTTATGACTGTCTGTCCCTAATCAGCAGCCAGCACGTATGATGTGTGCTCTGTCCCTGTACTACAGCAGAATGACGCAGCGGCGCTCGGTCTCGAACTTATAAAGACTTGTTCACATGCTTCAGATGGCCAATCACAGCTACTAATACATTTGTAGGCATGGCTGGGATGGCTTAAGGCACACCAGTTAAACACTTGTTGATTGGCTGTTGAAAGCCCGCCATTAAAAGCGCGCCAATACATACAAACACGGAAATAAAATGACCGAACACGGATTTTAAACCCGAACATACAGTAAAGTTTTCGGGTCCGTGTTCGGGTAACAAAATTCCAATTATTCGGTACAAAAAAGAATAATACAGTCCGTGTTCGCTCAACACTACTTACATCCTTCTAAAAACGATTTATTGAAAAAATATACTCAGGGTACTCATTTTTATCTGGTGCTTTCAGCGCAACAGACTAATACAGGCATATATAATCAGTTTATGGGAAGATTCTGTTGCTCTCCTAAAAAACACAAGTTTTACAGACACTTTCTGGCATCCAGCTCCACTTTGGTTCCTGGTGTTGTCAACATCCTGGCCCCTCCCCTACATGTGTCTTCCTCAGGGGAAAGTCCCGTTTGGTTCCAGCGTGAGAGACAATAGCATTGACTGCAAGTAAAAGCACCAGATCACATAGTTAGGAACATTTAACCCTTTGCCCCCCCCCCATTAAGCCTTTCACTCCCTGTCACAGTATCATTAGGTACAGTGTACAGATTTTTTACTGATCTCTGATTACTGTCACACAACCACCTGGTCGACCTATAATATCCAGTTGTGTAACAGAAAATGCCAGCTGCCTAGTTGACAACTATCTAAGTCTCCATGTCACTTATTTTTTGTATATAAAGGACACCATTGAACTTCTTAAAATTATTGAGGGACTAAACCTTCCAAAAAATACCTGGTTGGTAGCAATTGATATTGAAAGTCTATACAACACTATTCCTCATGATAAAGGCATAAAAGTTGTAGCAAACCATCTACAGGAAAGAGGACGACCAGCTGAGAAATACAATAACTTTGTTCTAGAATTGTTAAAAGTCATTCCAACTCGAAACATTTTCATGTTCTACTCCTCCCACTACCTACAGGTACAGGGAGTTGCGATGGGGCCCAAGTGTGCCCCATCGTATGCCAACCTGTACCTGGGGGGTTGGGAGAGAGCTTTTCGCACTTGAGGATGTTTTTAACCACCTAATGTACATCATATCGTGGTATAGATACATTGATGATGTGTTACTCTTCTGGTCAGGCACCAAGGAACTTATGAATACTCGGTCCATTAACGATTACAATCTTAAATTTACAATGAATTGCGACCAGCAAAAAAATAGTTTCCTTGATGTAGAAATATTCCTCAATGTTGATGAATCAGTTGGATACTTTCTGTATAGAAACCCCCCAGCGGGCAATACAATCCTACATGCCACCGATTCACACCCACAACCCTTACTAAAAAGTATATCTTATAGTCAATATTTGCTACTAAGGAGAAATTGCAGTAAAGAAGCCAATTTTATAAAAGCAGCCCATGAATTTTACTTTAGGATATGAGAAAGAGGGTACAGTAATTCCTGCTAAAAAGAGCATACAACAAAGCCAAAAAACAGGAGAAACATTCCTTGGTCTTCTCTACTAAGCGAAAAATATTCCTGACAATCAGTCAGGATAGCAACTCAATATTCTAGACAAAGAAAAGAAATTAGAGATATCTTAACTAAATTTTGGCAGCTTCTTTCTGCTGATTTCACCATTAGCAAATATATAAAACGCTACCCAGAAATCATCTACAAACGGGCACCATCAATACGAGATAAATTGGTTAAAAGTCACCATTACACAAACAAAGAAACTACTGATTTGCGAACAGGCACATATGCCTGTGGAAGGTGTGACAGACAGTATCTCAGATGGCTAATTGGGCTCAATTTGGACATTTTCACTTAGGGGTGTACTCACTTTTGTTGCCAGTGGTTTAGACATTAATGGCTGTGTGTTGAGGTATTTTGAGGGAAAAGCAAATTTACACTGTTATACAAACTGTACACTCACTATTTTACATTGTAGCAAAGTGTCATTTTTTCAGTGTTGTCACATGAAAAGACATAATAAATTTTTTTTTAAAAATGTGAGGGGTGTACTCAATTTTCTGAGATACTGTATGTTACAAATAAACAGTGCACGTTTAGGAGATATGTACACTACCTAAAGGTAAGCCTTATTATAGGCTTACTTATAGGTAAAAGCAAAAGATGGAAGTTTACTTCATCTTTAAGCATTCCTGTAATGGCAAGCTGAATATTTGTATTTATTTTTTGTTACTTTTAGGTCTTTGTGTCACATCCATGTGTTAATCTAGTTTATGTTTTTGCTGATTTCCTGTTACACTTGTTATTATGTAGTTTACACGATGGCCGGTGCTAAAAAAAATTTTTTTTGGGGGTGTCAGGTAAATTGAATAAACCATGTTTTGTGTAAACCTAAAATATATGCTTTAAGCTTACTGGTAACTAATGAAATGTGCTTATCCGAGTAAAATGTCTGCTAACGGAAACAGATGGTCTGCTTATTTAAAAAAAAATACAGTTACAGCATGATGAAAACCAACGGCTTACTTCCCTGTTTGATCAACGAATAGACATTTGTGGTTAAAGCCTGTTTGAGCTAACCCTCAATTCACCATAAGAAGAAAGTGGACTCTGATTGGACCAGTTACATGGTCACACCTAGGTTACAGCCCAGGATACATCTATGTCTCATGCATATTCATTACTATAAAAGCTTAAGCCCTCTGGGGGATCGAGAGGAACTACATACAGGCAGACTGAACCTTTAGCATACACCTGCTTGTATTTGTGTATTTCTCCATGTGCACATGAAATAAAGCGTACTTGTTTTCCTACAAACACCGGTTTCCAAGCCTGGAATTTTTCTAACAGGGGGCGTAAACAAACCCCCCCAGGTCCGTACTCACCAGAGGACACCATGCATTTCACAGGACGTGAAGCCGGAAACCGGAAGTGGCGCAATGACGAATATTGATTTGCTAAAATCAAAAGTAGGAAGGTTGCAAGGGAAAAGGACAACCTAAAACAAGCCAATTAGGGCATCAGGTTAAATCACGTGCTTGTCAAAAATTGACAGACCTAATATAGACCCAATAATCCCGCACCCCGCACAGTGCACACACATAAATAAAATAAATGATAATATGACTAACATTTTTTACCATCGTAAAGTAGCTTTCTTATTTGGCAAACTAACTTTGAGAACTTTGGGGGGCGGGGGTGCGGTGCCCCTGCACCCCTTATGGACCGGCCGCCACTGGTAGAATATGTAACAAAGATATAATCCTTTTTGCTACCAACATAGCGCCTTTATTAATGCTAGCTGGTTACATTTGTTTTCTTTTTTCTAATTGTTTTTGGAGCTCCCAGCTGTAGCCTTTTGATCATGCTGCAAGGTTGATAGATTAGTAAAAATTGAGTTATTGGTTTTATCCTCTGAGCGGAACACACATAGGGAAATAATACTCACTGGTATTAATTAAAGAGTTATAGCAGCAACAAGAATACTTAAAAATGATTCACATATTAATCCCTCTACTGAAGAGAAAAATTAAGTTCAGGTTAAAATCAGAGGATTCTAATAAAACACAAAAAATACACATTTGTAGGATATTTGTTTCCTTAATAAATATATTGATCTTAAAGTGGAACTTTAGTCAGAAATTTAAGTCCTGCTAGATCACTTCAGAATGACTCTTTTTGCAGGTATAGCTAGGGAAAACATTAAAAATAGGTGTCTAAACTGTTTAACCACTTCAATACAGTGCACTTTCACCCCCTTCCTGCCCAGACCAATTTTCAGCTTTTAGTGCTCTCACATTATGAATGACAATTACTCAGTCATGCAACACCGTACCCATAAAAATTTGTCTCATTTTTTTCACACAAATAGAGCTTTCTTTTGGTGGTTGGTGGTATTTAATCACTACTGGGTTTTATATTTGTTGTGCTATAAATAAAAAAAGACTGAAAATATTGTGGAAAAAACAAATTTTTCTTTGTTTCTGTCATAAAGTTTGCAAATTAGTAGTTTTTCTTCACAAATTTTGGCCAAAATTTATACTGCTACTTATATTTGGTAAAAAAATAACTCAAATAAGTGTATATTATTTGGTCTTTGTGAAAGTTATAGAGTCCACAAGCTATGGTGCCAATCATTGAAAATTGATCACACCTGGTGTACTGAAAGCCTATCTAATTTCTTGAGACACTAACAAGCCAGGAAAGTACAAATCCCCCCAAATGACCCCTTTTTGGAAAGTAGACATTACAGGGTATTTAATAAGAGGCATGGTGAGTTTTTTGAAGTTCTAATTTTTTCCCACAATTCTTTGCAAAATTAAGTTTTATTATTTTTTTTTTTTTTACAAAAGAGCATAAATTACATATATAATTTCCTGACAACCTATCACACTTTTGAAGGGCCTGAAGCACCAGGACAATAGAAACCCCCATAAAATTACCCCATTTTGGAAAGCAAACACCCCATCATATAATTTTTGAGGCATAATGAATCTTTTGAACATGTCATTTTTTTTCCACAAGTTTTTGGAAAATGTGGAAAGAAAATGAAAATGCATTTTTTTCACACAAAGTTGTCCATTTACGCAATATTTCTAACACATAGCATGTACATAGCAAAAAATTGCACCCCAAAATACATTCTACTTCTCCTTCTGAGTATGGCGATACCACATGTGTGAGACTTTTACACAGCCTTGCCACATACAGAGGCCCAACATTCAAGTAGCACCGTCAGGCATTCTGGGAACATAAAATACACATTTAATTTCCTGACAACCTATCATTTATGAAGGCCCCTCATATTTGATGGCCCCTCAACACCTAGCATGTACATACCAAGAATTACACTACAAAATACATTCTATTAAGGAAAGTGTAAAAAAAAAAGTATTACCTGTGGTTTTAGTAGTGCAGTTGTCCACAGAGGAGAGCATTGGTCCAGGCAGCAGGCAGGGATATGCTTAGCGAATACAATAGTAATTTTCCAGGCAGCAGGCAGGAATATCGTCTATAGTCAATACTGGGATATTGTCAGCACAGTCACAGCATTTGTCCAAAGGAATTGTCCAGGCAGAGACATAGTCAGCACACCCATATTGGTCCTGCTACACTGTTATAGGAAAATCCAAAATGTGAGACCGCACTCAGGATATTATTTTGTTGAAATCAATGATTTTCTTTGTTCCTCAAATAAGATAGACAGACAGTGTACAGGCAGACGTGTCAGGTTGACACGTTTCACGACATTGCTAGTCGCTTACTCATAACCACACACTTGAGCGGCTTTACCCTCCTATTTCCCTGGTACACTGTTACCTGCAGACACTCATTGTACCGATCTCCAGCCCTTCATACATCTAATTTCATGCGGCAGGCAGAGGCATGATGATAGTAAGTCAGCAGCAGGCTGAGGGCCTTGGTCAGGTAAGAACTGGGGACAAGGGTAGAGGCTTCTCCCACCCAAATCTCTTTGAAGCCTCCAGACTCCAGACCCTAATCCGGAAACTACGAAACCTGGGGAGAACCAAAAAAATTGTTTTCTCCATCTGGAAAAACAATTCTGGAGCCCCTCACATATGTCAGACCCCTGTGTACTACAGTAGGCCAGGGTCAGTTCACAGGGAAGCAATCCATATGGTAGGAAGAAGGGTAGTTGATAAAACAGGCCAGGGTCAGTTCACAGGGACATAGTCCAAGTGGTAGGCAGAAGCGTAGTTGATAGAACATCCCAGGGTCAGTTCACGGGGAAGCAGACCAAACAGTAGGCAGAAGCGTAATAGGTAAAACAGGCCAGGGTCAGTTCATGTGAAAGCAGTCCAAACAGTAGGCAGAGGCATAGTGGAAAAACAGGCCAGGGTCAGTTTACATTAAAGGCAATGGCATGGTTATTTGAGGAAACTAAATTGAGAATAAAAATATTTGAGGAAATTATTAAAATATGGGCTAATATTTTAGGGATGTGTGATAAAGTCAGAAGCATTCTCCAATGCACAGGCCGGGTTGGGAGGGACAGTCCGGACAATGGTAGCTGTTAACTCGAAATCCTCTTTTGCTGCATACACAACATCTTTTTTGGCGTCTTCAGGCTGCTTCAGAAGGTGAAATGTTTTCTGGGAAGTGGCGCTCATGAAGTTGGCTAACAGCATCAGAGCGAAGGTTTTCTGGGAGGGTTTCTTGTTGATAGATGAGGGACATGACAATTTCTTTGATGAATTTTAGGAAGGGGTTGGGGCTTTCTGTGGATTTGATGTAGATAACATATGCATTATAAATGGCCAATTGAATTAAATACATTTTGACTTTCTTGTACCAGAAACAGGACTTCCTTGTTGCTAAGTAGGGCTGAAGCATTTGGTCATTAAAATCCCCCCCCCCCCCCATGTAAAGATTATAATCCTGGACGCACGTTGGCTTTTGAATGGGACCTCATCTTCTTCGAACCTCAACTGTGGTGTCATTATGGATGGTGGACATCATATATACATTTCTACTATCCTTCCATCTCAAGGCCAGCACTTTGTTGCTTTTCAAAGCTGCTTTTTCCCCCTTTTGCATTTTTTTTATTGACCAAGGATTGTGGGAAGCCCATCCTGTTCTTTCTGGTGGTTCCTCAGGCCAGGTTTTTGCAAGGTAAAGGTGTTTGAAAAGGGGCAGACTGGTACAGTAGTTATCCAGGTATATATGATAACCTTTGTTCAGCAGTGGGTACACCAGGTCCCATACAACTTATCCGGTTGTGCCCATGTAGGCCGGGCACTCAGGGGGCTCAAGCTGGGAATCTCTTCCTTCATATATGCGGAATGCATCCAGATATCCAGTGGCTTTCACATAGTTTGCAAAAATTGAATTTAGACCTTTTGCTAGGAATATATTGTTTTATTCCTAGCCAGCCTGTAAAGTGTAGCAGGAACTCATCCACACATATGTTCTGGTCAGGGACATAAAGTTCTGCAAAACTTTAGGAAAAAACGTTTTTGAGGTGGCGAATTTTACATAACTTGTCATAATTTGGATGATTTTGGGGATGGCACTGGGTGTTGTTGCTGAAGTGAAGGAAGAGCATTATCATCTCATATCGGGACCTGGACATTATGGAGAAATACATTGGTATGTGGTGTATGGGGTGGGTGGACCAATAGGCATGTCCTTCATTTATTTTTGTATCCCCCATGTTTATAGTGAGGCCCAAAATTTGAACTCCTCCAAATTCAAATCTCTCCACTCAAACGGACAGGCCTAGGATGATTGGGGGTTGTTTGCAATATACTGCTGGGCATAGAGATTGATTTGGTCCAAGATAAGTTGCAGAAAAGTGTTGGGCAAAAATAAAGAAAAAAAAATCAATTTCTGAGAAATTTTCAGGATTGGCCTGCACACCTGGCTGTGCGGGGAAAGGGGGAATGCTTGCTTATCTTGAGTTGGAGGGCAGCTATGTTGAGTTGGCAGAAGCATCTGGGAGGTATGTAGTGGCCCTGGCTGTTGGGGGATGTGACACCCCAGTGCTGGTAGTTGGGGGATTTGAAATTTCTGCGTTGGTACTTGGGAGTGATGCCGCAGTGCTGGTGCTGGGCCTGGGCATTCGATCTTGGGGTGTATCGCTGGTAGCAGTGCTGGTACTGGGCCTGGGCATAGGATCCTGGGGTGTATCGCTGGTGGCAGTGCTGGTACTGGGTCTGGGCATTCAATCCTGGGGTGTATCACTTGTGGCTGCCTGGTTTCCAGAGTGCCATGCCCTTTTAGGAGGGATCCATTCTTTCTCCGAGTCCATCGCCGATCCGCTACTATTTATTATTTCAAATTTAGATTTCAATTCCGAATTCAATTCAGATGAGAACTCCCCAGTGCTCTCATCACTCATGGAGAGGATCTGAAACGCTTCCTCGCTGCTGTACATTTTTTTGGACATGGCTGTGATGGGCTGTGCGACGGGTGACAGATGACTTCTGATAATCACTGATGGGTGGCAGGTGACTGATAGGTGGCAGGTGACGGTCACTGATGGGTGTCTGATGGGCGACAGGTGATGACCACTGATGGGGTGACAGGTGACTGATAGGTGACTGATGACTGTCACTGATGGGTGACTGATGACGGTCACTGACGGGTTACAGGCGACGGGCGATGGTCACCGATGGGTGACAGGTGCACCGCTGATGGTACTGATGGCAGTCTCTGATAGTGACAGGTGCACTTTATGGGTGGCAGTTGCACTTTATGGGCACTGACGGGTGACACTTTATAGTGTACTGATGAGGTGACTGTTGGGTGACAGGTGCAATGGGGGGGGGGGGGTCTGAGGACTGTATGAGGACAGGTTCTCTTTATTATTTGTGTGCTTGTGCAGTACACTGACAGGCACAGATCAGTAACTCACTGATACTGGCTCTTCTCTCCTCACACTGGAAATGGTGTGTGAGGAGAGAAGAGCTGGTAACAGTCAGTTACTGCTCTTTGTTTACATTTGTGATCAGCTGTGAATGGATCACAGCCGATCACGTGGTAAACAGTCACTGTCATTGGCTATTTACCACTGTCGGTGACTAGCTGTGTTCTTGGGAACACGCAGCCACTGACATGACCGCGCAGAGCACTCCAGATCACAACCGATCACATGGGAAACAACCATGCCCATTGGCTGTATACCCCTTGTTGGTGATGCGCTGTGTCTCGGGGACACGCCGCCTCTGACAGTGCACCGTGGCGTGCACATGATCGCATGCCTACCCTGCTTGAATGGGATGCCGTCATATGATGTCAGCCCAGAACAATAGCCGCACCACTCTGCTGTCGTTTGACGGTGGGCGGGCGGGAAGTGGTTAAAACCCAGTAATACACTGTCTCACCCTGCTCTGCACATGCTCAGTTGCTTTCCATTGCTAAAGAACATTATTTACATTAAGTTGTTGTATGTAAAGTTAAACCACTTTTAAACCACTTACTAACCGCCAGTAGTACATATATTGCGGCAGATCGCTCTGTCCTGGGAAACAACGTAACTGTACGGCACTTCACGGGACCTCTAGTCATTCTCCATTCTTCACAGGGGGAGCCAATCAGTGGGACCGGCAGCCGCCATTTCCGCCGGGCACCTGCGTCATTCCTAGTGGAGACAGAATGTCGGTCTGTCGTTGTAAACATGGCAGACCACTGTTCTGTCAGTTATGAACACAGGGATCCTGTGTTCCTCTTATTTAGGAACACAGGTCTCTGTGTTCATTCAGTAAATACAACCCCCACAGAGTTAGAAGCACCCCATTTAAGCCCCTGGTGTAAACCCCTTCCCTGCTAGTGTCATTAGTACAGTAACAGTGCATATTTTTAGCACTGATTACTGTAGTAATGTCACAGGTCCCCGCAAAAGTGTCAAAAATGTCAGTTAGGCGTCTGATCTGTCCGCCGCAATATCGCAGTCCTACTAAAAATCGCTAAAAATTGCTGATCACCGCCATTACTAGTAAAAACAATAAAAAATTAAAATGACATAAATTACCCTAGTTTGTAGACGCAATAACTTTTGCGCAAACCAATTACTATACACTTATTTGGGATTTTATTTTACCAAAAAAATGTAGCAGAATACAAATTGGCCTAAAATGAAGAATTGTCACACTTTTTTTGTTTATAGCGAAAAAAATACATTTGCAGGGGTGATCAAATACTACCAAAAGAAAGCGCTATTTGTAGGAAAAAATGAACATCAATATTATTTGGATACAGCGTCAGTTAAAGTGTCAGTTAAAATAACGCAGTGCCGTTTCGCAAAAATTGGCCTGATCATTAAGGGGGAAACCTTCCTGTCCAGAAATGGTTAAAGTGGTTCTAAAGGTGGAAGGTTTTTTATCTTAATACATTAAGATAAAAAAACCTTCTGTGCGCAGCAGCCCCTTACCTGAGCCCCATCTTGATCCATCTTGATCCAGCGATGCCGCATGAGAGGCTCGGCTGTCTGGGACTCTCTCTCCTGATTGGCTGAGACACACAGTGGGCACCATTGGCTCCCACTGCTGTCAATCAAAGTCAGTGAGCCAATGAGGGGAGAGGGGGGCAGGGCCAAGCCATGGCTCAATGGCTGAATGGACACACAGAGCAGTGGCTTGGGTGCCCCCATAGCAAGCTGTTTGCTGTGAGGGCACTCGGCAGGAGGAAGGGGCTAGGAGCGCTAGTGGGGGACCTGAGTAAAGGAGAATCTGGGCTGCTCTGTGCACAACCACCAACCACTGCACAGAGCAGGTAAGTATATATTGTTTGTTATTTATACATTTTAAAAAACAAGACTTTATTATCATTTTAAGATCATGCTCACATAAAAGTGTGCCTATGATTATTTCAGTTTTTACTATGTAGTATATTCAGTATAGATCTACCCAGTTTTACTATCAACATTGTACACTGATCAAAGCTAGCTGGTTACTCTTGTTCTACTTATAGCAGAACGTAATAGTAAGGATGTTTTAAAGTGATACTGTCATCAATTTTGAATCAAATTAATTCCTACCCCTGTAAAAAAAATGCAAAGACTTCTCTGCCGCTGCTCTAATCACCATACTTTGCTCTGATCAAGGGAAATATCTGGGCGATGTGTCTTTTGAAGCAGCACATAGTAGTAACGTAGGGGTCTTCATGAGAAATAACTGAGCACAGCAGGGGACACAAGCAATCAATGCTGGACTTGTCAGTTTCTTCAAAGACTTCAGCTGGTGACTCTCCTTGATCAGAGCAATGTTTGGTGATGCAGGTGGCAGGAGAAGTAAAAATTCAAATTACTTGTATAGGGAAATAGATTATTTGCTTATAAAAATTGATGAAGAGATCACTTTACCTATAAAAGGGGCAACAGTGTCAGCCTACTGGTTTAGGTGGCAAACTAGACTCATGGTTGTCCTGAGTGAGCTGCCGTTAGCCCAAGGATGTCAGGTCATAAAAATATTGTATTTATTTATTATATTTTGGGTTGAGTTAGCTATGAAGTGCTCCTAAATCACAACTTTTGCATAGCAAGTAAAGAACCAGACAGAAGTTACAAAAAAACTGACTCTCTGGCTTACCGCTGAAATAGTGCATCTCTACAGCCCATTTTTGAAATGCTGCCCTGTGCCCGCCATTATCAAAAAGAAGAACTGATAAGGAAAAAATACTAGGGGGTAGAGGTTTTTTTTTGGTAGACGAGCCTTTGTATTCTTCTGCCTAAATAACTGCTTTCCCTCTGCCTAAATAACTGCTTCCCCTTGTTAGTTACATCATTTCTGAAGACTGAAGGAGATAATCAACATTTGAGAGGGGTAAACTAACGAGCAACAGTCAGTATGCTTTACCACCTTGTACATTATAGCAAGTATTCCTGTGACTTCAACCCCCCTCAGCACTGGCCCTCTTTAAAGAGGTTGTAAACCTCAGAAAATCTTTTAAAAAAAAAAAACTAACACCTGAAAGACAAACACATAATGAACTTCTATGCATCGCATACTAGCTCATTATGAAATACTTACCTTAGAACGAAGCCCCGCTGTGCCGCCCGCTCACCTCTCTCACGGGTGACATGTTCGGTCGCCCTTATTCCGGGTTTGCGGCATCCGGCCACCTGATTGGCTGGAGCCGCGATGATGTCTGGAGCCTACGTTCACGGCACAGGGTGGCCGTTCCTTCAGAGCGCATGTGCCAGTGATGTCACTGGCTGCATGCAAAGTAAATATCTCCTAAACGGTATATGTTTAGGAGATAGTTACAGTACCTATAGGTAAGCCTATGATACAAGTTGCAGAGGAGGGTTTACTTCCTCTTTAACTACCTACCGACCAGCCCCCCGCAGGTATATAGCGGCCGGTCGGCAGGTTCCAGCGAATCACCGTCCCTGTACGCCGGTTTGTGGGAGCGCTCCTGTGGGCGCACGTCCGTGCCCACTCGACAGTGGGGAAGCTGAGGCACGGGGCCGGGGGCCGCGATTGCCACCGGACACCCACGACCGCTCCCCATGAAGAGAGAAAGGCGGTCTGCTGTTGTAAACACAGCAGACCGTTGTTCTCTCAGCTATCAACACAGAGCTCCTGTGATCCTCCTATTTAGGAACACAGGTCTCTGTATTGATTTCACAAGTCCATCCCCCCAACAGTTAGAAAACACCCCCTAGGATCACACTTAACCCCTTGATCACCCCTGGGTTAACCCTCTTCCCTGCCAGTGTCATTATTACAGTAACAGTGCATATTTTTTAGCACTGATTACTGTAGTAATGTCACTGGTCCCCCCCAAAAGTGTCAAAAATGTCAGTTAGGGGTCCGATCTGTCTGCAGCAATGTCGAAGTCCCGCTAAAAATTGCTGATCGCCGTCATTACTAGTAAAAAAAATGAAAATAATTAAAAATGACATAAATCTTTCCCCTAGTTTGTAGATGCGATAACTTTTGTGCAAACCAATCAAAATAATTATTGGGATTTTTTTTTTACCAAAACTATGTAGCAGAATACAAATTGGCCTAAAATGATGAACAAAATAGATTTTTACTTTTTTTTGGGGGGGGGGGGGGGGGCTGTCATATAGCAGAAAGTGAAATATATTCTTTTTTTTTTTTTTTCAGAATTGTTGCTCTTTTTTTGTTTGTAGCGTAAAAAATAAAAATCACAGAGGTGATCAAATACCACCAATAGAAAGCTCATCAATTTTATTTGGGTACAGCGTGGCACGACCGCGCAATTGTCTGCAAAATAACGCAGTGCCAAATCCCGAACAAATGACCTGGTCATTAAGGGGGCAAATCTTCCGGTCCAGGAGTGGTTAAAACATACCCACTGGAGTTCTCAATTTGTGATGTTAAAAATGTAACATTCTGCATTCTGGAAAGCTTTTTATCCTGTAAATAAACATTGTGTTTGCGCTCGGAGTGTTGGTGAATAATAAATATAAGGCTTTATCAACTATGCTTATAACATCTGCTGGTACATGTCTGCCGGCAGAATGTTCCATTATCTCATCCTCAGTTATTGTTAAATAATATCAATGTCATATTAAAGTCAATATGAGTGATTTCAATTAAAATGAGATTAACATAGGTCACTTTACAACAACCTAAGCTCAAACTTGGGACTTGGCAAACTGCAAAAGCAAAAAAATAATTTCTCTCTTTTCTGAATGTAGAAAACAGTGCTGATCTTGGCTATTATATCTGATTCTGGAATCATTGGGGAGGTTGGTAAATTAAGGTGAGATATTAAATAGTGTAGGTGAAGAATTTGGCGGGCAGTGTTAATTATCAGGAGAGCCAATGTTAAGTGCGTACTGAGGGATTTATCGGCCAATATTTACATGCTGTAGTGCTTTATTTATAGGCTGTTACTTTTAGGATTAAATGAAGAGTACATGGATCTATTTACAGCAATGTGCTTATTGAGGAATGGTCTACTGGGATCTCTGCTGCATTGCATTCCTCTCCCTAAATGGATAAAAAGATGTGTTCTTGCTCTGCCTAACTAGATTGCTGCTTTGGAGGTGAGTGAGAATTAAAAAAATATTCTTTTATTGAAATTAAAAATTCTTATTGAAAGGCGCCTGGCCCCAAAAGCCATTTCTTAATCCTTAATTTCTTTCCTGTATCAACAAATGTCAGGGATTGTTGGATGTGTTTAACAATGCCACACTGAAGCTTCATTTAGAAATGTGTGTAAGGGATGTTTTTGCTACGTGCCAACTGCCACCCCTCCCTTTTTAGCTACAATAGTCACCAGAGGGGGGGGGGGCATGTAAACCCTTACATGCCACAGTTTTGGTTCGCAAAGTTTGCCCAACATGTAGCAATCAGTGGGTGGCAAGCCCTCCAAATGCTTAAGAAAATGGAGAAGTGCCGCAAATGCATGGCAACTATGTGCAATGCATGCAGCTATGGTGCTTTTGCTGGCAAAAATTGAGTTAAAACAGGTGGTGAGGAGGCATTACATCACTTTCTCACGGCCTGTCAGTAGACTTTGAAGCAGGATCAGAACACAAATCAGGCTTCAGAGGAAAGGGAGATTTAGACACACATTTAAATCTAGCCTAAGAATTTATGGATTTTTTTTTCAATATGCTATTTCAAATTCTTTTCAGATATTCATAACAATCAGAGCTGAATTTTATGAAAAAAGCAAGACACACAGATGAAATACATTTAAGAGGGCTCTACTTGCCAGAGGATTCGATTTTTCTGTTGATCCAGCACTGAGATTTATATAGTTCTGCCACACAGTGCAGTTTTGTTTGGAAAGGAATCTAATCTTTCTTTTTTAGTTTTACTTTTAGCCTTCTCCTCATCCCTACCTTGTGACTGGATGCTGAAACAAGAAATAGACAAGACAGAGCTCTCTGTCACTCAACTCTCTCCATTTATCAGCAGAGCCGCTAATAAGGCAGTACAACTGGTCCTGTTATACTGGGCCCAGGACTCATCAGCTAAACGGGGGGGGGGGGGGGCAGGTAAGCTTTAATTGTTCATTTCTGCCCTAATGAAAAAAAATGTGTTTTTTTTTTTTTTTAGACCATACTCCCACTCAAACTTGCTTCCCAGGGCTTAAATTACATTTCCCTGGGCCCCATCACAGCATATGCTAAAGAAAATGCTTTATGGGATGTAAGATGCTGTCCTTCAATCTTTGTAAAACGCCCAGGGTCCATTGAAAGCCAAAACAGTGGACCACACCTATTTTTCTGTGCCTATTGGTAAGATTAATTGTGGTAATGTACTTGCCATGCGCCAACCTTTCTATCATCCACCCGAGCCCTGGGATATCATCTGACTTAGGGATAAGCAGTATGAGACTTGACTACTGGCTGTTACCTTATAATCCCAAGGGCTAAAGTTTTTCTGAAATGGCTTTTTTTTTTTGAGCGTTGGACACCTGATGGGATCTTAACTTCAGTTTGATGTGAGTTGCAATGCCACGGGGATTTATTTTAGTTTGGCAAGATATTTTTAAAAACATCTCTCAGAACTCTTACCTCATCTAACTTCCCTAACAACTTCCCTAACCTCTGGTATACCTTTCACTTGTGTTATGTTAAGGATGTTTTCTGCTGATAGACCTAGCAACCCTTGCAGGGTTTCTTTTTTATTTTTGTATATTTAGAAGGGTTTCTCTTTATGCGCTGGTATACCTGAAAGTTGACATCACTGATTTTCTTTCTGATCCCATAGGCGCCCTACCACTTTGCCAGAAATTTAATCTCAATAGTGTGCAGAAAAACTAAGACTCTGTATCCCAAGTTCAAGGTTTTGATTTTTGCAGAGCATTTATAAACTCTGGTTTGTGCCTTTTGGGTTTGCTGTATATGTTCCCATACACCTGACACAGTTTTTTGGTTACCTTTGCCATTAAAAGGAATTCCTTGGTCTGTAGAATTGGAATACCGGTATAAACAAAAGCCTTTATGGAATCTTTCTAATCAAAAATAAATACATTTATATGATCCACTTCCCGCCCTTATTTTGTGAAATTAACTCTATATCATTTACAACGTGAAGGCGGTTTGGGCCTTCTGCATTTGGCATTTTACTTGGCATCCCGCTTCTCACAGTTAGCCCAATGGAACAATGTTCTCGTTCCTTGGGTTAGATTTGATGAGATATATCCCCACTTAACATTTTCGTTGCACAACCCCTTCAAATTTGGTCGTTATTTAAAGGAACATATAATTTGATCTCTCCTACCCCTACTCCTTTCTAGGAACCCCTGACTTTAGTCCATGCTTCTCCAGGGTTTCAGACTTTCCTGGTGGATTTCCCAGAAACTAATTTTTTGGTCCGACTTCCAAGATAAGTCCTCATTCATTTCCTTTCCATCTCTTGAAATAAATGAAATAATGCCGCTCAATATAAAGTGCTCCAAAAACATATATGTGTATATATGTGCAAAATATAATCAATAAGTATAAATAAAAAAATTATTACATAAATTAAGTGCATTCAAAATTAATATGGTGACAATAAATCAATGAGTATAAATAAATAAATTATTACATAAATGAAGTGCATTCAATATTAGTGACAATGAATAGATAATAAATTGCATTCAATATTTGTAGTGACAATTAATCATCAAATATAAAGTGCATAGCGTGCCAATATAATCAACGATAAATGACGTGATTATATAAAAATAGTTTTGAAAATTGATAAATATAAGTGAATTATCCAAGTGTAAACCATATTCCAAATAAATGCTACAAAAAAGTGCCTGGTGCTAATTTTCAGTGCCGGTTATTACACTTCCCATAGACTTCTATGAATAGTCCATTAAAACTGTGCAACCAATAACAGCCTCTGTAGTGACCTCCACCGCAACACCCTTTGTGTCTGGGTTCTCACCTTCACTCCTGTGACCTAGCGGCTAAGCTGGTCATACAGCACAGATTACCCTGTCAGGGTCGCCTTTTGTGTTGGGGTGTTTTGCAATCAAAAATTCATGTGCAATTATAATGCAGTAAAGTGCATTGCCAACCCATTTGCAATAAATGGGTTGCCTTGAAGCAATGCATGTAGATGTGAAGGGGCCCCTGATGCCCATGAGCAGTTTTGCATTTACAACCATCAATTTAAAGAGTAACTCCACTTTTGTTGACAAAACAATGTCCCTATAGGAAATCAAGTACATTGCAAGGATTTTAAAGTGGTTCTAAAGGCTAAAAATTTCTGGGCAGTCCACAGATTAAGGCGTCCGAGACTGAGGGGGCATTGATGCTAAAGAATTCTCGCAGGGCTGTGGAGATTTCCTGTTTAAATTTTAGGTGGGACAAGATGTGGACATCATTTTTCCACCTGTTCGCCCTCGTCTCTGCCCCGCAGCCCACCACAACCACTGAAACAGGAGCATGGTCCGACCATGTAATCGTATGTATGGTTGAGTTAGTAATCTTTTGAAGCAGGAATTTATCCACCAAAAAAAGGTCAATTCTCGATTATGTTCCATGAACATGGGAGTAGAATGAGAAATCTCTCTCAGAGGCATGCTGACAGCGCCCAACATCAAAGTTGTCAGACCATGAGATAAATTTGCGAAGGATGGGTCTGGACACATTCAAGGTGTGGGTCGTGGTACAGTCAAGCCTAAACATTTTCTACCCTAATGCCTTCCATGCATTAGGGTAAAAAATGTTAAGGCATCACACTAACCATGTAGAGAAAGCATCTAGGTTGCTATATTGCATTGAATTTTACACAAACTTACAGCGCTGCAGATTAAAAAGGAAAGGTCATTTTTAATAACATTCAATTACAATATGACTTGTGTAGCAATTCTATATGCTATTTTTATTTTTATTTTATATTTTTCCTCGAAAGTAGAATAACCCTCTAACTCACATTAATTGTAAATAATCTCTCATTCACCTAATCATTGTCTTTTAACTTTAAAGAGAAACTCCACTTTTTTTAACAAAAAAAATTCCCCTCTGGGTAATCAACATATATTGCAAGGACTTTAACAGACATTGTTGCAGATTCCTACCTTTTGTTATTTTGAAGAAATAGCTGTTTGTCTGTGTCCATGTCAAAATTAATATAATGGGAGTGGTTTTATAATTATCAATCAGCTGCTGCACCTGAAGGGTTTTAATGAGGAAAGTTGCAGGGTCTTCTCCCCTTTAGATGTGATTTCTCTTTGGGAGTATCCTACAAAAAAATATGTTTTGTTGCAGGGGATGAGCAAAACCTGACTTGTATCTTAGTGCAGACTTCTGGGAAAATCAATCAGCCAATCACAAAAGCAGTAAGTGACATTTCTGGTGGGAGTTCTGTACACTATCTGTGTAAACAACGCCTCCAGGTAGCCATATTGCATTGCATTTTACAAAAGATTTCAGAACTGCAGATTGAAAAGGAAATATGCAATGCTGGCAGCACTCATATGTCTATTTCCCAAAGACAACCTCGAGTTTTGACGCTGAGCACGTGCACTCAACTTCCTTGGTCGACCATGTCGAGGCCTGTTCTGGGTGGAACCTGTCCTGATAAACCGCTGTATGGTCTTGGCCACCGTGCTGCAGCTCAGTTCAGGGTCTTGGCAATCTTCTTATAGTCTAGGCCATCTTTATGTATTGCAACAATTCTTTTTTCAGATCCTCAGAGAGTTCTTTGCCATGAGGTGCCATGTTGAACTTCCAGTGACCAATATGAGAGAGCGAGAGCGATAACACCAAATTTAACACACCTGCTCCCCATTCACACCCGAGACCTTGTAACACTAACAAGTCACATGACACCAGGCAGGGAAAATGGCTAATTGGGCCCAATTTGGAAATTTTCACTTAGGGGTGTACTCACTTTTGTTGCCAGCGGTTTAGACATTAATGGCTGTGTGTTGATTATTTTAAGGGGACAGCAAATTTACACTGTTATACAAGCTGTACACTCACTACTTTACATTGTAGCAAAGTGACATTTCTTCAGTGTTGTCACAGGAAAAGATATGATAAAATATTTACAAAAATATGAGGGGTGTACTTACTTTTGTGAGATACTGTATAACAGCTTCAACTCTTCTGAGAGAGCTGTCCACAATTTTCGGAGTGTGTCTATGGGAATGTTTGACCATTCTTCCAGAAGCGCATTTGTAAAGGTTAGTCACTGATGTTAGAGAAAAGGCCTAGCTCGCAGTCTCCGCTAAAATTCATCCCAAAGGTGTTCTATCTGGTTAAGGTCAGGACTCTGTGCAGGCCAGTCAAGTTCCACCACCCCAAACTTGCTCATCCATGTCTTTATGGACTTTTCTTTGTGCACTGGTGCGCAGTCATGTTGGAACAGGAAGGACCAACCTCAAACTGTTCCCACTAAGTTGGGAGCATTAAATTGACCAAAATGTCTTGGTATGCTGACCCCTTAACCACTTTACCACCGGAGGATTTTGCTGTCTTACGTCTGGGCCACTTTTTGCGATTCGGCACTGTGCGATTTTAACTGACAATTGCGCGGTCATGCAATGCTGTACCCAAACGAAATTTACTTTTTTGTGCTATAAACAAAAAAAGAGCGACAATTTTGAAAAAAAAAAAAAACAATATTTTTCTAATTTTTTATATGAAATTCCCCCCCAAAAAAATGTAAAAATCAAATTTTTTTTATCATTTTAGGCCAATCTGTTTTCTGCTACATATTTTTGGTAAAAATAATCGCAATAAGCGTATTTTGATTGGTTTGAGCAAAAGTTATTGCGTTTACTAACTAAGGGAAAGATTTCTGTTGTTTTTGGTGTTTTTTTTTTTTGTAATGGCGGCGATCTGCGTTTTTTTTTTGCGGGACTGCGACATTGCAGCAGACAGATCGGACCCTTGTCTGAAATTTTTGACACTTTTGGGGGTACCAGTGACATTACTACAGTAATCAGTGCTATAAATATGCACTGTTACTGTAAAAATGACACTGGCAGGGAAGGGGTTAATTTTATTGGAGAGGGAGGGGTTAATGTATGCCTGGTGCTTACTGACATGTGTGGGGGGAGGGGACTGAGTGACACCGGGACAGATCGCAGGTTCAGCTATGCTGAACCCTGCAATCTGACCCTGCCTGTCACTTAGGAGATCCGCCCGCTTTGTTCACACAAGCGGGTGGATCTCCAGACTCGATTCCCAGGCGATCAGGGAAGAGCAGCGGCGATTGCCGCTGCTCCTCCCCTGGCCCGACTTCCGCTGTGACTGAATACAGTGGGAGCGAGCCCCCGGCGGCGCGCGCGCCGCCGAGAGAGGGGAATGTCTGGCGATGTAGGTCTACGTCACCAGACGTTATCGAAGCACTTTGCCGCAGTAGAGCTCTAGTGAGAAGCGGTAAAGTGGTTAAGAGTTTCCTTCACTAGAACTAAGGGGCCAAGCCCGACCCCTGAAAAACAACCCCACACCATAATCCCCCCTCCTGACATCCCCTGTCACCTGGGCTGTAAATTAGGTGAACTCCCCCCACAGCTCAAAACTTGGATTGCATTATACCCCACTTCTGGGATGTGGCTGGCACTTCAGGAAGCAGTTTGCAGGTAAGGATCCACAGGTTGCACACTGGCAACCTTTGTTTACATTTTAAGTGCTCCGATGTTGTGCCTACCTGGTTCCTAACAGTCAGCAAGCTGTATGTAGCCCAAGAGCTGCATGTTGGTCACCAGGGTAATATGAGCATAAGTGTGTGTGTACCGTATTTTCCGGCGTATAAGACGACTGGGCGTATAAGACGACCCCCCTAATTTTCATCTACCGGTAATACTTATACTTAGGTTACCTTGGAGATATTATACTCGGCGTATAAGACGACCCCCCATTTTTGGGGGATTTTTTTGAGGTTCAAAAGTAGTCTTATACGCCAGAAAATACAGTATTGTGATTTAACATTTAAATATTATAGGTATTTTCAAATATTAGATCCTGTATAAGCATCCCTGAGGTAGGTGTTGTAAGAATAGTTCTATGTAAAGCACTGCTTAACCTATATACATGAAAGTATAAGTAAATATATCCCTCTCCTGAATTTTGCCTAGTTTCATGTAAGCATACAGTATGCATGAAATTAAAACAGTAAGAAAAATGGAGTTGCCTGGGACCAGTTTTTGTCAGCAATGGAGGTTGTAATTACCATCTAGCTCTTGCCCTTAACATTATTAATGCGCAGTTAGTTCATTAAGTATTCCTAAAGATTTTCCCCCCCAGGTATAGGCACTCTGTCGCAAGGCAAGAGCAATTTGCATTTGAACCCCCGCCATGTTTTGTCAGCAAAGGAAACTAATAAATGCTATATATTTTTATAGAAGGAGATAATCTAAAGACATTGAGTTGAAATCTTAAAAATCACAGGAAGATCCTTTTAAAATATTGGTTATAGTACATCGTTTTAGGTTTATTTTGTCTTTTCAATATACTTTTGTTGCCATCAAACATTAAAAATTCTGTGCTTTTCTCTGACCTTTCACCACATGATAAATATATGAATTAAATATAATAATATACAGATTACCTAGGGAAATAAACCTTTGAAACAATGTGTTTGGAGCATATTAGAGAGTGTGGTGGTTATCCCAATTTTACTGCAAACTATTAATTATAGGTAATTAACATTTTATGAATCTCTTTCATGAATAGTAAATGACAAAATGTGCAGATGTAGCATGGCGTTTTAGATTTGGTGACAGTACAGATTTGGACTGTGGACTTTTTTCTTTTAAAAGCCACCAACGTTTGAACATTTTTTAATTTTAATGTTTTTTTTTATTATGATTTTTAGAAGAAAAGAGCTAAAGAGGTGTTTTTTTTTTTTTTCATTTTTTTAATTAAGATTTTCAGAAGAAAAGAGATACAGAGGTGTTCGAACACTTTTTAGACACTTTGTTTTTAATATTATGTGTGTGTTTATGGAGTAATATTTTTTAGTACACTGTAGATTCAGATTTGAAACAAGGAATGTCCTGCCTTTCAGGGATTCCAGGAGTAAAATAAAACACTATTATTAACCACTTGACCTCCGAAAGGTTTACTCCCCTTACTGGCCAAGCCATCTTTTGCGATACATCACTGCTTTAAATTAACTGACAATTGCACGGTCGTGCGACACTGTCCAACAAAAAAATGTACATCTTTTTTTCCCCCCACGAATAGAGCTTTCTTTTGGGGGTATTTGATCACCTCTGTGTTTTTTTATTTTTTCGCGCTAGAATCAAAGAACGGCTGACAATTTTGGAAAAAAAAAACTATATTTTTTACTTTCTGCTCTAAGACACATCCAATAAAAAAATTTTAAAAAATGAAATTTCTTCATCAATTTAGACCAATATGTATTCTGCTACATATTTCTGGTAAAAAAATCAAGAAAAATGTATTTATTTATTTTATTTATTTTTTTACTAGTAATGGTGGCAATCAGCAAATCGTAGCAGGACTGTGCTATAGTGGCAGACAAATCAGACACCTTACTCACACTTCTGTCTCTTTTTTGGGGACCAGGAACATTATTACAGTGATCAGTGTTAAAAATATGCACTGTCACTGTACTAATGACACTGGCAGAGAGGGGGTTATCATCAAGGGCGATCAAAGGGTTAAATGTGTGCCTGGCTAAAGTTTCTGTAGTGGGGCAGGTGCTTTTAGTACTGGAAGTCATTGATCGGTGTTTCTGCTTTACAGAAACACAGGATTCATGTCTTCTGTACTCACAGAATGTCTATGTAAACAAGGCAGACTGGCATTCTGCCAGTGTAACAAAGGATCGGCAGGTCCTGGCGGAAGCGAGCCGCTGGCAGCGCGCATTCGTGCCCAAAACCCAGAATTGCAGAACCACGAATATATACATGATTCTGGACAGCACGGCTGCCCTATAGCAGTAAATGTGCTATGGGGCAGTTGGCAAGTGGGGTAAAGTATATGTCGGGTTCCTGGATTTTTGGTTCCAAAACAAATGCCCCCCTTGTGTCCTAAATTGGTATAAAACCCAAAACCAAAAATGTACCAATCATTAAATGTTGTGACTGCATTAATTTTCTTTTTTTTTTAAGCTTTTTTCCCCCCTCTATTTTCCCCTGGGGATTTGGTCAGTAAAACACCTACTGTATTAGAATGCCCACACTCTCGATGAAGGAGCCTAGGGGGAAAAACAGACATCAGCAATGTCAGGTCTTGGGGGGGGAGGGGGTGTTACATGGACTAGCAAATTTAGATAAACTAACAAACTGAAGGCAAACTCTACTTTTGGGATAAAGGTTTTACAAGAATAAATAAATGCTGACCATTGTAAGCACCCCTGTACGTGGTAAATGATTGGTCTCAACACTCTTAACTGATACATTTGTAGAAGATCTTTTTCTGTTGGAAAACAACAGACTTACTGGCCAGATCACCAGGGGAAAATAAACGAAAGGAAGCTTTCCCTTTAGCCTAGGTTTAATACCACTTTATTAAATGATCCACTGCTTATTCTAGGCTGGTAAATAATGATTTTAGGGCACCTGTTGTCTGGTTTTTGTACAGCATTGTTCTTTGGAAAGTAAGTAATACAAACCTTCATGTGTATGAAATAAATTAATAGCTGAACAGTTACTTTCGAAATGTGTTGATGCACCTTGGATATTATCTCATATTGCACATTGCGAACAGCAGTCCTAGATTTTATATATATATATATATATATATATATACAGCTGCAAGAAAAAGTATGTGAACCCTTTGGAATGATATGGATTTCTGCACAAATTGGTCATAAAATGTGATCTGATCATCATCTAAGTCACAACAATAGACAATCAAATTCTGCTTAAACTAATAACACACAAAGAATGAAATGTTGCCATGTTTTATTGAACACACCATGTAAATATTCACAGTGCAGGTGGAAAAAGTATGCGAACCTTTGGATTTAATAACTGGTTAAACCTCCTTTGGCAGCAATAGCTTCAACCAAACGTTTCCTGTAGTTGCAGTTTAGACGTGCACAACGGTCAGGAGTAATTCTTGACCATTCCTCTTTACGGAACTGTTTCAGTTCAGCAATATTCTTAGGATGTCGGGATGTCTGGTGTGAATCGCTTTCTTGAGGTCATGCCACAGCATCTCAATCGGGTTGAGGTCAGGACTCTGACTGGGCCACTTCAAAGGCGTATTTTCTTGCATCTATGCTTTGGGTCATTGTCTGGTTGCAACAACTATCTTCTGTTGAGCCTCAGCTGGTAGACAGATGGCCTTAAGTTCTCCTGCAAAATGTCTTGATAAACTTGGGAATTCATTTTTTCCTTCGATGATAGCAATCCGTCCAGGCCCTGACATAGCAAAGCAGCCCCAAACCATGATGCCCCCACCACCATACTTCACAGTTGGGTTGAGGTTTTGATGTTGGTGTGCTGTGCCTCTTTTTTGCCACACATAGTGTTGTGTGTTTCTTCCAAAGAACTCAACTTTGGTTTCATCTGTCCACAGAATATTTTGCCAGTACTGCTGTGGAACATCCAGGTGCTCTTGTGCAAACTGTAAATGTGCAGCAATGTTTTGTTTGGACAGCAGTGGCTTCCTCTGTGGTATCCTCCCATGAAATCCATTTTTGTTTAGTGTTTTACGTATTGAAGATTCGATAACAGGGATGTTAGCATTTGCCAGTGACTTTTGTAAGTCTTTAGCTGACACTCTAGGATTCTTCTTCACCTCACTGAGCAGTCTGCGCTCTGCTCTTGCAGTCATCTTTACAGGACGGCCACTCCTAGGGAGAGTAGCAGCAGTGCTGAACTTTCTCCATTTATAGACAATTTGTCTTACCGTGGACTGATGAACAGCAAGGCTTTTGGAGATACTTTTATAACCCTTTCCAGCTTTATGCAAGTCAACAATTATTAATCGTCTTCTGAGAGCTCTTTTGTGCGAGGCATCATTCACATCAGGCAATGCTTATTGTGAAAAGTAAACCCAGAACTGGTGTGTGTTTTTTATAGGGCAGGGCAGCTGTAACCAACACCTCCAATTGCATCTCATTGATTGGACTCCAGTTGGCTGACATCTCACTCCAATTAGCTCTTG